>NW_006297021.1:6528355-6548747 GCF_000327345.1 Myotis davidii | reverse complement strand
GTCTGTGCATCACCTGTGTACCTGCCAAGCACACCATCCCAACCAGATCCATAAAAAGGATTGGACAAAGGGCAGATCCTTGATGCCAGCAGCAAGTCCCCCTGGCCAGTCACTCCCCGTCTCCTTTGGTGGCCTGGGTAGGCTAACAGGGCACTAGAGGAGACCTGGGAGCTTGCCCTGGGTCATGTACAGGGGTCCCTGCAGAATCTCCCTCCTATACTGTCTTCCACATGCACTGGACACCTACTTTCTCCAGAAATTATACAATGTCTTTGCCTCAGTCAGTTTGGGTCACTATAACAAAAATCCCACGGATGACTCAGTGGCTTAAACACCATGCACTTATCTCTCATGGTTCCAGAGGCTGGGAGTCTGAGATAAGGGTGCCAGCATGCTCAGGTTCTCCGTGAGAGGCCTCTTCCTGGCTGTCCTAGTGGCCTTCCCAGGTGCATACACACACACACACACACACACATTTTGTGTCTCTCCCTCTTTTTAGAAGAGCATTAATTCCACTGTGCTCATAAACTAATCTAACCCTAATTTCCCTCCAAAGGCCCCAACTCCAATGACCATCACATTGGGGATTAGGGTTTCAACATATGATTCGGGTGGAAGGCAGGGATGGGGCAGTTTACAAACAGTCCATAGCAACCCATCTTGATCCATTCGAGTTTCCCTCAAAGTACACTAAATATGTAAGACTAATTAGATGGGAGAATGCAGAATAATGAACAAGGAATATTGCTTTTGCTTAAATTATCAAGGGATGGTACTATTTTCACAAACGTCATAGGAAACGGAAGGATGTTAAAACTGGAAGTATATTAGACTTCGGTGTTTACGAATTTATTTTACTTACAGGGCGGAAACTCGCTTATGGTCTCCACAGGTATCTGAAGATGGAAAGGCTCATCCTTTCAAAATCAACTTAGAATCAGAACCACAGGTATGACTTAGAGTGAATGATGTTGACTTTACACCTTCTTTTAAATGATGTGGGTGACTTCCAAGAGGAAGAAGTGACAAATACCAAAAACTGGGATAAGTCACCTGACGAAGCAGCTGTCTGCCTTTATCTCTGAGATTAATTTAGATTACCCATGTTTTCTTACATCAAGAAAACAAAGATAGATGCCTAGGCAAACATCTTGTCAAAAGACAAACATGTTCTAAGCAGGAAAGAATTGCCTATATTTACACACAGTCCACTTCTTTTTTTCATTTTTATGATGGATTTCTGCCAAATGACCAGGAGGTAATCCAAGAAGTTTAAGGTGTTAAAACAAAGCAGAAATGGGGTGGGCAGCCATTTGCAACAAGTATCTCCAATCTGTTATTGGGAACTTCAATCCTTCGAGGTCTTCACCCACATCTCATTTTATATCCTTCTTTAATTCTCAGTTCTGGCATTCTGTAATTAAGTTTACTCTAGGAAAAGTCTTGCATTATGTAATCGTCGCGATAGTCTGCTCATGCAGCTGAATTACAAAGACAAAGGACTTTCCCTTGAGGCAACACTATCTATTGAGCTAAATTCATTTAATAATCTGATGCTTATCTGACCATGTCTTCTCTCAAAGGCCCCAAAAATCTGAAAGTAAACCAACCCTCAATTGTGCTGTATGGAAAATGAAGTTAAGAAAAGGATTTTAGAACCTCTCCTTAGAAGCTCCCCAAATTTAGAGAGACAGCTATATAAACTCAATATCCCTTCTAGAACAAGTGTTCCTGCTAACCTGAGTAGACATTCCAAGATGTAGTTCTCCTAGGCCGATAATGAAAATGAACTGCAGGCACCTTTGTAATTTATGCTTCAGCACTGTTTCCCCTTCAGGATCCTCAAGGATCCTCAACTCTGGCATTTGCCCTGCAGGTTCCCCACTTGTCTCCACCAGCCTCCATTTCCTCTCTGTAACCTACATGCAGAGTAACCCAGGTACATGGATCTCACAGGGTTTCTCAAAGATTTGAGAGAAACAAAGTAAAATTTGAGTAAGAAAAGTCAAATAACTTGGCACATCGAATTGTTCATAGAGATGTTGAGTTCAGTGGGAGCTCTTGTAATTATGGGAACAGGAGCCCCTCCCACCAGGCTGTGATCAGAAGGCGCCTGGCCTATTCGCCACAGCGAGACAGGAAGCTGCCACTGTGGCAGGGCTGCCTCGACACCACGATGCCTTCCTCTTCACGGTCACGAGGGTCATCACAGATTCCTTTAGATTCAAACATGAAAGGAATGAGAGGGTCTAAAGATAAGCTGTGTTTTCTAACATTGCCCAGAACCAATCCTGGAAACCAATTCTCAGCACAGTGCTCTGGCCCACCTCCATCCCACCCCACCCCAAACCCCTGCTGCTGCAGGTAAAAGTGACTGCGCAAGGCGAAGGGGATACCTAGGTCAGATGAGGGTAAGCGAGCAAAAAATGGGTAAGGCAGGCAGTAAGTATGGTGGGAAGAGATCCGAATGCTCCCAGGTGGGTTGGTGAGTAATAACACCACTAATCAATGCTATATTTGATAGAAAAAAAAGACTGAAAGAAGAGAAAATGGAGTTCTTGATGCAGAGCTGACACTCGTAGATAGCCAAGCCCACTGGCTTCTTCCCATCCTATCAATTCATTACTTAGAGGCCACACGTGAGAAAAAGAGATTATGTGGTGCTTTAAAAAAAAAAAAAAGAATGAAAGAAAAGGGAAATTTGAGGCTCAGATAACATGCATTTGCTGACCCCAATCTCATTATCACCAGGACAAACTGGGTAGAATTCTGAATTGCCTCTTCCACATATAGCACACATCCAAAATTGTACTGCATCCTTTTGCAAATTATTTTTCCCTTCAAAATCTCTACTGATTTTTTAAAACCAAGTTCATCCATGTGAGATGCCATGGTAGAGGGCCAATTAGACAAATTTGACCCAACTCCCAAAGCCCCAGTGATCCCTGATCAGGTCACAGCGCCCCCTCTGGAGTGTGGGTGACTGACTCAGCCACTACTGTACTTACTAAGCTGAACTGAATTTTAAACCGTAACCCTAACTTGAAACACTCTGCCCTCTCAACAATCATGGGTTAGCCCAGGTGTCCTGCATTTTGGGGTGTAGACAATACGGACATTTATGATACTACGCACGGGGGAAAGATAGAGAAGGAAGTAGGGTTTTAAAAAGAAAGGTGAAGATTGGGTTAAGGGCTCAGAAGCCAGTCAGATGGAGCCTCTGAACATTCCTTCAGTTTGAGTCACGGGTACTTCTCACCGATACCCTCCCCCAGAGGCCCGTGTGTGAAGGGCTCTGAGATAAGAACCAGTTGGGCTCCTTCCCTAACGGACCAGAGGGTTTCTCCTCCTGACATCCTCAGGCCAGGTTTCTGCGAGATCGGCACTTTGGGACAGACATTCCCTGCACAGCACAACTCACTTCTGTAGCCTCTGCTACCTGAAGTCCCACCGCATACACCAGCACAGAACCCAGTGATAAAGCCAAGCAGTGGGTGCCCCTTGTAGGATGAGACTGGAGAAAGCTAAACTGAGGTTATGTTTCTATTCTTCTTCTTCTTTATTTTTTAATACCCACCCTCACACCCCAAATGAGAACTCTGCAAACTTCTGGACAACAAAGGTGTGTTAGTCTGAGAAACAAATGCCATTGACACATCATGCTTCAAGATGCCACACAGGTGAGCAGGAAAATGCCTTTGAGCAATACACAATGTGGGTTCTTGTTGCTCAGCCCAAGTCAAGCATTTATTGTAAGTTATGTGGCCTTTGCTATTGGAATAAAATACTCTTTTTCATTTTAAAAGTAATATATGTTTGTTGGGGGGAAAACCCACTACTATATATCCTAGATCCAAGCACAACCACAAATAATATATTTTTTATAGTTATTTCCAGTTTTTCCCCCTGTGCATAGGGTTAGGCTTTAGAGACTTTTTCTTACACAATTATAGTGATAATTGATATAAAAATTTAATATATAGGGGTTTTTTTTCATTTTTCTATGCCATTATGAAATAGTTAAATTTTGTTTTTATGAATTTAGACTTGAAACTTTAGAGGTTATTTAGGTTAACCCCAGCCATTGCATAAACACCTTTCATTCAACTCAGAGCCTGGCTCACATTTTTCTATATAAAACATTGTTCTACACTAAAGGCAGGCTAAAAACATTGTTCTAGACTAAAAGCATTCTAGACTAAGGACGTAGACTTCTATGTCATTCTCCAAAGCCTACATTCTTAAACAAAACATTACCCTCATGTTTGTTTACTGTGAGTTGAACAACTCAACATGACGATGTAGCTTTCACGAGGCAGAAGAGGTGCTTTCTCGAAACAAAAATGGCTCTTTTCTAAATGAGAAGAAGGCTGTTTCCACGCCCATAAACAGGGTGGAATCCTTGTCATAGAAGATTTGATAATGAGGATGTACTACATGTACCGTCACGTGGGGTAAGGGTTGGCATTCTTTCTATGTTCACAAAATAACCTTGTTCTCCAGTATTTTGAAAACCGATGGCAGCCTACACAAAGCAAGCTTTCCCAATCCCTATGTCCCCAAATTCTTCCCCAGTGAGAAATGGGAAAAACGTGAAACTTTCTGCAGTAATTTATGATTACTGCAGAAAGTAATCATAGGGTGACTTTATTTTTCATTTGTGGGGTGAGGATGAGGCAGGGGAGGTGAGTGTTCATGGATTTCAGGCATAAAATGTAATCATTTAGTCAGCGTGGCTTGATCAAACGTATGATCCCTTGATATCGTCTTCCCCTTACTCCCCCACCATTTTTCCTTATAATTAATATATGTGTGTATTACACACATGTTGTTGGTTGGCGTTGACAACTGCCTCAGTTCTCAGACTCAGTCTTCACCTCTGACAACTCCTCCAAGTGAGAAACTGAGCGGGGAACTGTCTCTGAGTGCTGTCACTGCTGAGGTCACCCGGGGACTTGGGAGACGGGTGTCAAGAGCTGCTTTCTCCCAATGTCAGCAGATCTCTGCTTTTAGACAGCCCTCGCATCTCATTAACTCAAAACATCATTCCTCAATATAAGCTCCTAACGTTTAACAATAATATTTAAAAATGTAATTAACTGCAATGGTTATTTATTGACTGCCGAAGAGATATGAATCACTTGGATGCTTTTGTCTGGGTAGAATAAACACAAGAGCTGGACTCGATTAACTGCCATTTAAAGTTTTTACCAGTATTTTCCATTACGAATGGTTTTCCACTATAAAATTAAAAGGAAATTAAAGTGGAATAGCAGACTTCCAATTGGTTTGGTCTCTCCATCCTGTTTGACCGCTAACAACGATGTGAGGCGGACAGAAGGTTGCCTCCGTGCAGTTTTACATTTGTTGTTTACCTTTGGCGGACACATTTCATGGTGCTGCTTTTGGAATGACTCTAGCAACCCATGAACTAATGCTTTGCAAAGCCTGAATATGAGGGTTGGAAGCCTGTATTAGAAAAACTTCCTTTTATGATCTGACTAGAAAATAAAGGGAGTGTTTTTTCCTAACAAATTACACATTTGTGACCTTTGCAACATATAACCAAACCTGAAAATGGCAAAGGAAGGCTTGGAGCTGACTAACGTATGTGCTGCTATTTGGATGCACCACTAGAGATTACTAGTGCACAGATCTTTTCAGAAAGTTCCCTCCCTTAAAAGACAATCGCCATCCATGTTTATTGACCAATTTAAGACTAATAAGATAAAATAATGACAGAAATGTTTCCTATAAAGCCATCACATGATGTTAACTAGTTTTCATAAATTCAATTATATTTACCAAAATATTTAGAGTGTACCCTACTTTGTTGTTTTTCCAAAAAAAAAGCTAAGTTCCAAATAGCGTGAGCCCTTCAGTTCTGCCGATTCACTCTGCTAATTAGCCTGAGAGAGTTATAATCCACCAAAACTAAACTAGGCAGTTAAGCAATTAGCCGTCTGTCTTCTTTCATATTGAAAAGAGTAACAAAGGCTTGAATCATGGCCACTATCATTACTTAAAATTATTTCCAGTTCACAATTTCATGCCATAATAATGGCTAATCAAAATGGTTAATCATAAAACACAGCCCTAAAAAAGGGAGATAGTCTCTTTTCTAATTAAAAAAGAAAAAAAAGAAAAAAACACTATCCCACAACTTACTCATCTGTAATGACAAGAAGGAAAAAAATGATATGAATAAGAACATTACAAGATCTTTTTATTTTTTAATAAAACGACTCTTTCTGGTAACATTCCAAACAATCATAAATGTTTGTATTACTTGAAATTTGTGTGGAACACTGGTGACACATTCACAAAAACAAGTGAAGCTGATGTGAACGTGTGAGTGACAATACTGCTGCAAAGACTTATCTTCCTAAGTCTGCCAAACGAAAAGACTTGGAAAGAGAATCAGCTCATGTGGGTTGTAGTGTTCTCTTTTGAAAATAAATGTAGTAACTTATGAAAATAACTGTAATAACTTTATGACATTGTAGATCTACATAAAAATTAGAAAACATGGTTCTGACATTAACATAATAATGTAGAGTTTCAGATCATGCAGACATATTTCAAATTCAGTTTAGGATCCTTTTCCCTGAATAATAAAGTGAAAATCCTTTTGTGAATCACACGCTTTGGCTCTCTCTACATTACTGACTTTAATCTTTCTGGAACTAGAGTAAACATGAAGAGTTCTTAAAACACATAGCAGTGAAATCATCACAATAAAAGCAAAGGAGGTTTTATATCAATGTTATTCCCACTTTCATCAGAAACAAGTCTTTGAATTACTATTTTTTCTAAACTTAAGGTATAACTTAATCCACATTAAGAATTTTGCTTTTTTATTGTGGGTATTAAGAAAAAGCAGGGGGGGGGGTCAATCGGGGGGAAAAGAGACATATGTAAAACTTTAAACAATAAAAAAAGAACTTTTACTTACAAATGCTCACTCCCTTTCTGGCCGTTCTATTCCTTCATTTCCTAAAATGGGGGAAATTTTATTAATATATTAATAGGAGATAAAGCAAATATAAGTTCTACCTTAGAAAATGTTAAGTAGAATAGTTTTTTAAGCTAAAAGTCTCATTTTTAACACAAAATTTCTCTATTCAAATGAGAATTTTCTAAAAGCTATGGATATAGAAGTTAACAAGGGGCAGACAAAAGATATAGTGTTTGAATTCTTTTATAAGATTACAAATAAGGTCGGTTCCTTTGCACCTAAATATCTGGTGGATGAAGACAACACAGGTCAAGTTCACAGAAAATGCAGAAAGGTTTATGCCTGACTCCTCCTTTAACCTCGCATTAACCTTGTATTGGGTAAGAAGCCTTGATTAACCGTCGCGATTGCTGTTGGTTTGCTCATTAACGGCTCTGTTGTGCATTCTGTGGCTCTGTGTATTTTGTCTGCCATGTACAGGAGTTCAAAGCCATTGGTACCTCGCACAACAGAAGGGCCCAGCCTTTTGTTGCAGCAGCAAACATTGATGACAAAAGACAGGTAGTGAGCGCTTCCTATAACTCACCCATTGGGCTCTATTCAACTAGCAATATACAAGATGCGCTCCACGGACAGCTGCGGGGTCTTATTCCTAGTTCACCTCAAAAGTAAGTACCGGCCTCCGCCTCCGGCCACCGCATTCCTCATGGCAATAGCCCGGTTTCTCTTCCTTTCCAACGTCCAGCTCTTGCTGTTTTACTTTCCTGACTTAAAGATAAGCATCTAGTTCTAGACTGTGGTTCCAAGCTGCCGGTCCTGGGACGTTTAGTGAGTCTATGGTTAAAAGGAAGAAACCACTCGGGTTCCATCATCACCCTGCTTAGTCATGTCAATATTTGGTGGTAAATAACCTGCTCTGTACTGTTATTGTTTGTTTAATTTTATCTAAAGTCACAGATTAGTCTTCCACTGAGGGACTGTTTAACCCTTTGTTTTCACAGGATGTGAACTACTTTGAACACAAGCACAATATTCGGCCCAAACCTTTCATAATCCCAGGCCGAAGCAGGTCATAAGCTTTGAGACTGTGAAATTTGGAGTGCATGCTTCTTTAATGAATCTTTACTAATCTCCCAGAAAAGTAACTTGTGAGGCGTTTGGAGTGACTATTTTTTTTCCACTTTGAAGCTTATTTCAAAAGCAAAGGAAGCAAGCTCAGCAGAGTAGAGAGCCAACTGACCTCCTCCATTTCCAAGAGTAAACACTGACAAGATTACAGAGCTTCAAATGCTCTGCCATCACCACGTATATTTATAACTAATACCCCCGGCATCCCATCAGGACTCACTGACCTCTGAGGCAGGCAGATGTCCCGATCCCAGCTCGGGAAGGCCCAGCCACCAGGAACAAGAGTGGAAACCAGCTCTCCCATCAGGAGTTAAGGAAGCAGCGGGGGGCGGGGGTGGGGGCACAGGTGGGGACACTGGTAGCTGCCTCTGTTCGACCCTTATCATCCCCACCTCAGCACCTGCTCCCCACACACCATCAGAGCAGCTGAGCAACCCACACCTTCCAGCACTTACATAAACATCAATTTGCATTCCTATGGATACTTGCAAAGGAAGAGGGGATTGAAAAGGAACTTTTCCACCTGGAGGAAAATAAGTAATAATGACAGAGTTGGGAGGGAGGGGTGTAGATTGGTTACCCTCGTGGAAAACTGTGTTCACGCTGGGATAATGAGGAAGCTTCAGAGCTGACTGTCAGTCAGGGAGAGACCATCTTCAGGTGATCCTTCAAGTATCTTCCCTGGGAAGTGAACGCCAACCCCCAAGGGAAGGGATGAGCTTTGCCCTGTCTTAAGCACATCAAGAAATGGTGACTTCAGGAAACCTCAAACCCATTCCTCTGGCCTCAGCTACATCAGTCAGCCCCGAGGAAGGATGTTGACGGTCAGGCCGCATGGATCCTAGCCAGTTAGGATCATTGGCTGATGATCTATATCAGGTTTCCCAAACTAGTGAGCTACAGGGGGATTCATTCACAAGTAGTGCTTTATTTAACCCTCTGATTATTTAAATGAATTTAGTTAAGTGCCTTTAAGATGGAACAGCTACTCTCTAGTTGCCCAAATATATGTGCATCACTCCCAAGTATATGATTCCTGGCCTGTTTTCCTATAGATGCGACCCTCCTGGCCTTTGGAGACACCTGAGGTTATGGTGCCAGCTTTGGATGGTCAGTCATCACTTATATGCGATGCACATGTGCAGGCCTTTTCAGATGCTAGAGTCAGGAGCAGAGGATACCTCAAAATAAGCCAGGCACTTCTGTGATATCACTTAGAAAGAGCAGGAGGAAGATGTCTACAAAATACGTCTTCCCTCACTAGAATGAAAACGCATGACTACATCCACCACCTACAAATGCAGCTGGCACAAAGTGCATCCCCAGTAAATGTCATCAGATAAAGGAACACAACTCAAAGATTGCCTGATATTTCCTGAGTGGCAAGAAGAGCAAGGAGCTGTGATCCCTCCCTCACACCGTCTACTCTGCACAGTCCTTTTTCACTTCTGTTTGTCCCCTTGTTCCCATTCCACTTTCTTCTGCACCTTTTTCCTATTTCACCACATTCAACAGCTTCCCAACCCCAGTCCTGATTATATATAACAACATTCAATTAAATGTTAAAATGCTATTTTACTATTGAATAAATATATATACATCCTCCTAAAGAAAACAGTTAACCTAATACATCTGTGTTCTTTGAGGTTAGCATACCTTAAATTCACTACCATGGGCTATAAGACTTCAAGAGGCTTGAATAAAATGATACATTAGAGTAAAACATATTTTGCCTTTGCTAAAAACCAATAACATTTAATTTTATAAAATTTCAGGGCAAGTCAGAGAGATTTAGGTATGTGATTGCCTTTTATACAGGCTAGGGTGAAAGTAGGTTTACAGTTGTAAGCACATGAAACACAGCTTATTCTTCTATTATTATTTATTAATTATTGTATTATTTTCCATGTGAACCACTGTAAACCTACTTTTGCCCAACCCTATATTTTCATTTTAACTCAGATATGGTGATAATAACAAGCCATTCATAATTGTGTCATCGTAAGAAGCCTTTCAATATACCTGAATTGGGAAGAGGGGAGAGGAGAAACAGGGATGAGACTTGCTTAAAAACAAGTACC
This sequence comes from Myotis davidii, assembly GCF_000327345.1. NCBI lineage: Eukaryota > Metazoa > Chordata > Mammalia > Chiroptera > Vespertilionidae > Myotis > Myotis davidii. Next base: position 6,538,580 of record NW_006297021.1, on the reverse strand, counting down.
AATACACAAATCATAAAGAACTGTAAAAACGCCTCTCTCTGCTCTCCTTCCTTGCTCCCTCACTGTTGCTCTACCTTCTGAATTTCTTGTTCTGGACAAATGATTCTTCATCAAGGTGGAATTTTGAGTGGCCACATACCAAGCTATAAGGACACCATAATGACCAACTTTTTCATCAGAAGTAAGTTGGAGATGCCAAATTGTTGATATGTTAATCTCTAGGGCAATGGTTTCCAACACGTGCTCCACAAGACCCACGCAAAGAATTTATAAAATATGCCACACCTGACCCTTTAGTCAGGGGCACTGACCTCTTTTCCTTTAGATTGTCAAATAGAAAATTGACAACAGCCAACACAACAATAGCCATCTTATATGAATGAATAAAAATTATACCTTTTTTCTAAATTGGGCAAGAAATATCTATATTTTGGTGCACTGTAGAATTTGAGTAATTAGTTTATGTGTGCCATGAGATGAAAAAGGTTGAAAATTGCTGCCCTAAGGTCTTACTACTAGTTATGGATCTTTTCATTATTTCATCATTATTGAAGCACATTAAAAAGCCAGTATTTCTCTGTGCAAACATGTAAATTTTTAAAGCCAAAACTATCACTTAAAAATATATACAAGGGCCCTAACCGGGTTAGCTCAGTGGATAGAGCGTCAGCCTGCAGACTGAAGAGTCCCAGGTTCGATTCCAGTCAAGGGCATGTACCTTGGTTGTGGGCACATCCCCAGTGGGGGGTATGCAGGAGGCAGCTGATCAATGTTTCTCATCGATGTGTCTAACTCTCTATCCCTCTCTCCCTTCCTCTCTGTAAAAATTCAATAATATATATATATGATATTTTACAGATCCAAATGATAAAATGCAATCCTGTATATCCCAAAAACTCCTGTACATATGCCAGAGAAATCAGTTCTCTCTCTCTCTCTCTCTCGATCTACCCAGGAGTGAAGTAACTGGGTGGATCAGCACTTTTCTAGGTGGTCTTGCCAAGTCAGTAAGTCAACGTCAAGAAATCTCATTAGCACCTACCTTTCCAAGTCACAGGAATAGGTCATGGTGATGACCTATGATGATATTTACAGTGATTGGAATCCATGAAAACTTCTTTTAAAGATATTTTTATTGATTTTTAGAGAAAGAGGAAAAGAGAGAGAGAGAGAGAAAAACATTGATATAAGAGCAAGACATCAATGGACCACCTCCTACATACCCATTGAGCCCGAAACCCAATCATGCACCCTAAATTTAACCGGCCACCTTTTGGTTCATGGGACAACCAACCAAGTGAGCCACACCAGGAAAAAAAAACATTTTTTTAAAGCATCAGGTTAAAGATTTTTTTAAATGGTCCCAAAATGTATAAGAAAACTAATTCTAGTTTGCTTAGAGTTTATTTCCTATCTATTCAATAGACAGGGGGCCCTAAATAGAATGATTAGGAAATAGAATACAACCTTTGTTAAATAAAGTTATATACACAAACATGCCCGTATAAAGAACACTAACAACGGAAAGGGATTACTAATTACAAGTATAAGAAAGGGGAGTATCTGTAAATTCTGAATTGATCCTACTTCATCCACTAGCATGATGCCTGGCCCACAGTAAGATCAGAGTAGTTACAATGCTTGTTGAAAAGGTTCACTACGTTAAGCCCAAGTCTCCCAAGGTTTAACTGGAGTGTTTCAAATCCCAGTTACAATTTAATAAGCTTCACTTAGATCAAATCAGTAGGATCCTGACTAAACTGCATTTAGACTGAAATTTCCCTTCTATTCTTTTACCCGCCCAAGTCACTTTCAGGAGCCAGTGTAGCCTTGAGCCTACGGAAACAGTGAATAAGGCACTTGACATTTTGGTTTGTGATCGACCAACTCACAGACTGAGTTTTAAACAGATTCTCAAGCCAAGGAGTGAAGGAGCAAGTCCCTATTTGCCTGCCTCATCTGGGCTGTGTAGGTGGTTGAATTGGATAACACAAAACACACACACACACACTCTCTCTCTCTCTCTCTCTCTCTCTCTCTCTCTCTCTCACACACACACACACACACACACACACACACACACACACACAACACACACTCAAAACACACACACAAAAAAACAAAAACACACACACACACAAAAAACACACAACTTTTAATCCATTTAGTGGCATGGGTTGTCCGGACTAATCAGTCAACAGCATCGATGCCCAAATCCTTTTGGTTTGTGTTCTCTGTGTGAGCTGAGGTTAGCGTGAGTAGCCCTAGAGAGTAAATGCAGAGATGGCTCATACTTGAGCCCTAAGAGAACACTGACGCTAAGATGAACACACCATATGAATCGTTTTCTGTCTTGAGTTTGCAGCAACACTAACCTGCAGGCATGACAGAGGTTACATTAATACTAATATTTCCTTTGGCTTTGTCTTAAATGACTGTGCTTCTAAAAAATCTCAGTATGTTTCATTTTCATATCATGCATTTCTCGTGTTGCATGTAAAAAGCACGGAGAAACCTGACATTTTAGTCCTTGGCATGTCGGTTATGACCAGCCTCCCATCTCGCTTCATAGAGAACATGAGCTCTCTCCCCAGCTGTCCTGAAAATTGCATGACTGGCCATTCTGGTGTTTTAATAACAAGTCCCTTCTTCTCTGTAAAGAAAATGATAAGTATGCATGAATATATGTGTGTTTTCAAAAGTTTGCATGAAATAGCGATGTATAAAAGAAATATACCTTAGCCCTAGGGAGCCTCTGAAGAGTCCAAGATTACCTTATTTGCTCTCTAATCATTAATTTCAAGGTGACAAGCATTTGTTGGCTGTTCTAGAACCTGTATTCAATCACTGAACAGTTTTTAAAAGCATATTCCTCACAAAATTAAAGAGTGAAATAGAAAAAGTTAAAATAGTCCAAATAAAATGTTTACAACATAGCCTTAAAACATACTTTTTATCACATAACCTACATGTTTCTGTGATTCAATTAAACTCAACTGCATTTCTGAAACGTACTTATTTTGAAATGTCTAGCCTAAATATTTAATTGGACCTTCGTGTGGCATATTCAGTTACCATTTGTATGGACCACTCATTAACCTTTTAATTTTAAATATTGTACCTCAGAAATGTAAAAGGGTGCCCAGCCAATGTAATTTCCCTGCACCATTTGTCTGTGATATTATCAAGTTTAAAATGATCTGGCCTATGTTTAAAAAGTGAGTATGGTCGCATCTTCTCCACTTTATATATACAACTTGTTTATGTGTGACCTTCAACTTGCACATCGCCTGGTTGAACAGAGCCAAAAAATGCGCTATCACCTCTACCTTTTAATTTTGTGCAACTTTTTTTCCACCATGATTTTTTTAAATGTCCTTTCTAGTTAAAGTAAATCGTAGCCAGAAATCAACACTTTTTTTTAATTTGATTTAATTCACTTCTCACTTTTTGTCTTCAAAGCCTGTTAACCTCTCTGTCCTTGTTCTCTGTGTTCTCCTGTCTGGTTTTCCTGTCATGTGTCCCCTCTGTGTAACGTGGTCATTAACACAGTGGATGCAGCACTCCGTCTGGTATTGATGGTAGCAGCGGACGTAGCACCCCCTCTTCCATCAGCACTGTTAGTACCATTTGCCCAGGTGACTTGAAAGTGGCTGCTAAGATGGCCCCTAACATTCCTTTGGAAATGGAACTGCCCGGTGTGAAGATTGTACATGCTCAGTTTAACACTCCTATGCAGTTGTACTCAGATGACAATATTATGGAAACACTGCAGGGTCAGGTTTCCACAGCGCTAGGGGAAGCACCCTCCATGAGGTAATATGAGACTTTTTGAACCATGGGCATACTAACTAAACACTTGGGCAATGCCAGCTTTCTGGGTGTCTTTTAACACTGTCTTATGGGAAGAAAGCTATGTGAAAAGCTTTAAGGGAGAGATACTAAGGGTTTATTGCAAATACCTAGCTCTAACGATAACAGTGATTTGAAGAATTAAGTAGAATTGTATGCGATCGATCGTAATAAGCTAAAATCATGGAAGGGCCAAATGTATATGTGTTTGGAAAAGCTACAGTGTACTTTACAAGTTATGGTACAACACCTTTCAAAGGTGATTAACAATCTAGCAAAGTCTATGTTTCTCCTTGGAGGGTCAAAAATTGGGAAGGGCTGAGAGGTCCGGAGAAGTTTTAAAAAAGATGATACTTCTCCCTTCCAATGGCATCATGTGGAGAGGTCAGAACTTTCCATTTAAAATTTCTGCCATGAATAAGGGTTTATAAGTGAATATCTTAAGCTGTTAATGTAGATATTTGACTTCCAATTGTCTCTATTTTGATTAATTTTTTCTTTATTAAAAACATTTGTTTAAAGTACTTTTGCCATCAATTTTTTTCAATTAAAAATTTATTATAAGGAAAATCTTATTATTTTTTAATGTTACAGAACCACTTTTTATAAATTAAAATAGTATAATTCTTAAGAGTGCTATGTAGCAATATGCCAAAGCTATTTCTTGGGATGAATACAATAAGGTAATAAAGCACAATGTATCTCAAAGCCAATTTGCAAGGAAATTCAGATATAAGATAATTGTTTTCACAAATGATATAGGTAATCAAATTATGGATAGTAATTACCCTTTCTAGACAATGTCATTAGTGACATTAGCTAATAAAGCATTTAATCATGACGTAGTTTTATTGTGGCATTTTTTTATTGTTCATCATGAATATGTTTGTAAGAAGTTTATTAAAATAAAGCTCCCAGTGTTGTTGTAAATGAATTTTAATGCAGCTATTTAGGAAACGTAGTGAAATCAATATAACTCACATATACGTGAAAGCTACATTAGGTACTTTCAACCACTGGCAGTATGAATTCCTTCAATTTGCAAACAAAATTATACCTTTGTTGTTTTCAGGAGTTAACAAAGCAAATTAATCCTAAAAGCAAAATTAAACCACATACTTTTGATTTAGCATCAGAAATGAATCTGAATTTAAGGACAATTTTATGACTGAGAATAAGCAAACTGGGCTCACTCCTGCACTTCCTATCATGTGTGTGTTGTCTGTATTTTTCTGAGAAAAAGTTTATCTTGTTCCTACTTGAAATGATCTACTCATCAGACACAAGTCTGTTTTTAAATTACCATTTCCTAACAATCACCTCTTCGTGGCCCTCTGTGGTATTTGGCCAAACGGAGACGTGCCGATGTGAGCCTGAGGTTAACGAATGACATGTTTAAGGCGGCCACAATAGGTGAACAAACGCCATTTGGGAACTGTAACAGAGATGAACCTGAAAATCCTGAATCTCCGCTCAGGAGCTACTGCAGGGGTAGCGATGACTGACTGGTGTCTTGTGGCTTGGCGCCCGCCGGCTCCTCGCACGCCCCTGACGCTGCCTCGCCTGCCGTGTCGTTTCAGTGAGCCCACGGCCCCGGTGCCCCCGCAGTCGGACGTGTACCGGATGCTCCACAACAGTCAGGATGAGCCTTCCCGGCCCCGCCAGTCGGGCTCCTTCCGGGTGCTCCAGGAGCTGGTGAACGACGGTGAGTGGCTGGGACGCCTGCGGACAGTTATTGGCAGGGCCTGTTGGCAGGCGAGGGGGAGGGGAGGACAGCAAACAGGCTGGGAGTGGAGGTCTAAATATGGATTTTATGCGGGAATCAAATGAGTCTTGGCCCAGAGGATGCGGGCAGTGCCTGGATTAGGAGAGACGCTCCCAGGCCGTGTCACTTGGTGAAAAGGCACCCAACGCCAATTCCATCCACAGTGCTCAAGGGCTGGCTGAGCTGCCACATTTTAAACAGAGTTTTAAGTGGACGCTGCAAAATTTCTCAGCCTTGCATACTCCAGAGTGTCATCATCCAAACCTAAAATAACAATGTGACGAGTCCGTAGTGTGTTCCCACTTCTGTACTGGGCACTTTGCCCACGTGGTCATTTCACCCTCACGGTGACTGCGAGGGAGGAGCTACTGCTTTCCCTGGTTAACGAATGAGAAACGGGGGCACAGAGAGGGTGGGTTTGTTCAAAGTCACACAGCCAGTGAGCAGCAGAGCTGGGTCTGCAGCCGACTCCCGCTGTCTTCAGGGCTCACACCCTTACCAATATTTTCCCACCTCCAAAAGATAGGTACTGTCCTTTCCAAGTCGCACAAAAATGCATAATGCCCCCTTAGGATGGCTGTTCTCAAAAATAAAGGGACAATAACAAGTATCGTGAGGATGTGGAGACATGAGGACCCTTGTGCATGGCCGATGGTCCCGCCAGTGCATGAAAAATTAAACATAGCGTCACCTCATGACCCAGCAATCCCACTCCTAAGTATACACTCAAGAGAGTTAAGGCAAGGACTCAAACAGATACTGGTACACCAAGGCTCCTAGCAGCGTTATTCACAAAAGCCAAATGATGGAAATAATCCAAATGTCTATTGATGAAGAATAAATAAAATGTGGTATATGCATACGATGGGATATTATTCAGCCTTAAAAAGGAATGAAATTCTGGCATGCCGCAATATGGATGAACCTTTAAAACACCCTAAATGAAGTAAGCTCGACACAAAAGGACAAATATTGTATGATTGTACGTATGTGAGTATAAGGTACCTAGAACAGACAAGTCATGGAGACAGAAAGTACAACAGAGGTTACCGTGGTCTGGGAGGTAATACTGCTTCATGGGTAAAGAGTTTCTGTTTGAGAGGATAAAAAATAATTCTAAAAATGGATATAGGCAACAATGTTATAACATTGTGAATGCACTCAATGCCACTGAAGTACACCCTCACAACATTAAGATGGGCAATTTTATATTACGTGTATTTTACCACGATGAAAAAGAATGCAAAATCTCTGCCCCTCTGAGCATTTTGTAACAGCTTCCTTCCACAACAAAAACTGCCACTGACTGTTCCGCAAGGCCCGTCCTTCGGCGCAAGGCATGTTTGAGCCAACCCCACTCCTTCGGACAGGAGGCGGCGGGCAACTTAGGAATTCCCTCGGGTAAAGTGCGCGCCTTAAAATAGAAGCCAAGTACACACTGCAGCCAGCTGTGCCTTTGCCATAAAAGGCGACACTTTGCTTTTCAGATGACCGTCCCTCCGGCACTCGGAGTGTGAGAGCTCCGGTTACGAAAGCCCACGGCGGCGGGGGCAGCGCACAGAGGATGCCGCTCTGCGACAAGTGCGGGAGTGGCATTGTGTGAGTTTCACTGTTAACCCAGGGTCCCTGTCAACCTTGGTGGCAGCTCCCTGTTTCTGTCCATTGGCCTGAAATATAGCATCCACCACACATATCTCATTTGACCAGAATTCCTTAGATGTACCCTCACATGGGCGCATAATGTGAGTCCGCAAATCTTGACTTACCATTTCAGATGATTCTCATGAAAAGAAAAATTGCCCAGAGTATATTTAAAAAACCATTTCCAAGAATCAAAACTTCCCTTCAAAGAGGTCTCCCCACCCTCCTTTGTTAAGGTACCAACTTTGAGGTTTTCCTTTTCAGGGAAACACACACGGCGGCCACCGGGTTGTTCTTTACAACACATTCTCTTTCCCCCCTTTTCTCAAAGTGGCACAAATATTCAAACACGATTTTGAAAAATAGAGTCCCAGCTTCCATGTCAAGGGCCTTTGTGCTTGAACGCCCACACTTGCTAGTTCACATCTTCACGTGAACCAGGTCATCTCCATCTCTCCACCAAATGCCCCACGGCCATTTCTCCCTTTCGGGCTGTTCTGCTGCAGTAGCCACCACGCGTCCGAGTGTCCAGGGGCCATCCCAGGAGGCAAGGCGGTGGGAGGTAAAACTGGTTAGAGCAGAGGGGTTGGGAGGAGCCTGTTACGAAAGCCCAAGTGGTTGAGCATCAACCTATGAACCAGAAGGTCACGGTTCGATTCCCGGTCGGGGCACAGGCCCGGGTTGTGGGCTCCATCCCCAATGTGAGGCATGCAGGAGGCAGCCAATCAATGATTCTTTCTCATCATTGATGTTTCTAGCTCGCTCTTCCTCTCTGAAATCAATAAAAATGTATTTTTTAAAAAGAGGGCGGGGGAAGCAGGCAAGACAGGAAGCTCAGGAGTAGAGAGGACCTGAGCAGGGCAGCTGGTCACGTTAGCAAAAGCAATTACTGCTCCTAAAGGGCAGCAAACTGTGTGACAATAGAAGCAAGGCCATCTCCGCCCTGTGGTCCGTCTTTTCTGTGCTGCACAGAGCAGAGGCTGGGCCCCGCCACGGACAGCCGTGACACGTGGTGCCTCCGTGTGGCTACTGCCGCAGAACAGAACCGGTGGGAGAAGTGACCGTGGGGCCGTGACAGGGACTTTCAGTTGTGTCCAGTGGTCGGCAAACTGCGACTTGCAAGCCACATGCGGCTCTTTGGCCCCTTGAGTGTGTCTCTTCCTAAGCCTTAGGAGTACCCTAATTAAGTTAATAACAATGTACCTACCTATATAGGTTAAGTTTAAAAAATGTGTCTCTCAAAAGAAATTTCCATCGTGGTGCTGTTGATATTTGGCTCTGTTGACTAGTGAGTTTGCCGACCACTAACTAGTGTAGGCAACCACCTCGGCCAAGGTCAGAATCCTCTGCAGAATCACGCCTCCCTCTTTCAGAGACACAGCGGGGAGGGATGCTAGAGGAACAACCTATAATTGTTATGGCAACGACTTGTTTGCAAATCTGAAAAGCAGTCATCTCAGAGGGAGATGCATGATGGGGTGTCCTGGCCGCCCTGCATCCCCCTGACACTTACATCTGAGCTGCCTCTGGGCCCTGCGTACTGCTGGGGGCGCTGGTGTCTGATGCGGCTCAGACCCTCCTGCCCCTCCCCCCCTTCCCTGTCACCTGGGAGCCAGGGTTCGCTTCTGCGGTTCTAACTCCCCACCTCTCCTCCCCAGTGGGGCCGTGGTGAAGGCGCGGGACAAGTACCGGCACCCCGAGTGCTTCGTGTGTGCCGACTGCAACCTCAACCTCAAACAGAAGGGCTACTTCTTCGTGGAGGGCGAGCTGTACTGCGAAACCCACGCCCGAGCGCGCACGAGGCCCCCCGAGGGCTACGACACGGTCACGCTGTATCCCAAGGCCTAAGCACCCCGCGGGCCGAGCAGCACGCGCACGCAGTTACACGGGACGACGGTCATGACTTTGGGCAGATGTCCAGCAAACTGCTGGGCCCAAAACTAAAACCCCGGCTTCAGATGCTTATGTTACAGCGTGCGGAGGAGGGGGAGGGAGGCCCGCGCCGGCTGCAGCGCAGACCTGCCCGCCGCTGTGGCGCACGCAGTTACACGGGACGACGGTCATGACTGTGGGCAGATGTCGAGCAAACTGCTGAGCCCAAAACTAAAACCCTGGCTTCAGATGCTTACGTTACAGCGTGAGGAGGAGGGGGAGGGAGGCCCGCGCCGCCTGCAGCGCAGACTTGCCCGCCGCTGTGTTTGCAGCTCTCTCTCGCGCGCTCTCTCTCTCTCTCTCTCTCTCTCTCTCTCCTCTCTCTCGGGGGTTAGCAATAACTTCAGGACATGTACACCGAGCATTTTTTTTGTATGTCAAACTCCACAATTTAAATTTCTATGATGACCCTCAAACAGTAAACATCAAGCTATTGGGGAAGTCTAATTGTCGTTCCTTACCAAGCTGGCTTTGCAGTTGTAGTGAGTACCGAGTGATGATCTGTATTCTAACACAGCCCGCAGTTGTCTGTTACCTGCTCCAACCATTAAAGTGCATGTCGGGGAGCGAGTCCCTGGTCTCTCTAGTGTCCTATGCGGCCATCACACCACTGGGTGCGCGTACATAACAACCACGTGAAACATTGGACGTGTGCCTAGTGAGGAGGCGCTCCATGAATGCAGCGGAATCAACATTCGGTGAGAGGGCCCCATCCTACGTGCAACTCGGCTGCTTTAAGAAAATGTGGCTTCTTCGGTGTTTATTACTCTTTCTTAGGAGCCCCTGATTTCTGCTGACAGGGGGGGCATTTACATTTGCTAGTGAAAGGGAATGCCGTCACTTTCGGATTAAACCAGTTTCTTTGGCTTTGAACTAGTCTCTTTCATTTCAAATGTCTCTTTCACATCGATATTCAGTCAAATTCAAAGTTCAGGCTCCATGGAGGCTGCTGCTTAGAGCTCAAAGGTTGCTCACCACCTCCTCCTCCTTCCCAAGAGGAGAGGGGGGGGGAGGGGAGGGCTGAGAAAGAGAGGG
>NW_006297021.1:6523130-6524194 GCF_000327345.1 Myotis davidii | reverse complement strand
TGAAATGGAAGTTACTGCCATCATCAAAATCTTCAGTGCCTCCCCATTGCCCACAAATTCTAATTTAAACCTTTCTGTCCTGTTTTTTTAAAAAGCCTGTGGTTACTGAGCCTTAATGTGTTTCACCAATTTAATCGCCAAACAAGCACTAAAATCAAGCCAACATTTTCTGGCTTCCACAAAGTCAAGTTTATTTCTCAAGTTTCAGACCCTCATTCATAACTACCCTCTCACTGGAACACCTTCTATCTTCCCTTGCCCAGACAAAGCAAACACTGGGCCCTGCGTACTGCTGGGGGCGCTGGTGTCTGATGCGGCTCAGACCCTCCTGCCCCCCCCCCTTCCCTGTCACCTGGGAGCCAGGGTTCGCTTCTGCGGTTCTAACTCCCCACCTCTCCTCCCCAGTGGGGCCGTGGTGAAGGCGCGGGACAAGTACCGGCACCCCGAGTGCTTCGTGTGTGCCGACTGCAACCTCAACCTCAAACAGAAGGGCTACTTCTTCGTGGAGGGCGAGCTGTACTGCGAAACCCACGCCCGAGCGCGCACGAGGCCCCCCGAGGGCTACGACACGGTCACGCTGTATCCCAAGGCCTAAGCGCCCCGCGGGCCGAGCAGCACGCGCACGCAGTTACACGGGACGACGGTCATGACTTTGGGCAGATGTCCAGCAAACTGCTGGGCCCAAATGTTTGTAACTGTTATGTCATTCCTTTTTTTCTGATTCCCTGAAGAGTGGGGTATTGGCACAGGAAATGGGCTCATCTGATAAGCTCCCGCCCAGAGGACTGCCGGCCTTTTCTTTCTGGGGCTGCCTTCCCTGACTTGGGGTGGCTCAGTTCTCTGTTGAGATATTGGGGATATAAATGCTTGTACTCAGCTTTTCTCCGAAGGTGGGCAATGTGAGAGAATATGCCATTGATTATTTCTGGCCCATGAAAGATTCCTTACGGGGATGGATGAATCTGTGAGTGTTAAGATGTGAAAAGCCCATCTTTTCCAGTAATGTTACCTCTACAAATCTATACAAAGGAAATAATCATAACCGGGTAAATGTATTTATTGCA
>NW_006297021.1:6514951-6522608 GCF_000327345.1 Myotis davidii | reverse complement strand
GGTACATTGTTATTAACTTAATTAGGGTACTCCTAAGGCTTAGGAAGAGCCACACTCAAGGAGCCAAAGAGCCACATGTGGCTCACGAGCCGCAGTTTGCCGACCACGGGTCTAGGCCATAACCCCACCACCACCTGCCACAGCGTCCGTCCACTCAGTCCTCACTGGAGCCGGGCATGGACTCCAGGGAGTGCTGGCCTCTGACTCTGCCTGTCACCTTGCCTCTCCCATGGTGGGGCTAAGACAATGCCCCTGATCTTCACGACTTTCCTGTTTCCCATACTCCTCACTGGGGACACGTGGGAGCTTCCAAAACTGTCCCCTCCCAGGACAAACCGTGGGGAACCAGCAGGGTGGGGCAGTGGGGACCGTCACAGGCCCCCTGTCTCATGGCCTCATCATCTCAAGTCCACGGCAGCTGCTGCCCACAGGCCTCCTGTCGTCCTCAATGAGAAACAGGGTACACACCTGCCTTATGGCTCCGGATTCGCCCAAATTCACGCATACTCCTGGCCCCGACCTGTCTGAGGTTTTGAACCAGTGAGGGGAGCCAGGACGCCTGTCCGGCTGCTGTGGGCACTTGTGATTGCAGCTGGAACCCCAGCGCCAAAACATGCATCCCTTCGCGGAGCTACTGAAAGAAAGTACGTCGGAAACCCTGAGACCAAAGAAATGAATGGCTCCACCCGGCATTACACTTGTGGTTCAGGTGTCACGTTCAAGTGTTTTGTTCTGGGAAAGATCCAAACTTAAAGGTCAGGAAGCTAAAGAGCAAATGTTACATTTGACCTAGAAAACCTGAGAAGGTTAAAATGCAGAGCGACGGTGGAGAACCTGAGAAGCAACCCAGCCTCCCTCCAGCATCAGGGGAGGCGTGGGAATGGGCAGCACCGTTATGTCTGGACTGGAGGGTAAAGGCGGGGTTCCTACAAGGAGGCGCCAGTGGCAGCTGTTGGAGAAGCACCGAACCCCCAGGTGTCCCCACTGCACCCCACACTGTCACGTGCCCCAGGGCACTTCCCCATCGGCCGGGTAGTCTGCGGAGAGGGTGAACCGGCATCTCTGACCTGGACTCAGGAAGCCCAGTGGGGAGCACGTGTACCCCACTACAAAGGGTTCCACTAAGTACGAATGAAACACTCGTGAGAAAAGCGCTCACCTACGCAACCTCGGTAAACTGCACTATTTGCCCCAGTGCCTCGTAGGGCAGAAAGGGCCTCATTCCCACTGCTCAGCTGCCTCCTCGCTACAGAATGTGAAAGCTTCCCACCACGTGCAGACCCCGCTCATCCTCCGCCCTCTTGGTCCAGCGCCTGCCTGTGACTCTGCCCCTCCAGGTCCCTTTCCAGCTCAGGGTTCCCGCTCTGGTTCTCTCTGCCCCGCACGCACCCTTCTCAGCTTGCAAACACGCTCAGGTGGCCATGCCATTCTAAAAACAGCCCTTGCCCTCACATCTGCTCCTTCCCACGCTGCCTGCTGTCTCTCTGTGTCCATCCCTTTAGCACCCAAAGGTGTCAGATTAGACCACTCCCTTCCCCAGCATCCCCACCATAGGCCTTCTTCAAGTGGCAACCAGCTTCCCAAGAGCCAAGGCGAGTGGCGGTCCTCAGTGAGTCGTGAGGTTCGTTTTTCTGAATAGACACAACCAAGTTGTTTCCTGAATAGACACACCGGAGGAAGCTTACAGAAGGCTGGCCTGGAGGTGTTTGCATTCGGATCAAACCTTTGAGCTGTCGGAGGCCCACAACCCAGCCAAGGCTCCCTAAGTCACCGGCACAGTGGCCCCCTTTCTCTGGCCAAAGCACGAGGTTCAGGACAAATGCCCACTCTTGTTACGTGCGAGGAGCGGTGTGGTTACTGTCGCATATACTGTGGATCTCAGCTATGACTAACCACAGCTTGTGATCTCAGGATTAAGAAAAGATCTTCGGAAGCTAAAGAACCCAGAAGTATTTCGGTCGGGCACTCCATGGCTAAGAATAGACCGGCCCAGCCTGTTTGGGTGCCTGCTCTCGCGCTGGTTCCGGATTCCTGGACCCGCAGCTGTGCGTCTGCAGGTGAAAGTGCATTCTCTAGGGGAGCTACTATCTGAAGGCCTTGCTGTATTGTGACGCCCAGATGTTCTCCTTGGCAGTACAGATTCCCATCCTGCCCTCCAGCACGGCACTTCACAGGCAAAGAAAGAAGCAGCTGACGTCTTCAGGGCTGCCATGTGTGAGCGAGAAGGCGTCTTCCACTGAGGCTGAGTGAACAGAATGGTCTCAGCACACTGAGGAGGTTGTCCTGGGGAGGGTGATGTCCGATCAGGAAACAGGAACTTCAGCTCTGGCATTCACGATAATTGCCTCTATAGTTCGTAAAATGTGGATGAAATATTGTCCTGTCTCCTTGAACTGTAATTTGTTATGGGGGAGGGGGAAACCTTAAAATAAAATGATTTGGGCAAAACCAGGGCTTCGGAATCAGGAAGCCCAGCGCTGACCAGTCACTGAGTATTTGAAAAGTCCCTGACCTTCCCCTATGTCAGTGTCCCCCACATAAATCTGGGAAACAACCTTTATTCTCATATAATTGCACAATTTCCAACACCACTGAGTCTACGCAAGAGTCGTTCATCAAAAGCTGAAAGACTGGGAGCCTCATTGCATTAGGGAGGGGACTTAACATCCCAGGACAGCTGTCTTGACTCTAAACTGTGTTTCCCGATGTGAAATGGGACGGTGAACCGGTCAGTGTCCGGGAGCAGGAACAGTGACAGGTGGGCCCCGGCGAGTGTCACACATGCTCACGTTCGGGCCAGGTTTTCCAGAGCATCACGGCCCTTCATTTCTATCGCTGAAACCTGAGCGCTCCACAGCAGTCGGGGGCCCACGGGGCCCTGCGGGGCCAGGCTTCTCGGGGCCCACGCGGGAGGACGGGGTTTTCTCACTGTGGAAGGCCGAAGGGGACTTCTTTATCCCACCCCTTGTGTCTCTTCTAATGCATGTGCTCCGCAAGCGAATGTCATTGCACTTGGCTTTAGCACCTTGGGAATGAGGAACTTCAGGCTCAAATGGTAGGATGGTAGGATGGCAGGGCACATAAGGAAACACATGACAATGTAATGACGCAGATAGCTGGTGTGGGACATTATTCTCTACAACAAAGGGAGGGGCAAGCGAGTGACAATGGATATGGACGCCTACCTGACAGTTTATGAAAATCAGTTCCAGGTGAATAGCAAATCTAAGCATGAAAGGCGAAACGATACAGCACTTCTATAAAAGCATGGAAGAGCCATTTCATGCCCTTGCAAAAGCAGACTTGGGGCGTCCAATCCCAAGGAGGGAAGGAGGGCACCCACCTGTGGGGAAGGCGGCCTCAGTGTGCAGAGCTCGGGGGGAGTGCACGTGGCCCTGTGTGGGAATGGCTGGTATGTGGTTTCACAGCCCAGAGGGTGTGGGTCTTCCCCCCAGAGGAGGCAGCAGAGGATGGCAGAGCCCAAGTCAGGTGAGGAGTGTGTCCAGGAGGAGAGGAGGCCCAGTGCAGGGTCCAGAGTCTAAACAGAGCAGGAAGGAAGGGGCCATGCAGGGTCCTGAAACCTGAGTGGGATGACCTCGTGGGGGCTCAGGTGAGAGACTGGCATTGAGAGAACAAATATTTACGAGGGCCTTGCTCACATCTATATATCTATATATATATATAATATGCAAATAGACTGAACGGCAGAACAACCGAACAACCAAACAACCGGTCGCTATGACATGCGCTGACCACCAGGAGGCACGTGCAGAACATGGCAGGCATCAACAGCAGGCAGCAGAATGCGGAACATGGTGGGCATCGGCCATGGCAGGATGGTGGAGCAGGTGAGCAGGGGCGCCAGACCAAGGCGGGGCTCAGGTTGCTGTCATTGGGGTGAGCCTCTGGCGGTTACTGAAAATTCTTTGCTCCCACGTGCTGCAGTTGCACCTGGCGCTTACACCTGCTACCAGCACCGGAGCTGCTGCTCACACCCGCTGCCGGCGCCTGGTGCCGGTCCCGATCACTCCTCATGGCTTCTCCACCTCTCCCTGCTCCTGAGGGACAATCAGGGCCGGCAGCCACCTCTTGCACCCGCTGCCAGCGACAGCCCTGCTCACACCCACTGCCAGCGCTGGCCCCAATCGCTCCATGCCATCAGTGGGTGTGAGCGGGGCCGGCGCAGTCAGCACATGGGAGTGGTGGCAGCAGGACCCGGGCTGCCGGCAGACAGGGGACCGGGGGCCACAGCAGGAGGGGTCAGGCAGGGGTGCAGAGGATGGGCCGAGACCCACCCCTTTGCCCACCACGGCCTTGTGGCCCACAGTTCCTTTCAAGGTGCACGAATTCGTGCACTGGGCCCCTAGTAAGTGTATAAAGGATAAGAAGAGTCAACTTTCTCACTGTTGGTAAATTACAAACATGGAAATGGAGAAAATGAGAAAGACCACTGTGATGTTAAACCAGGGGTATTGTGAACACATGGGATTCAAGATAGATAGATAGATAGATAGATAGATAGATAGATTGATAGATAGATAATACAGGTGTGTGTGTGGATGTATGTGTGTGTGTGTAAATGTAAATACACGTGCACACAGACATTCCCTGGCTCTGTCCACTAAGACGGCCTGCGAGCAGCTATGCCTGGGTAGCCACGTGCAGGCTTAGCACTCACATCCTGGCTGTGGAAAACCATTCTCCTCTCAAAGAGGCAAAGGCTCCTTGAGAAATGGCCGGCTCACAGGCAGGGCAGCAGAGGACGGGAGGAGCCTGGGAGATCTGGTCCGTGAAGAACACGAAAAGGTGCTCCAGGACTGAGGGAGACGGGTTGGAAGTACACAGAAGCCGGCTCGAGAAACTCCCACGGGCCCCGTCAGGGACAGGTAAGCAGCCGTGTACACCAGGTTCACCACAGACGAGAATCCGCTTTCACCCACTGAGTAAAGTAGGAACTGCCGAGTCCGTGAGACCCTGCGTGGAGACACGTGTCATGACAACTGCATGTGCAAGATTCTGGACGGGACCCTTTACTTGTGTAAAGGGCATCATTGGGAGAACGGGTGAAACTTGTGTGGGGTCTGATGACAGATGCCAAGTATGCATCGATGTTAATTTCCAAATTGCAATGCTCTCTTGGGCCCACTGAAGTGTGTCCATGTAATCCGGAGTACTGAGCCATTGTGTAGCGGGGGGTATTTTGGGTCTACATTTTCCCTTCAAAATCTGTAATGGATGTTATTGCAAAATTAACATCTACTCATTTAAAACGTTTACTTACAGAGCGCCATTTTCTGAGCGGGACAAAAATGAACTGTGGGCCAACCAGCCCTTAGCTGACCCCTCTGGCCTCCAAGGGCACAGGCACCTCAGCGAGGGTTTGCCCAGGGTGTTAGCATGCGGCCACAGCTTTAATGTGTATTTTAATGCATCGCTATGTTAAGTTCATTATTGGAAATAGGTGTCTTCTCTTACCCACAGCAAACCAAAGCCCTTTACAATATTGGTCTTGGGCCGTTCACACCCCCACAGCTGAAACTGCTCTGATGAAAGCGTTGAAATAAGAGGAACAAGACAGCGTAAAGCAAACAATGAAACTGAGATTTAAAAAAAGGCAAAAGCCCCTAAGTGTTTGCCTGTCTCCACACATTCCCTTTTCTCAGCCCAGCTTTGGGCCAGCAAGTTCTGGGCCAACAGGAAGACGGGGAGGAGAAAGCCGCCCTAGGGAGCCGGTCCCCAGGTTGTGGGGGCACAGCAAAGGGTGGACCTTCTCACCTGCAGCTGTCCCAGGAGTGGCTGGGGGTAGGGTTGGGGGTGGGGAGTCCCGGGCCCAGGACCCCGGTCCCCAGCGCGCGCCTTCCTCCTCTCCCTACCCCCACCCATGCTTGCGCCCACGTGCGCAGGTGGCGTCCAAGCCATCCGGTTACTAGGCAACGGGCTGCCCCAGCGGGAAGCTACTGAGCGGAATGCAGGGGAGAAGGCAGTTGGGAAGAAAAGAGAGCTTGAGCAGCAGAAATGCGCCCGGGTAAGAGCCTGGACCGGGTCAGTCCCTTGAGGGGAATCTGTGGTCAGTGGGTGGGGGGTGGAAGGGGCAGCCTCCCCGGGCGCGGCCCCTTCATCCCCCTAGAGCTCTAGACTCTAGACTCGAGTCTAGACCATCCCATCTAGACCATCGGTCTTCCTGAGTAGCCGCACACCCGCACACCGGCCCACCCCAGGAAAGTGCCGCCTCCATCCCTGCGCCAGGCTACAGCTTCCAGCCCCCAAGCCGCCGGTCCAGCCGCCGCTGCGTGGCCCCAGCGCGCCCTCTGGTGGCGCTTAGAGCATCGGCGTCCCGAATCCCCGCGCCCCGCCTCCCTGCTCCCAACACCAAAAGCCATGTCTGGTTCTGCTGCAGAAAAGCATCATCAGGAAAGGGATGAAGTTGACTGCGTCCTCCTTTCAGCGTCCAAGATCCTAAACTCCTCTGAGGGGGCAAAGGAAAGTGCTGGCAGTGAGACAGGTAAACTCCCGGGACCACAGCTCCCAGGGCGAGGGCGTGAGAAACGCGTCTGGGCATCGGGTCAATTGCTTAAATCCACTGGCGCAATTGGGGTGCTCCCAACACATGCGTACTCCCAGCAGCTAGAAAACGGGACAGATTAAGAACAGCAAAAACGGCGCATCACTCTGTGCCAGATGCTGTTCAGAGCATTTAAATGTATCAACTCATTTGATTCCACAACAACCCTATGCAGTAGGTACTCCCATTATCCCCATATTAGGAGTGAGGAAACAGGCACAGAGAGGTCCACACACTCCCAAGGTCACACAGGTAGCAAGTGACAGAGCCCAGCGCTCAGTGGGTTGGTGCAGATCCAGGCCTTAAACACCACACTGCACTATACCGGTTCTCTCATCACCAGACAGGAACTGTTGATTTTTTTCGAGACACCAGAAAGACATATCCTTTTTCCAAAAGCAATACTTCTTATAGTAAATATTTACGGATGGACGACAGGGCATTCTGTGGGGAGGGTGTTTGAAATAACCACAGAGCTCCATCCACAAGCTCCACATGAGCGTGCAGAGGGCGTGTGCAAATACCCAGCCAGCGGGGGCATCGGAACATGGGAGTCTCTTGCCGAGGCTGCAAGAGACTTCTCAGAGGGCCTGGGGGTCAGCGTGACTGCCAGGGAGGGAGCAGAGCACCGTGGGTGGAAGGCGCTATCGAGCTGATGGGCCAGGCTCGGACCCCCGGGGTCACATAACCTACATGTGGAATGTGGGTGATCCAGGCACAGAGGTGGGGAGAGAAGGGGTGACCCCGAGAGCGGATACCAGCACGGATTCCTGCACCCAAGACTTCCTGTGCGCACTGTGACCTAATCTTCCACAGGCTTCAGAGTAAATCCCCCAGACCTTCACTTAACCACCTCAAAGCCATTCCACTGTAATTACCTTGTTTCTCACTTCTGACACGTCCAGGGGACACAGCTAGAGAATTGACGTCTAACGTAGGATGAACCCTAGTTCGTGCATTCCCGGGAGTGGGAGCTTCTTCAGGGCTGGGCCCTGAGCTCCTCCGTGGTCTGCACCCCTCCCAGTACTGTGCCTGCTGCGGGGACCTAAATGGCCGTGTAGACTGTGGTTCTCTCTCCTGTGCCTTTCTGCGATA
>NW_006297021.1:6513242-6514891 GCF_000327345.1 Myotis davidii | reverse complement strand
CCTCTTTCTGCGATAAGTCCGCTTCCGATTCCAGAATTCCAGAATTCTCTATGGTTTTTTAAGTATTTCTTTCCTTTGGAAATGCACAGCGGCCATAAGAAACACATAAGAAGAACAAAAATTACTTGAATAGCTTTTTAAAAAACAGAAAAATCCACCCCTCTGCCTGCTCTGTGCCGTCACTGAGTCCCCTGAACATTGCTAGGAAAACACTCTGAGTCACACCACGGAGCTCAGTGCTATGGGGGAAACTTACTTAATTTCCCAGAAAATGCTTCTCCAAACCCTCTCCAAGATAACTATTTCACTCTTCGTGTGTCCACGCCTCTTGCCACTCCCTCTCAACTGGTACCAAGATCTCATACGACAGGAACAAAACAGAAGCAGTCAGACCCAAACTCCTTCACCCACAGCCTTCCAATCTGTGAGCCTGCCTAGCTGGGTACCCACACCCTCTGCCTCCCCCGTTTCAATCAAAGGTCCTGGCTTACGACTCCTTTCTCTCCTGCAATTCTCTCTCAGCTTCCACAATCAGCCTCCCTCATTCTCCGAATCTCCTCCTCCCTGTCTCCTATGGGACGCCAGCAGCAAGGAGTCACACTAGATGCTCCCAGGCTTGAAAAATCCTTCTTGATCTTCATCTCTTCCAACAGATCTTCATATCTATCCCATTAGGCACCTATTCGCTTCCATAGTGAAATGAGAAAGAAGTGCCTATAGTCAGTGCTGGACAGATCTTCAGTCTGTTCCCTTCTCAAGACAGTTCAGTTGGGCTCTGTCCCTCTCACTGCACAGAAACTGCCCTTGGCCAACCAGCGTGGCTCAGTGGTTGAGCGCCAACCTATGAACCAGGAGGTCATGGTTCGATTCTCAGTCAGGGCACATGCCTGGGTTGCAGGCTCCATCCCCAGTAGGGTGCGTGCAGGACACAGTTGATCAATGATTTTCTCTCATCATTGATGTTTCTGCCTCTCCCTCTCCCTTCCTCTCTCTGAAATCAATAAAGTCATATTTTTTTTAAAGAGTATTTCCTGTGGAAACAGGATGCACCTCCCACTGGATTTCTAATAAGAGTCTCAGGGAACAACACCACAGCAGAAATCACGTCCTCCAACAAAGGCTCCACGCGGCTCCAAATGCTCTCCCCTCCCCCAGGCACGCCCCTAAGCATGAGGCCACAGAAAAGTGCAGAGGAAAACAGTGGCTCTGAAACTGAAACCGCATCGCAGAGGGCTAGACCCTGGGGCTCACGGGAGGGCGATGAGAGATGAGAGAAATGCGGAGCAGAGTTGCTCAGGTTGCCCGTGAGCCATAGGAAAAGTAGCGGCGTGGGAACTGCAGACTTACTGTGGTCAGGAAAGAAGAGATGGAGGGAGGGACTCGCCTTATAAGTGGTACAAAATCTAGGCCAGTATATAAACTCCGTGTTCTTTCTTTACAATCTTTTATGTACTACCTCCCTTAACTAAGTCTTTAGATTTCTTTTTCTTACTTGGTTTTAGCAAAAGAAGTCCTGTATTCAGCCTTGAACTTGCAAGGCCTCCTAATGAGACCAAGGACATGTGTGCAGACAAGGGAGGCGGCGGCTGCAGGCGCCAGAGGAGATGGAATTGGGGACAGTAAATCCATTAAGAAAAAAATTGGGCTGC
>NW_006297021.1:6511504-6512733 GCF_000327345.1 Myotis davidii | reverse complement strand
AACAACAGTTAGCTCTGGGTGGTGGGATTCTAGGAGATACGTTCTTTTTGATTTGCATTTTGATCTATCCGAGCCCTCTCCCTTCCTCTCTCTGAAATCAATAAAGTCATATTTTTTTTAAAGAGTATTTCCTGTGGAAACAGGATGCACCTCCCACTGGATTTCTAATAAGAGTCTCAGGGAACAACACCACAGCAGAAATCACGTCCTCCAACAAAGGCTCCACGCGGCTCCAAATGCTCTCCCCTCCCCCAGGCACGCCCCTAAGCATGAGGCCACAGAAAAGTGCAGAGGAAAACAGTGGCTCTGAAACTGAAACCGCATCGCAGAGGGCTAGACCCTGGGGCTCACGGGAGGGCGATGAGAGATGAGAGAAATGCGGAGCAGAGTTGCTCAGGTTGCCCGTGAGCCATAGGAAAAGTAGCGGCGTGGGAACTGCAGACTTACTGTGGTCAGGAAAGAAGAGATGGAGGGAGGGACTCGCCTTATAAGTGGTACAAAATCTAGGCCAGTATATAAACTCCGTGTTCTTTCTTTACAATCTTTTATGTACTACCTCCCTTAACTAAGTCTTTAGATTTCTTTTTCTTACTTGGTTTTAGCAAAAGAAGTCCTGTATTCAGCCTTGAACTTGCAAGGCCTCCTAATGAGACCAAGGACATGTGTGCAGACAAGGGAGGCGGCGGCTGCAGGCGCCAGAGGAGATGGAATTGGGGACAGTAAATCCATTAAGAACAAAATTGGGCTGAAAATATTTGCAATAATAATATGCTATTTCTGTGTTAAACAGCTTTGTGGAAATTATGGTTACAGAGCAAAATTAAACATCATAAAACTTCACAGTGTGGAGACAATATAACTAGCAAATATCATAAAAAGTGGGGAGCTTCTGTGGGAGGAAGTATGATGCTCATCTTCTCATAACTGTGCTCCCTTTCTTGGCAGGGAGTAAATCAACACTGAATACAATAGAAATGCTTGTTATTAAAAAAACACATTAAAATCCAAAACTCATAATCCTTTTCCTGATATATTTTCATTAGCTTAGTGATCTCAGAGGAAATAATCTCTCATGTAGTGAAAAGAGATCTGAATGCTAGCAATAATGTGTAGTTTTTATTCTATTCAATATAAATTTGATGCCATTTATTTTCAAGTAGCATGTGTAATATGATCCCACTGTTCTAAAATCATTCTGTTTTTTCCACATACATGCCTGGGGCGGGGGG
>NW_006297021.1:6508475-6511248 GCF_000327345.1 Myotis davidii | reverse complement strand
TGAGCGACTGCCTCCTGCACACACACTACTGGGGGTTGAGCCCACAACCCAGGCATGTGCCCTGGGCTGGAATCGAACCTGGGACCCTTCAGTCCGCAGGCCGAAGCTTTATCCATTGAGCCAAACCAGCTAGGGCAAAAGTAGATATTTTTTTAAAAAACAACACAACCTTCGCACAGGGCAGAACTTGTCAGCCTAGGGGCACATTTTCTCCTAACTTTCATTTCATTCCGACACTGCATTGTTTTTAAATTCTTTAATAAAAATTTGCAAAGCAAGGAAGTAGCCAACCACTGGAACAAAGAGGGGTGTGTGTCAGGAAATGCATGTAGTCTCTCCCCTGATGCAGATCCGTAACCTACTTTCTGGTAAGGAACACGCGGGTCTTTATACGACTGTAAGAGCCTGGCGAAACTTAGGCTCCGTTAATCCAACTTGTTTTCCATGATAAGGAGAAAGGATATTACATGGCTGTTCCATAGACACTAAGACCCATACAGTAGTTTGCCAAGGTCCTCTCATGAGGATTATTAGTATTTTCACCAAAATATATATATATACTAGTAAACCATATATATATATGGTTTACTAGTATATCCCAGAAACAAACAAAAATATTTGAGTTTTTGAAAGTTTCAAGCTTGGTGTTACAAGTACAGTAAAACCACTTTTACAACCTCAACTAGGTATTTTCAGTGAAACCAATTGTTTCTTAAACTTACTATGTGACTAGCCTTGGGTTCGTCCTAATGTGCACCACAAATTCTCATCACCTCTTCGTCTCGCCATCCAGAACAGGAGGCTGCGTTCCACTACAGTTGTTTAAAAACAAAACTTCAAAACGAGGTCACACGGCTGTTCAATTTTTCTTTTTAGAAAATGGCTGCACAGCAGAATCAGAAAATCAAGTTCAACCACAATCAGCACTGAAAGTGAGTGTGTTTTATTTTCTCCAAACACGTTTGTGAAGGCTGATCGTTTTCAGAATAAATAATTTCTAAGTGTGTTTGGGTTTTCCACAAGACTCTTCACGAAAATGCATTGGAGAGTTAGCAAGAATGGCGAAGACTGTGAGTCACCTGACCGTCCTGGGGTCCCTCCTGCTAAATGGCATCTTTGGGGATATTAACCCAAAATCATAACAATTCAAGCACATGTTCGCCTCCCTCACAATCAATCTCACACCTTGTTAATTGTGTTGCAGGCCCTTCAGCATCAACTGGAATCATTTCAGGCTCTCCGAATACAGACTTTGCAGAATGTCAGCATGGTACGTTTCGCTTCATCTGCACACAGGAAATATCCAAACGAAAACGATCCTCCACATTTCTAACTGATGACCCCTGGCCAATTGATCAGCCAATACAGAATGTAACATAAGAGAGGCCACAACATTTCTAGGCTCAAAATTTGGGGAAAACTATATTCTGTTATATATACTTGGATATGAGACAAAAAGAAATAGCGCTCACTGGTTGTTTTTTAGACTGACTGAATATAGTCTACAGACAGGGACTCTCATTATAAATGATACAAAAGCTGTCATGGCCTGTTTGGCTTAGTGGATTGAGCTTAGTGGATTGAGCGTCACCTGCGGACTGAAGGGTCCCGGGTTTGATTCCCGTCAAGGGCACATGCTGGTATTGCGGGCTCCATCCCCAGTGGTGGGCGTGCAGAAGGCAGCCAATCAATGATTCTCTGCCATCATTGATGTCTCTGTCTCTCTCTCTCCCTCTCCCTTCCTCTCTGAAGTCAATATATTTTTAAAAAATAATAAGTGACACAAAATTTAACCCAAACTGACTAAGGGGGAAAGTGCACTAGCTGGGGTAACTGAAAACCCTAGGGATTTTCCCTCAGGGAAGGCTGAAGTCACCTGATCAGGACTCAGGTCATCAGATAAGTATCTGCTCTCCACAGCAATGGATCCTCAGACTCCAGGCAGTGACGGAGGGGCTGCCAGGAGTTCATACCTTTCTCCCCCCAGATCCCAGCCAGTCAGAGCGGGGACCACCATGCTTTTCCCTCTTCCTGGTTGGTTGATCCTGAGGTTTCTCGGCCTGATTCTGATTGGCCCAGGTCCGGTCACATACGGTGCTGGAACCAGTCACGTGCCAGGGGAGGCAATGCTCCCACTGGTTAGGGCTGAGCCGCCTACCATGCCTGGAGCTGGAGGTGGGATCCGCGTCACCAACACTGCATGGACTTTATCCAGAAGGAATGCAGGGTAGTGTAAAGAGGAGGTTTGGGTATGAATTGGGGGTGCAGAACACATTATTCGCTGAAGATTCGATATAAACTTCACCCCAATATTCTTGTACCAAAAGCAATTGCAGGGGAATGGGAAGAGAAGATGAAACCCCTGAGAGTGACAGACTAGGTTCCATTCTGATGTCAGAGGTCAAAGGAGTAGACCTCTGATACAAAGGTCTCTGATGCATTCAACAATGTAAAAAATCAAACATCTAAAACTATTTGAATATACTGCGTAAGTCTTTCTAATTTTATAATCACATAATAAGGGGATCATTTTATTAAAGACTAGGGGCCCAGTGCACGAAATTCGTGCACTGGGTATGGCGGGGGGTGGGGAGTGTCCCTCAGCCCAGCTTGCCCCCTCTCACATACTGGGAGCCCTCAGGCGTTGACCCCCATCACCCTTTCAAAGGCACGTTGATCTTTAGACATTTTCTGTCGATGACACCTCAGTCTTTCGGCCTCAGAGTGACGTTTTTCCAGTAGCTGTTCTTCAGATACATTCTGTTGCAGACGG
>NW_006297021.1:6495881-6507858 GCF_000327345.1 Myotis davidii | reverse complement strand
GCTTTTCCCCTGCCCCCTGGCTCTTAGCTGCCCCCTGGGTTTCCGATCACTGTCAGTGGCAGGGGGCTTCTTCCTGCTTTCCCTTTTGCCTCCCTGAATTGTGCCTACATATGCAAATTAACCGCCATCTTTGTTGTCAGTTAACTGCCATCTGAGTTGGCAGTTAATTTGCATATAGCCCTGATTAGCCAATGAAAAGGGTAGCATCGTACGCCAATTACCATTTTTCTCTTTTATTAGTGTAGATATCTTTAATTACATAGATTACAATAAGTTAAGTTTTAATTTTATGTGATGGGAAAGAATTTTTACATGCGGGAAATTAAAAGTTATCTTTTAATTATACTATTACTTCTGGACATTCATAAGTTTATAAACCTGAAACCAAATTCTAACATTCTCTATTTATCTATTTAAAGGTACAATCTGAAATTAGTGACATACTGAACAAAAGTATTATTGAAGTAGAAAACCCACAGTTTAGCTCAGAAAAAAATCTAGTATTCAACACACACAATGAAAAGGTATGTTATTCTGTACAAAATCATTCTATATTTGGGGATTTCAAAAATATTACCACAACCAGTTTATCTTCAACTTCACGTTTTCCCCTTTTTCACAGGGTAACTGGATTGTCAGAGAGGAAAAGAAGGAAATTCCTGTCCTGAAAACCCTAAAAGGCGTGAGTTTGCCCCCATACTTCTGCAACATCCCATTTCCCGTAGGAGGTGTATGAAGGGCATTTAACTTAGTCCAGATACCCAAAGATTCCCAAGAAAATGAAATACAGGGCAGTTGTTATAGTCTATCTGTCCACTTTTGAGTTTTTCTACTTTAGGATTGACCTAGACCTGGGGTAAATGCACTAGGACAAGTCCATACCAGTGTCACTGTGTCCGTACTGATTCACACTCACATTTTCAGGATACTCACAGCCCCTAGAATCATCTGGAACCAGGAATGCAAGCTGAGGGAGACAAATAGCCGAGAAGTGGAAATGTTCATTATTCTTTAAACTTCCATTTGGCCTATTGCTTCTCTCTTTCCCATCCATCTGTGATGGTCTCTTGAGAGAGGTTAAATGTTTATTTCTGAAACTGAGGGGTTGGCCCATGTATCTCACTCCTGAAGGAAATAAGTATAAATTGCAAAGACCAGAGTTACAGATCTCAACTGTTGTTAGATTTTCTGGAGGAAATGAATCATACTTGTTGGGCTTCTTCGCTGTCGATGTGATTGAAATGCTCGTTTGCTTGCAAAAACAAATCCTCCACAAAATGTTATCTTATTATGTTGGTCACGTGGCAAATGGCAGTACATTTACAGTGTGCTTCTTATTGTTACTAGCCTACAGAGAATGAAGAAGAAATCCTCTCTGTGGACAAAATTCATCATTTTGAGGACTCGAGGACTCTCCCTTCAATAGAAGAAAAATTCAGTAGCAATAATGTCAACAGTCTCTCTCCAAGTGTAAATATGCCACCCCAGATACATTTCAAGGACATATTAACTCTAAGAACTTCAATGGATAATCCAGCCTCAAACATGATTATGAACACTTCAGAAAATTCTGACATGTTGAAGAATTATAACATTTATAGTTTTCTAGCTAACGCACCTCAAAATGTTATGCCTCGAGCTGATACAGTAATTCTGGATAATTCCAAGATTACTGTGCCTTTCCCCAAGCACGGATTTCGTGAAAATTTAGATGATATTTGCCATTCTATCAAGCAAATGAAGAAAGAGCTGCAAAAGTCACACGACAGGGAACTGGCACTTACAAATGAACTTCAAACTTTAAAGATGGATACAAATGTTCAAAGTAATACTCAATATGACCTGTCCCCCATTCACAAGGAAAAAATTAACTTTATTAAGGATGAAAATATGGAAAGTACCTTAAATGAAGATATAAAATCAAAGCGAATTTTAGAATTAGAGGCATTAATAAGCAAATTACTCCCACTCAGGGAATCAGTGTCAAAATTCCATCTGAATTTTTGTAGGAAATGTAAAAAATTGTCTAGGAGTGAAACACATAGGGGAAAGAAGAATGAGAAAAACAATAAAGAAATTCCTACCACTGACAAGAATACTGCAGATTTAAAATTCCATTCCAGACTTCCATTTACACCACCATTCTTTGACTCAACAAAATATGAAATGAAAGACAAAGAAAGGCAACCACTTGTAGTAAAACGAGGACCAATAATATTTGAAAATGAGAAAACATCCAAAGTCAATTCCATGACTGAGCAGTGTGTTGCAAAAATTCAGTACTTACAGAATTACCTAAAAGAATCTATACAGATACAGAAAAAAGTAGCAGAGCTGGAGAATGAAAATCTAACCCTTAAGACCAAAATAAAACCACTGATCTTTACCACACAATCTCTGATACAGAAAATTGAAATATATGAAAAGCAACTTAAGGATTTGGTTGAAGAAAAGAACACTGTTCAGTCCCAATTAATTAAAACAGAAGAAGATGGCAAAAACTGTACTGAAGAATTGAAAAAAGTAATTAGTAAATATAATGTTCTCCAAGGACAAAATAAAACTCTAGAGGAAAAAAATAGTCAACTTTCTTTGGAGAAACAACAAATGTTAGAAACATTAGATAAACTAAAAAATAAAGAACAGAAAACTCAAAATGATATGGCCATTGTCAATAATGAATATAATCGAATGAGCATAGAAATGGAATCCATGAAAACAAATATTCTATTGATACAAGATGAAAGGGAAATGTTAGAGAAGAAAACCTACCAGCTTCTAAAGGAAAAAAGCTCACTTGAAAATGAACTAAAAGAAAACCAGCTAGAGGTAGTGCAGCTGAAAGAGAGAGAAAGATTGGCAAAAACTGAACATGAGGCACTGCTTCAAATAATAGAAACAGTCAATAATGAAAAACTTAGTCTTGAAACAGCATTACAAGAATCTACTGCTGCCAGGCAAATGATGGAAAGAGAAATTGAGAACATGCAAACATACCAGTCTACTACTGAAGAGAATCTCCTGAATGAAATAAAAAATGCAAAATCAGAAGCAAGTATTTATAAGAATAGTTTATCCGAAAGGGGCAATGAATGTGAAATGTTATCTAAAATGGTCATGGAAATTAAAACAGACAATCAGATTCTAAAAGAAGAACTAAAGAAACATACTCAAGAAAATATACAATTTGAAAGCAGCATCAGTAGACTTGCAGAAGACAAAATACTTTTAGAGAACTACGTGAGAAGTATAGAGAATGAGAGGGACACCTTGGAGTTTGAAATGCGGAATCTTCAAAGAGAATACTTAAATCTAATGCAAAAAATCTGTGGTCAGCATGGTGACCTGTCAAAAATGGGTTACATATCAAGAAGAGAGAAATTCCATCTTGACAGCTATGATACTTACGAAGACACCTCCGGTCCCAGGAGTAGGCCTTTAGCTCCTGAATTGAAAGGTATGTACATTGTGGGGGATTAATAGAAAGTAAGACTCCTTTAGCCTACTGGGCATGAGTCAGAGGACAGTAATAGAAGGAAACTTTTTCACCTGGCCCATGTGGCTCAGTGGTTGAGGGTCAAACTATAAAGCAGGTTCAATATATGGTTCAACTCCCCATCAGGGCGCATGCCTGGGTTGAGGGCTTGATCCCCAGTAGGGGATGTGCAGGAGGCAGCCAGTCAATGATTCTCTCTCATCATTGATGTTTCTATCTCTCTCTCCCTCTCCCTTCTCTCTGAAATTAATAAAAGTATATTTTCTAAAAAAGAAGGGAACTTTTAAGATGAATACAACTTAGTTTTGTAAGATTTGTATTCAATGTACTATAGAGTGGAATTATTTAGAGGTTTTGCTCTTTTTTATAAAATTCATGTTATTTTATTCATATTACTTCTATACATTGTATAAGTACAATGCAACTTTGGGAGGAAGCAAGGTTTTTTTAAATTACTGTTTTTTCTGAAGTACATTCAGCACTCCCACCTTAAAACAAATTCTTCTTTCTTCCCAGGAATTCCAAGTAAACTGAATCAATTGCTTCCATCCAAGAGATGTAAATAAATTTCTAAAATCAATGTTTCAAGATCCTTTGTGCCAGAACTTTTTTGTCTACAAAATAATTTTAATTTGCTTTTACATGATTACATTTACTCTGTAATTTATTAAACTAGTTTTTTAATTAGAAATTGGAATTATATATATATTATATATTATAAATTATGTATTACATATTATACATTGTATATTATATATTACATATATATTCCAGAACTGTGAACAGTATGAGATGTCACCCAACTTATAGGCTATTATGTTAGCCTCACAGTTTCATGAGTTCTAGTGGAAGACATGAGACACCTGGGTCAGAGGTAAAGGACAGTTTGTTACAGCAACAGCAGTAGCCAGAATATTAGCTTTTTTTTTTTTTGCATTAGTTCTCCAATTCCTATAAACAGCATGAAAAGGACCATAGTCAGTTCTATTGCCAGAGAGAGCTCTGAGGTTAGGGAACCCAAATATATATATAATGCAAAGTGTCCCCTTTGGGAGTTCAACCGGGAGACCAGGAGTTCAATCGCTCACTATGATGTGCGCTGACCGCCAGAGGGTGGTGCAGAACAAAGGAAGGCCCCAGCCGGGCCTAGGGACCCTACCCATGCCTGATTTTGTGCACCGGGCCTCTAGTATTGTATAAATGCAGTAAGCATGCCCGTCCTTTGCTCTAAACTTTACCTTTATTATACAGGTCAGTTAGCATATCTGCCCTGCTCCAGGCAGTCACTAACTCTAGCTTCCAAGGCTGAAACCAAACTTGTCCTTTGCTCCAGAGCAAGGCACTGTATCTTCTTCCCAGACTGCTTGCTATATAAACTTGTTGAATTTTACCAAATGCTTTTTCTGCATTTATTGGGGTGTGTTTTCCCCTTTAATCTGTTAATATGATTACATTGATTAATGTTGGAACCTTATATTGATCTTGCATTGCTGGAATAAACTCCACTAGGTCATGTATTATCTTTTTAATATACACTCTTGGGTTCAATTTGATAATATTTGGTTAAGGATTTCTTCTGTGCTCAAAAAGATATTGGTCTCCGTTTTTTTTTTTCTTTTAATGTCTTTATCTGGTTTGGTACCAAGGAAATCTGGCCTCATAAAATGTGTTGGGAAGTGTTCCCTTCTCCTCTGTTTCCTGAAAGGATTAGTGTAGGATTGGCATTATTGATGTTATCTCTTCAATACATAATAGAATTCACCAATTGGCCTGCAGCCTTCCAAATGGGAAGGTTTACATTACAAAACAAATTTCACGGATATGGAACAATTCAGATTTTATATTCTTAAGCCAGTTTTATTATTGGTATGTTCTGATAATCTTGTATATTGATATAAGTTCTCAAATGCATTGACAAACAGTTGTCCATAATAATCCTTATTATCTTTATAATATCCAGAGGATGTGTGGTGATATCCCATCTTTTAATTTCTGAGATTGGTAATTTGGGGTTACTTCTTTTTTCTTTATCAGTCTCACTAGAGTATAATCAGTTATATTGCTTTGTTCAAAAATCAGCCTCTAAAGACACAAGATATGACTTCCAAAAGATATGATGTGCTGCTGCTTAACTTTCTCCCAGTCCCAGTGGAGTTTCTTGTCGACCTAAATCTCATTAAGTCTTTCTTCCACAAGTTAGCATCCTCAATCTTTGTTTCCATTTTAAGCCTTACATAGGTATGGTTGGATGACTCATAGAAATTAATGGCTTCTAAGCAAGCTTATTTCTTCCATTATTCACTGATGGTGGATGCAAAAAGCCACTCACGTAATACAGGCATCATAATGGGCCCAAAGATCACTAGATGCCTGAGTCATCAAGAGATAAGATGCCAGTGACCACGTCTTAACTCCTCATGTCTAAGTTTGGGGAGGAAAAGTTGTTTCACAGGAAACTAATGTTATATTTTCAAAATTAAAAGAAGAGTCAATAATGGTAAAAAAAAAAAAAAATCAATGGTCATCACCAATAAAGTACCCTCAAATAAAATGCATATGTATGTGTGTTCTCCCATCATCTTAAAAATCTTAATTTTCCTACATGCTTCACTATTCCTATTACTGGTGCCTGCATTCCTTTTTCTGTAAATTGACACAACACATATATGGAAACTCTAGATAAGCTCTGCCCACTGCCCTACTTCTTACACCCGTCAGTCAGGCATTAGATGCAGATTCCCATCTGTGAATGTTGCACGGAGTATGCATTGCTAGGAGAGGCACATTAATAAAAGCTACAGCTAATAAAGGCAGAGGTGAAATGAGCAATTATTTAGATCTTAATTAAAATCTGCAATTATAAGCCTCTGTCTCAAAATAACATATGTGCAAGACTTGTTGGGTAAGATTTATCAATGTACAACTATGTGAATTTTATGCAGTTTATGCACCTGGTAAAACCACTCCCGTTCTGAAGACACACGTTTTCCCCTTTGAGTTACATTATACCCTTGATAATGTCTTTAAGATGTTCATTCTGCATTATATGCTGGGTAGGAAATAAAAATTTTAAATATTCTTTTAGAAAAAAGTAAACAGTTATGAGGCAAGACAATAAAAATATGTACCTTTGACAATAGGAAAAGTTCTCTGTACCTTCTGCAATCCCTTAAAAGCCAGATTTATATCTGGATGGACATAGTTTCCCCCATTGGGATAAAAATGGGTCCAAACGAAGAGTACTGCAGCCTCTACACATTCTGACTTCCAGTTCTGAGAAACCTAGGATGGCAAGCCTAAGAAAGCACCGTGAGCCAAAAATAATTCCCTGCCCGGCTGGTGTGGCTCAGTGGTTGAGCGTCGACCCATGAACCAGGAGGTCAGGGTTCAATTCCCGGTCAGGGCACATTCCCCTGGTTGCAGGCTGGATCCGCAGTAGGGGTTGTGCAGGAGGTAGCCAATCAATGATTCTCTCTCATCATTGATGTTTCTATCTCTCCCTCTCCCTTCCTCTCTGAAATCAATAAAAATATATTTTAAAAAAATAATAACTTCCCCAATGAACAAAATAAACTGATGAACAAAATAGATTCAGAGACATAGAAGCATGGAACAGACTGATAAATCGCAGAGGGAAATAACTTCTATGCATAACCCATGGACACAGACAATAGTGCAGTGAAGGCCTGAGGGGGGTGGTGTGGGGTCAAAGGGGTCAAGGGGGTTAAGAGGGGGAAAGGGGGGACATCTACAATGCTTTCAACAATAAAGATAAATTTTAAAAATTAACAAATAAGAAGGGATAAAGATTAGAAAAAAATAACTTCCCCAATGCATTACATTAATAGATATTGTAAATTTCTCTTTTATATTACAAACCACCACCACCGCCCCTAAAATCAATGAGTACTGATAGACCTCATGGTGAATTATAGCAATGTGTTTAAATTGTATCTTTTAACAACAGATAGTTTGAAAAGTGGTAGAGTGAGTGCAGAAGAGAGAACTTGGAAACCGGAGGGTAAGGCCTGGGAGTGGGAGGTGCCCCAGGAGAGGCAGCTTGGACCGCTAACCAGGGGAGGGGCAAAGAGGACACCAAGGACCACCTTTATCCCCCTTGCAACTTTGTCATTTTTTATAAAATAATGAAATACAAGTGTGTTCCCTGTTCTCCCTCCCCCCAGCTCACCCTGGGGCTGCACTGGGTGATGCTTTAGAGGCACGGTGCCCCGCACACGGAGACATCTGCCTTACTCTATAACGTGTAAGTGACTCTATGCAATATGAATGGATCCATATTTATCTTTGATAGGAATGCTTTAATAGGCTGACACTTGGATAGCTATCAATCCAATTTTCACCTCCAAGTTAAGAATTTACTGTGTACTTTCTACCCCTCCTCAGCCTCCACATTCCCCTCCCCCACAACCCTGCAGCCTTTTTCACATTAGGAGTAAGAGCTCTCAATTGATACACTATACTTCAAAATTGTGTAAGCGTTCTAAACATTATATTCTCAAAAACACAAACCAGCCCGGCTGGCATTGGCTCAGAGGTTGAGTGTCAACCTATGAACCAGGAAGTCACGGTTGGATTTCAAGTCAGGGCACATGCCCAGTTGCAGGGTCCATCCCCAGTGTGGGGCCTACAGGAGGCAGCTGCTCAATGATTCTCTCTCACCATTGATGTTTCTATCTCTCTCGCCTTCTCCCTTCCTCTCTGAAATCAATAAAAAATATATTGGGGGGGGGCGGGGGAGTCGAAGAGACACACACCAGCAATCAAATTATCAGCAAATACTATTTATTCATTAATTGTACTAAGACAAGAGTATTAGAGTGGTAGGATTAAATATCTTTTAAATGTTTGGATTATCTATCCTACAACATCTTATATTTTTTCAAATAATTTGCACTTGATAATGAAAGCTACTTGTCTTCCAGAGCCTAAAAGGATGGTATTGAAGTAGTCTTGTAGTTCTTCATATTCAATGCCCTAAAATTAGAAAATAAATGTCCATTTAATTGTACAGGTGCAGGTAATATATCTGTAGATTCTTTAAAAAAATGTTTTAGAATTTAAAAAATTAACAATCCAAAACCACATTTCCTCACCAAATTAAAAAGCTTCACTTTAAATAAATCAAAAATATTTTTAAAATGTAATTTAGGAAGGAAAAATTGACTTATGGGACCAATTTGAAATACTATGATCCAGAGATTTACTAGTTTTAAAATTAGGGTAAAAGGAGCTTAAACTTGATTTAGGGTAATATTTGTGATAATGTAAAAAGAAAGAGATTTCAATAAACTCAAAATTACTAAACAGAAGGTAAACTTCTGATTTTTCAAAGCAGCAGTCAGTTGCTCTTTTCTGTCCAAACACATTCGCTAGGGCACACATGGAAATCTCTGAGGTCTGTTCTCTGGATAGAAAAGGGCTCAGAGAAAACTGCTCCCAGAACATTCGTCCTGTAGACACAGTTAAGTCACATAAATGTGAAAGGGCAATTCTACTTTTGTGATATAATAAAAATGTCGGTATCACAATCACGGTCTACAACCGATAGGGTGTACTTACTCGTGTTTTTATAAAAGAAAGAATACAAATTTGGTGTCCGTTATCTACTAGTAATCCACCGCAGGATTACACTGAAGTCAGAAATATGTCAACTAGTTTAATTGGCATTAAAGCATTTTTCAATGAACAGATAGAAATGAATTATTTCACTTACTTATGATATGGCACACACAAAGAAATGATGGACTGTCCATTTCTAATGTATGTTCTGAGCTCCTGAGAAATTCTCAATTTTCAGAGTGCTCAAAACCGGGGTAAAATTGAAATTTTAAGATACTTTAATAACATGCTTTTCCTCAAAGTTTTATAACGAGATGCCAATAGCATTTTTTTCAGGAAGAGGAATACTTCCAGTTTTCTTAAGAGATTATTTCAAAGTTAAGAACAGAAACCTTAAGTGTCATTAGGATCTTTTGAGAGCCTGGAGCCCTATAACAAGGGTCAAAAACTCTTGCTGAGAACGATCCTATATAATAAAAGCACAGCGACCGAATGGCACAACAACCAGAATGACCGCAGCCCCTCACCCCGGCTGGCCCTGCCCCTGATCGGCCCCCATCGGAGCGGGCTGACTGGATGCCACCAGTGCGCGAATTAGTGCACTGGGCCTCTAGTGTTAACATGTGCAGCTAACTGGACAATAAGTAGTTTCAAGTGACTCATAATAAGATGCTACACATTTGCTTTAAAAATTATGGACAGAATAGTTTGGTACATAAATTAAGCTTTTTCCATTGAGAATTTCAGATGGGAAAGAACTTCTACAAGGGAGGGAAGGTATACGGAAAGAGCTGAGTTTTCTAAAGTCATCCAAATCTGTCATTTTTAAAAGTGTGTATGAATCAGAGATATGTTTTGAAGAAATCTAAAAGTTGAAAACAGTTTTTCTTGGTTGATGAAGTAAACGTAACATATTACTACCTTTTGACATTCAAAGTCATTATACTTTCGATTGGTCTGCTTTTCGGTCCACCTGGCGGGTGGAAAACCTTAGCAGGTTTGCTGGGTTTTTCCGATTTAGCCAAATACGGGTCAGTAGAGTGCGAAGGGTAAGGGTCGAATGTTCCTGCCTTCATTCCGCCAGCCTACAAATCAGAATGAGACCATTTTATGTGGTTTGGTAAAAGGCTTCTTGAAAACATTAGATGAAGTTTATCCTATGGCGTTGGTTTTACATTTAAAGAAAGTTGTCTATTTTGTTTAATGCAGCTACCAGCAAAAAGTCTCCCTCCCAACAATTTCATGGGGTTAAGACACTGTAATTCTAAAAGTTCTTTTTTATTAAAATGCAAATGCTTAAGTTTGACTACATCAAATTACTAAATTTCTGAATAGCACAAATACCATAATCAAGGTAAAACATTCAACAAACTAAAATAAATAAATAAATATAAATAAAATAAAATGGCAGCAAGCAATTTACCATATGCAGTGTTAAAAACACTGCTTATAAGAATGGCTCAATAAACTTAGAGGAAGAATACATGAACTCAATGAATATATATATATTTTTTTTTTCAACACAGATGAAAACAGGATAATATCCTTAGCATACAAAAAGATCTTACAAATATCCTACCAGAAAATCTGCAGGAAAAGTAAACAGGCAATTCACAGAAGGAAGAAATGTATAAACCAAGGTTTCTAAATTAAAAGCAGCATTTCCATTTTTATTCAAACTTGTAAACTTCAGCAAAGTGAGAAAATTCATCTCAATCATTTCAAAAACTAAAAGATGGCCTGGATTTTTATGATTTTTGAGAAAAACGAGGCCTAAGATCTAGAGAGGCACTTAGAAGAATCAACTGTAAACTCAAATATATTTGAGCTGATTCATAATCATTATAAGAGCTTCCTTACTCCCATACACTGGCCATACTTTATGCCTTTTCAGAATTTTATAAAAACTGGTTTCATGATTCTTGGCATGAATACAAAACAAAAGCTTATTGTTTACATGGGCAATAAAGCAATTTGACGGCAAGAGGCACTATTTCTTTAAAATGCTTAACGTTAAAAAATAATAATAATAAATGCTTAATATCTTTTCATTCTAAAACTCTTAACTTACCTTTTTACCAGGAGAAGAGGGCTTAAAGGGGCTTGGGAGTACTTCCTTCTTCTCTGCCTTCTTAATTGGAGGTAAAGATTTCTCAGAAAAATAAGGATTGGTATCAAAATATTCTCTTGGGTAAAGGTTTAACTTGAAAGGTCCCCCTTTGAGTAAACGATGGTGCTCTTCGCTCTCTTTCTGTAAATTAAAGAGTTAGA
Source organism: Myotis davidii (assembly GCF_000327345.1). Classification (NCBI taxonomy): domain Eukaryota; kingdom Metazoa; phylum Chordata; class Mammalia; order Chiroptera; family Vespertilionidae; genus Myotis; species Myotis davidii. The sequence continues at coordinate 6,496,511 of NW_006297021.1, read as the reverse complement.
AATTATGTGGCATTGCCCTACCTGCCTTCACTCAGTGGATAGAGCATTAGCCTGCAGACTGAAGGGTCCCGGGTTCAATTCCGGCCAAGGGCACGTGCCTGGGTTGTAGGCTTGATCCCCAGTAGGGGAAATGCAGGAGGCAGCCAATCAATGATCCTCTCTCTCATCATTGATGTTTCTATCTCTCTGTCTTTCTCACTTCCTCTCTGATATCAATAAATATATATTTTTTTAAAAAGCAATTATGTGCCATAAATTACTCCGATGGAAAATAACGGAGAGTCGAATCTTCTTTTACATTTTAATAGAAGCACATAGATTTTAAAAATATACACTGCGAGGCTCACATTATTTTAAACATTCTTTTGTTATGCTCGGTTTCTATGATACTAAAGATATGCTTACTTATGAATAAGAACTGTGATTGTTCATTTGGGATATCAACTTATTTGAAGTATAGAGATCTATTTGTCACCTGAACAAATCTCTATTAACTACCTGGGGGAAACAATATAGTAAAAAGAGATTGGTCTTCAGTTCACACTCTAACTCCCTCCTGCTTTTCAGCATTTCTTGGGGACTCTGGGGCCTTTCAGTGGCACATTTTCAACGCTAAATGAGGATAATAGG
>NW_006297021.1:6486099-6494826 GCF_000327345.1 Myotis davidii | reverse complement strand
GCCCCCCCCCCCCCCCCCCCGCCGCATGCTGCTGTAAAGATTAAATGAGATTCTATGTATGAAATACCTGGCATATGGTAGGCTCTTCATAAACAGCAGTTTTACTTCTGAGAATGAGGAATACTTACTTTTTGCATTATAACATGCTTAGATTATAATATTTTTAGCTACCTGGTACCCAAGCAAAACAGAGGGGAGGGAAAGGAAGGGGGAAGGGAAAAAGGGAGAGGAGAGGGAAAGGGAGGTGAGGACAGGAGGGAGGAAGGGAAGGAGGAGAAGGGGGAAGGGGAGGGGAGGGAGAAAGGGGAAACAGAAAAATATCTGCATAAATAATAGCTGAAAATATTCTAAATATAATGAAAACTATAAATCCACAGATCCAAGAAGCTCAACAAACCCCAAGCATAAGAAACACGAGAAAACTACAAGGCAGATCACAATCAAATTGCTCCAACGAGTGATAAAGAAAATTTTAAACGTTACCAGAGGGAAAAGAGACAGTACAAAATAACCATGACAGCAGATACCTTGTCAGAAACAATTCAAACAAGAAAACAGTGGAATAATCTCTAAAATTCCAAAAGAAAAAGCAATGGTACATTTAAAAAATTATTTCCAGAATTAATTTTAGGAAATCCAAGATTTCTCACTTATAAATAATAAGTTATGAAAGTAAGAACAAAAGAGCTCTATCTACTGTAAGGAAAGAAAAGTATCCTATGCCCATAAAGTTTAGGATGGAAGACTAATTACTGAGCCACATGTATTTATATATTATGTATTATTACTACTCCTACAGATGAAAAGCAGTTTATATGTAATTTTATATAAACTGAATAATCCATACGAAACAGAGATGCTTAATTTCAAATGACCAAGGCTTCTCCCCAATTTAATGGAAAACTTTTGGGTTTGGACAACCCATTTGCCAAACTGATCTCTATCCTTCCATCTCACAGCCCACCCGATGCCACCTGAAATCACCACAGCAAAACGATGGAAAACTGCACGCCTAAAAATACAAAAACAAAAACACTAATTAAATGGCTGCCATTTAATTTCTGTTGCTTCATGTCCAACAAATTGGACTTTTTATTACTACCAGCTCTCTTAAAGTTACATTGATGTTGTTAAATTATGTTGATATTTTTCCAAAATGTATAGGGGTTCCTCCATTCATACGTAGGCGCTCTCCACATAAGTGAGTATGTTTCATTATACGTCAAATATTGTATGAAGTGGGTGCAGTTACGTTTCAGTGTTTATTTCTGCTCTAATGAAGTGAGGAGTTTTCTCCATCCTTTCACTCTCTCGTCTGTAGGCATGCATCCATTCTCTACTTCTACTTTCTCGATGTTCTCCCTCACTCCTCCATTCCATCACTCACCCTAATGGAGGAGTACTTCCACTACTTCGTTGTGGTGGGAACATGGCTAAGGGTTAGGTTAGGATATGACTCCTCTACTCAGAATAGAAGGTATTTGATCAGGCTGAGTTAACAGAGGTCTCACAGCCAGTTTAGAGAGAGGTGAGAGCTGTGGTAAACTACAGCAGCAGGTAAAAAGCTCACGCAGGGAAGAGCTGACGGGATCTAGAGTAAGATGTGGAAATCTAATATCAAAAATGAAATGTTGCCCTAGCTGGTTTGGCTCAGTGGACAGAGCATCAGCCTGTGGACTGAAGGGTCCCAGGTTCCATTCTGGTCAAGGGCATAAGCCTAGGTTGCGGGATTGATCCCCATTGGGGGTAGGTCAGGGCACATGGGGGGCGTGCAGGAGGCAGCTGGTTGATGTTTCTCTCTCATCGATGTCTCTGACTCTCTATGCCTCTCCCCTCCTCTATGTAAAAAAATCAATAAAGATATATTTTTTAAAAAAGAAATGCAAAACTATCACAATTCATAAGCATCAGTCTGCCCGCCATTGCCTGAGTAATACAAACGTGGTAAACAAAACAAACCATCATTAGATCACAAGTGAACTCTCTACGTCAACAAAATGAGAAAAGTTGAAAAAAGCTAAAGTAGATTAATTTACCTTATAATTTAGTTTCGGTGCATCATAGACATCAGCGGAGTGTGTGAACTGTTTACCTATCGTCACATTTGCATAGCTAAGGAAAGAAAATGAGTAAAGGTGACTTCAAAGTTCAGAAATTCTAAATTTTACCTTTTTAAGTTCAAAACAAATGATATAAGAGTATTAAATATAGCTGACCCATATCCGGTTCCTTTCTTTCCTGGGCTTGTGTATAAATTCTTCCCAGGTGCCTCATATTTTTCTCTGGGTTTGGCCTGTGCGCTGAAGAATGGGACTGGACCACCTATTGTTCCATAGTAGCTTCCTATTCCACATCTTACAGTCAAAAAAACCACAACAAAACAAAACACAAAGCAGGTTAAAATGGCCAATTGTGTGTTTTATACATTTTAGCACAATTTATTAAAATGTTTGAAAAAGGAGCAAAATATATGCAATGGAATTGACTTGCTTAACTTTGCTAAGAAAAAAACATTTCTTGCTAGTTTCTAATCCAATTTTCCCCATTTTTCAGACAAGTTTGAGATGAGTTTTTAATTGTTTATGCTTATTTTAAATGTTCATATAAACAAAATTCTTAATCTCTAAGAAGTTAAAATACTTTCTATTAATTTCATTAACCATAACAATAAATAGACCTTTTTGTGTATTTAGGTGAAGTGAGGTACTTTATGTCAAATTAGCTAATAAATGGCCAATTACTTCTGACCATCCACTCACTGGAAACTATACTTTCAAAAACATACAAGTATTGTTTCTGCTGCTGATGGCATAATGAGTCTCACGACATTTTGCTAATTTTCTTCTTTTTGGTTCATACTGATTATTATAGAAAAAAGGTTAACAAATTTTTTAAATTTTAATGTTAAGTTTTCTGGACCCACAATATATATTTAATCATTAAACCATTTACCACCTAATACTTTATTTTAACAAATATTATCTTTAATAAAATTTTCACAAGAAGGATAACTAATGTTAGTAATAGTCATAACCTCTATTTTCCAAGTTATCAATGAAGTAAACAAATTTTAATAATCAGTAAATGGTACCTTATTATCATCAAAACTTGACACTGGTTATACATTTGAATTAAAATTTTTAAAAACTAGAAGACATCAATATTGTTACTTATGATCTCTGGCCTACAAATAAAGTTTCCATTAGGAGAAAATACTCATTTTTATTAATTGATATTTATGAATATATGTCATAAAACAAAATATGAGGAGATAAAGCAATGACATTGCAGATAAAAGGTCAATTATCCACAAACATTATCTAAGTAGAATTTGATTTAATGCAAGCAATAAATATCGGTACATGTAAAATTTATTAAGTGCCTGTGGTTCCATAATTTGGTAGTGAGTAAGTACCAGTATAAAGGCTTCTTATTTCTACTACCAATCTCTCTTTTTGGAAACTTTCTGTATCCACTAAATTACAGATTTTTTTTTCTCATACTATGGAGATTTAAAAAGAAAGAAAGATTAGTCTAACTACAAAACTGTTATTATTTTTTGACTGACAAATGAATATTATAATCCAGCAATTTCCAAGGGGTGTGCTACAAGAAATTTAAAGATATATGCAACCTGACTATTTAGTCAGGGCCACTGACTTCTTTTCCCTAAGATTGTCAAATTAAAAAAATGACCATGACCAACACAACAATAGCCGTCCTGTGTGAATGAATCAAAAATATACCTATTTTGCCCTGGCCAGTGTCCCTCAGTGGTTAGAGTGTCGGCCTGCGCATAGAACGGTCTGGGTTCGATTCCTGGTCAAGGGCAAATACCTGGGTTGCAGGTTGATTCCCAGCGGGGGACAAGGGGACGGGGCAGGTCAGAGGCAACCAACACACGTTTCTCACATCCATGTTTCTCCCGACTCCTCCCTGTATCTCTCTAAAATCGATGGAAAATATATCCTCAGGTGAGAATTAACAACACACAAAAAATTATACCTATTTATTTTTGTCAAACTGGCAAAAAATATATTTTTTGATGTTTGCAGAATTTTAGTAATTAGTGTATGTTAGACATATGATGAAAAAGGTAGAAAATCGCAGTTATAAATTAATGTATCAAGGCAGCAATTTCTAATTATTACCGCAAGAGGTCAAAATTCATGGGGGAACACTTAAACATAGGAAAAAGTTATTTAAAGGGTAAAATAACCATATTACATGTAAAGGATTCTTAACATATTTTTTGATGATTTAACTTCTTTATAAAAAAAAGAAGCCTTCTCCTAATTTTGCTTTTTTATTAATATTTTGTAAAAGTTTTTTTAATAATAGAAAAAACAGTCAGGGCACAGATATGATGACCCAAGGTGATTTTTTTCCCCCTGACTACTTCAAGGTTTTTATCAAATTTATTTTCATCATTTAGTTGGCCTTTATTAAATAAACTAATAGAGAACAGTAACATAAATAATCCCAAATTTAATGTGATAAAGACAATCAATTTAGTGAAAAATACTTGCCAACTTAAATCTCCCAATATAACTATCCCCAGTCAAGACAAAATAACCAAAGGATCATACTTTAAAAAGTGAATCATGTAGTATAAATAGGTCCTGTGGAAGGGCTAGAGGAGAGAAAGTTGCAGATGCAGTCAAGAGTTTTCCCCCAAACACTTACGATTTTTTATCTCCGTTAGTTGGAAGGAAAGCTTTGCCTAGGTTTTTTTTTGCTTCTTGCATCATATGCTTTCTCCTCATTTGATTCAGATTCGCATAACCTTCACCTTCAAAAATCCGTACAAAACGGGGCTCAAAGTACCCCGCCTGGAGATCTGACATCTCTTTGGATCCCCCAGGTAGCATCTGTTTATTTTTGCTTGCAGCTTCATTGAAGGGCCCTTTAAAAATAAATTAGGAATATGGTAATTTTGAGTTCACTAGTAATCAAAGAACATGAAAAATAACAAAAAAAGTTTCAAAATGTGACATGGGCCAGTAAGTTTTGAGGCCTAAAACTTGTTTCAAAGCTCTGTGTGAACAGCTATGTTGACAATAAGACCTAAGAGGGTTACATTATAGACTGTGAATTTCAGAGCTGGAAGAGACCTTAGAGCAGTGGTTCTCAACCTGTGGGTCGCGCCCCCTTTGGGGAGTCGAAAGATCCTTTCACAGGGGTCGCCTAAGGCCATCCTGCATATCAGATATTTACATGACGATTCATCACAGTAGCAACATGACAGTGATGAAGTAGCAACGAAAATAATTTTATGGTTGGGTCACAACATGAGGAACTGTATTTAAAGGGCCAGAAGATTGAGAACCACAGCCTTAGAGATTATCTAATCCAATGCTTCCCCATCTACATAACTGAGAAATGGTTTGTGTGAAATGTCAGTAAGTGTCTGTGTGAGTGTGAGTGTGTGTGTGCGTGTGTGTGCGTGTGTAGGTTAAAGTGGAGAGTGTTCCACACTCAGACTGAAGCAGTTTCCATCCTGGGTATATACTCACAACTCAGGAGTGCCTTTATCCACTAAAAGACATAAACAAGAATGTTCATAGCAACTTCAGTCATAATAATCAGAACCAAGAAACAGTTCTGCCGCAGCTGGTGTGGCTCAGTGGATAGAGCATCAGCCTGGGTCTGACAGGTTGTGGGCTCGATCCCCAGTACAAGGCAGCCAATCAGTGATTCTCTCTATCATTGATGGTTCTATCTCTCTCCCTCTCCCTTCCTCTCTGAAATCAATAAAAAAATATTTTTTAAAAAAACAACAACAGTTCAAATATCCATCATTAGAACGTATAAATAAATTGTGGTATATTTATATAATAAATATACTAGTAGCCCTGTAATTTTTTAAAAGACTTTTTATAAATATTTGGAACTTCTATAATTTGGATTAATTTTAGAAGTCTTTTTGTGATATAAAGTGTTTTTTGAAGTGCAAACAATCCTTAAATCAACTGGTTATTTCAATGTGAATTTGTATCACTGATTTTTTACCTTACATTTTTGAAAAGTAATATATTCACATCGTTCCAAATGCAACAGTATAAATATTTATACAATAAATCTTCCCCCCACACTTGGCCACTCAGTTCCTCTCCCACAGGCAATCATGATATTAAATTTGTTTCCCAAAGAATGTTTAGGCATGTTCCAATATGTATTTTCATATATTTTCCTCCCTATTTTTAGTGTTCAGCATAGCATATACCCTATTCTGCACCTTAATTTCTATTTCATTTAATAACATACCTAGGAGGTATTTCATATCATTGTGTTCTTTTTTATTGCCACATAGAGGTCATTCAATAGCCAAAAATTTAAGACATTTTAAATGATTATTTACTTTAGCTCTCATTTATAACTCTTTTAAACAATCACTTGGCTATTCATTTAGCATTTTATTTTTCAAGAGGAATGATAGATGGCCTTTTCAGGTACAAATGTGAACACTATTTGCATAGTAGAGGTCCCATTTAAGGGAAAAAAGCTAAAAACAAAATATTCTGGGAGAAAACTGCCATGAACCCTTGGAAAGAAATAAAATTACTTATGAGGAGAATACTTAAAGAAAGGATAGTGCAAAAAAAATGAAATTCTCTTAACTCTATTGAAATTTCTCAAGTTTATTCAACTTTAGAACTAATACTTTAAAATATGGACCATTAAAAATATCATTTGGGCCCTGCCCAGGTGGCTAAGTTGGTTAGGGCATCATCCCAATACAACAAGGTTGCAGGTTTGATGGCAGGTCAGGGCACATACAAGAATCAACCAATGAATGCATAAATAGGTGGGATAACAAATGGATGTGTTTGTGTTTCTCTAGATAAAGAAATAAGTTTAAATATCATTTAGCCAAATTTCCATACAGAAAATGTCCACGATTAGGCTGTAAAGAGAGCGAATGTACTTACGATCATGATGTGACACATATTTATCACCAACAGTTATATATTCCATCTCACTGAAGAGGCCAACCCTCTCCATATCAGATTTTGTTCCTTCTCCAGGCATTGTTGCGTCTCCTGGAGGCGTTCCCTATATCAGTAACTTCAAAAGGTTCCTTTGGGCTACTTCTATTATAGCTCAGGCCTACTCTAGGATGAAAAATACAGTCTCAATTACCTTCAGTCTGGAAGTGAATGTTCTCTATAAAACAGTAGCCCCAAACTATGTGGGGAAAGAACCTATTTTGTGGGGCTAAGGCTGATGGCATTCCAAACGATCACCGTGAGCCCTCGCTTTGGCTCTCCAGGTGAAACACCACAGATTACAACGTGTGTATGACTACATTGTGGCATTGCCTTTCATCTTCTGCAAATGGTAAAATTATTGCTGTAATAATTTGCAGTGAGGTACAAATACTGTGCAAACAACAGCCCTCTTTTGAGTGCAAGTTAGGTTTAAAAGGCATCATTAACTAGGGCAGGTGTTTTCAGTTTAGATCAAATGACTTAAACATACTGCACCATCCCTCATCCTGAAAATTAGAACTTAACTTTTCAGAATGCACAACACATACAGGTATTACCCTCTAGTTCCTGAGTTTTTTCAAATTTCATGGGGGCGGGGGGAAACAATTTTCTAACCAAGATAAACATAAAGAACAACAAAACAAATAAAAATCCACAATGACTTCAAAGTATTTGTGAAAGGGTAGAATGCCAACTGCGATTTCCTTTTGCAATATCACATGCAACTACTTACTTAGGTACGATTTTCATAATTAGACGTGTCCTAAAAAGGAGGACCAAAGAGCTAAGAATACTTGCCTCCATTTTCTCATACTATTTTTAAAACGCCAATTTGATTTAGACACTGGGCATACATCAGTAAATAATTCAAACACTGGCTTATGCCTTGAATGTAGAAGTTGTTTCACCTGAGCATGAATCACTGCTAGTGTGCAATATCAATGAGACAAGAGAAGATTCTGGTTAAACTAAAGCTAAGAACATACAACCCTTCCCTCTATCCTACCTCGCCCTCTGATCAGGTACCCTTTAAAACTAGAAGGCAGTCATTTGGGGAGTGCTACTTCATGTGCGTGGTATTTCAAAGCTCCATTCCCACTGCCTCCCCACAAAAGCTTCCTGTGGTTTTACAGCTCACAAAGCGCTACCACCCTCATCTGCTACGAAGGGACACCGCTCCCTGGCACCTGAGCTCCAGTTGTCACGGGTGGAGCCCTCCCCAGCCACAGGACCATGGCACGTGCTGTTTCGCTTTAGGCAGGTTACCAGTACTTCACTGAGCCAAACCCTTTCATTCCCCCAATTAACACTGAACCTTCGTACTACTCAGTGCATTCATCACTGTAATTCCCTCTATCGTAGCCACAGGTGCTTCTCTTTCCATGCCCTCATCATGTTACCTAATGGGTTATCATTTTACATCCACGTGTAGAGATCCTTTAACAATTGTCTTCACACACACACTAAATCAGAGGTCCTCAAACTTTTTAAACAGGGGGCCAGTTCACTGTCCCTCAGACCGTTGGAGGGCCGGATTATAGTTTAAAAAAAAAAAACTATGAACAAATTCCTGTGCACACTGCACATATCTTATTTTGAAGTAAAAAAACAAAACGGGAACAAATACAATATCTGTATTTGCATGTGGCCCGCGGGCCGTAGTTTGAGGACCCCTGCACTAAATTGTTGGCTCTACAAAGGCAGGCACCAAGGTCTGAGCCAAGTTTTTATCACA
>NW_006297021.1:6485588-6486086 GCF_000327345.1 Myotis davidii | reverse complement strand
GTCTGCCTGCCTGCTGGTAGACATCCCTCTCACAGTCCAGGACCCCTTGCAGTGGAGGCAGGAGAAGCTCCAGCCACCACCTTTGGGCTTGCCAGCTTTGAGCCAGACTTCTGGATGAGCGGTGCTCCCCCTGTGGGAGCCACTGACCACCAGGGGGGGCGCTGCTCCTGCATTGAGTGTACATCCTAGGGACAGGTCATTCCTCTGTTGATTTGCATATTAGGGTTTTATTATATAGGATTCCCAGTGTCTGCACAGCACTTGGTGCAACAGAGAGAAAACAGAAGTTCCTGCCTTGACTCTTTCCACTACGTAACTCTTCTTGAGCAACATTTACAAAGTCCTTTATTCATTTATTTAGCAAATTCCCTGCAAACCCCTCTTCTGGGTAAGGCTCGTCGGTAGAAGCTCAGAAAGCTGAGATTTTCAAAGGCATAGATGCTGCCCAGAGAGCTACACTGAACATAAGTATAGCACAAGCGGAACCTGGCAAGTTCC
>NW_006297021.1:6478685-6485401 GCF_000327345.1 Myotis davidii | reverse complement strand
GGTGGGGGAGTGCAGGAGGGGCTGGAAGCTTCTGGCTAACGTGATGAGGGGAAAGATTTCCCATTCGGGAAACGGAGGCGCAGAGTAGGTGGGTATCAAAGGCCAACACCTGGCGGCTGCGAGGACCAAGTCACCTCTCAGAAGGGCACTCAATCCGACCACCCAGACCAGACGGTCTCAGCTGCTGGAGAGCCCAGGGCTGCGAGGCACCAGGGAGCACACGCTACCCGCCGGGACCTCGCCGTGATGAGCCTCACGCTGGGCGAACCGCTGGTGTTTATTGTGACGCGTTGCCCGGAGGACAGGAGAATCCATTCCAAGGACGCTGCGGGGGACACGCGGAGACTTCGAATCCGCATCGAGCAACGCGCGGAAAGACTTAGGAGTGGGTTGGGATACGGATGATTCAACCAATAAAGTAATCTCTTAAGTTTTAAGAAGCTTTATTGTATAAATAAACTTCAATATAATTAATTACAATAAGACTTCTGCTTTCCGCCCTATTATCTATCCTCCGGGAGCTGTGGAATGGTACACCCCTTGACATGTGCCGCGGGGCGTGCTGGGAGCTGTAGTCCGCCTCCCCAGGCCCCGCCCCTCGATGACGACACTTCCAGACCAGCCTCCTGAGCCTCTGGGCGGACGTTAGCGCCTCTGCACCGCCACGTCGCCGACATGGTGAGTACCTCTGCTCGCCACCGACCCCGCGTCTCCCCCTGGGACTTCGGTGGCCGCCACGCCTGCGGCTCCGCAGCCATGAAAGGAGCTAGTCCCGCCGGGGCCCACAATGACAGCTGCGGACTCCGTGGCTCGGGCCGCCCCGTTCCTGCCCTCGGCCTCCCCGCTGGGGCCGGAGGGACCTCTCCCCCGCACAGGCCTTGATCCCCCAGCGCGGCCGCGTTCGGACACGCGCTTCCCGCGCCTCCTCCTTGCGAATGCATTTTGAGGACCACGGATTATTCGGCGCTTTTGAAGGTTTTGAAGAAGGATTGGATCTTGGAAAGATGAATAACTTTCTTCAGACACTCTCAGTAACCGTGATGAGACACTTCCGGTTTCCCTCGCCTGCAGTGGTTCCTCCAGGTCCTGCAGCCCCTGCCCTGCAGGAGGTGGTGTCCTCCTGGGACACTTCCTTTACACCCGCGCTTGCTCCCAGATTTGCGTCTCCAGCTTAGACCTTTGTTCTGAGTTGCTTTTATTCTGTCCACTGACTGTAGCCCCGCATGGATAGAGAGCTCATGTATTTCCATCTCAGCGAGTTCAAAACTGACGCATTTCCACCTCACCTCACCCCACACCTGCTCTTCCTCCAGCGACCCCACCTCAGTTACTTGTGCCACCGTCCACCCTGCCCTGCACCCAAAAGCCTGGACGACATCCTTGGCATCTCCCTTTTCTCAGCTCCCGAGCGTCTGATCAGTAACCAGGCTCTGTGGAGCCCACACCCGTGGCTGTGAATTCTCACCCTGGACTCTTGCCATCCTTGTCCTTGTCACCATCCCCTAACCACCCGCCTGGTCTCTGACCTGGTCGTCTACGCAGGCCTTCCCCAACCCGGTTCCACACCCCTACCCCCCATCCCCACCTTTCCTTTGGAATTGCTCATACTCAGGCCTGCCCATCCTTCAGATCTCAGCTTCAATAATATTTCTTCAGAAGTGTAGGGAGAGTCTGCAGCGGTTCTCAACCTGTGGGTTGCGACCCCGTTGGGGGTCGAACGAGCCTTTCACAGGGGTCGCCTAAGACCATCAGAAAACACACATATAATTACATATTGTTTTTGTGATGAATCACTATGCTTTAATTATGTTCAGTTTGTAACAATGAAATGGGGGGTCACCACAACATGAGGAACTGTATTAACCCCTTCCCCGGCAGAAACGTGTATACTCGTTTTCACAAAATGTTCTTTTTCAGTCGTCGACGAGTATACTAAGAAAATATGGTAAAAAAATATGGTTTATAGGAAGACGAGTTACAAACTGTTTTCATAACCAGCATCAAAAATACTATATAGAACCAAAATAAAAAAATTCGTCTGAAAAAGAAACGTTTTTAACAAAAAAATTGTTGGGGAAGGGGTTAAAGGGTCGCGGCATAAGGAAGGTTGAGAACCACTGGTAGTGCTTTCACATGTGACCTTTTATGGAACCTTCGCAGCCATCCTATGAAGTTGTAGATTTTTCCCATTTTACAGAAGAGTACAGAAGGCTTGAGTCGTTAGTTAAGTTGTGCAAAATCATACAGTAAGTTGCGGAGTTAAATTTGCTCAAGCCTGTCTTTTTAACTTTTATCTCCTTCAGTGCCTTTCACTGTCATTCAGTATTTTTTGCTCAGATGGGTGCAAGTATTTTCCTGTGCTCTGAAATATTCTTCTAAAGCAGGATTTGTTCATGGCTATATAATATTCATAATTATTTAACCCCACCTGCCATTGTTGACATTTAGGTTAACATCCTTATACCTGAATCTTTGTTTTGCAGATTTCCTTAGACTAAATTTCTAAATGCAGGCTCACTACTCCAAGAATGTGAATAGAAGGCTTTTGGTTCTTATTGCCACATTGACTTATGAAGAGTTCTACAGTCCATACTCCCACCATTAATGATGTCTTAGTTTTCTCTCATCCTCTTGACCACCAAGTATTATTATATTAAGTTCAATGTTTTTGTGCCTTTCTTAAACTCGGTCTTTACCACTGGTGTTTTCGTGTCATTGTTAAGCCCATGGTTGACTATAATTTAGAGACGTGGTCTTACAGCACTCGATACTAACCGAGCTATCTGCATCCTAGCCTTGTGTCAAAGGCTTGTGATGTGTTGTGATAGCTGGGTTGAAGAAGTGCAATATTAAAACAAAAGCCGTGAGTCTTTAAGCCCAGTGTGTAAAGACACACTCTGAGTTATAACTCAGTGGCACAACTGGAAAAAGAAAAAGAAAAGAAGTAGAAATACATCTTAAAGCAGTGGTCTTCAGCTTTTTCACATGAGAATCACTGGAGCGGGGGAGCGTTTAAGCATTCTTATGCCAACCCTCCCCAGACAAATTAATCCGTTTAAGTTCCTCAAGTGATTCTAGTGTGGGACAAAAGTTGAGAACCCCTGCTTCAGAATTTAGGGTGTTTTGTTTTCTTCATAAGACGAAGAATTCGCGAAATGGTTTGAAAAGACGAGGTTAATTAACGCCTTAGCCTAAATTCAGATTTACATTTATATAAGGATGAGTTCGTTTTGTTTCACATGGAACTTTTGCTTCATTTGTCTCAGGTGGTTTCAGAGACTATGGATTTACTCTTCAGAATCCGAGGAGGCCTTGATCTAGCTTTTCAGCTAGCCACTGCTAATGGTAGGTCAGCCAAAAAGCTCTCCTTTTTTACTATAAAAATTGATGATGAACTAGACTGAGATTCTCACCAGTTTGCACATGAAACTGTACGGGAGGTAGGATGAATTGTCCAAGACCATGGAGTTAGTAAGTTATATAACTTAGATTTAAACTTAGACAATGTGTTCCAACACCACCACCAATGGGACTCCTCTGTACAAATTCAAAAAAATGAGCTTAATAGATGAATCTTAACACTGTTGTGCTGAGTGAAAGAAGCCAGACACAAAAGGCCACATAATACATGATTCCACCATATGAAGTGTCCAAAATAGACAAACCTATAAAGACAAGAAATAGGTTAGCGATTGCCGACAGTAAGTTTAGGGGGAATGAGGATCGACTGCTGGTAGGTACAGAGTTTCTTCTGGGGTCATCAAAATCTTGTGGAATTAGTGATGGTTGTAAAACCTTGTGAATACACTAAAAGCAACTGAATTGTACTCATTCTAGGAACGAATCTTATGGCCAGTGAATTTTATCTCAGTTTTTCCGAAAGAAAAGCAAACATTTTGTATAATTATTGAATCTGGGGAATGGACATTTGGGAGCCAATTTGACTTCTATTTTTGTGTGTTTGGAAGCATTCGGGTTGAAAAGTGTAAAACTTTTCTCTTCAACTTCTACTTATATTCTTTTAATTTAGACATTTTTATCCAGAAGGCACTAAAACATGTGTTGAGTGACCTGTCCGCCAAGCTGTCTTCAAATGCACTGGTGTTCAGAATTCGCCACAGCTCGGTGTATGTGTGGCCTAACAGTGACATGAACACCATCCCAGGAGAGCTGACAGATAGTTCTGCTTGTAAAACCTTACTGCGCTTCATCCAGTGAGTATGTTTGAAGATTGCTAGAAATGCTTCCAAAATGTCATTTCATACGCTAAACATCTTTGTGTGTGAAAAATTTAGATTTGAACAGGAAGAAGATACAAAACGAAAATTCATGAGGAAGAAAGACAAAAAGTTATCAGATGTGGTAAGCAAATCACCTGCCTTCCTAGTGGTAAAAATTTTAAATCCTTGAATTTGGAGTTGAGATTTTAGAAATTATTTACTCCATCTCTCTTAATTATTATAGATCAGATTACTGAGGTCCAGAAAGATAAATGACATGCTAGACATTATATCTCTTTTTTCATATCTAAACTTTGGTTCCATTATAATACTTACTTTATGCTTTTTTTGAATGTTTTCTTTATTCCCACAACAATAAAATTGCTTGAGTACATTTACAAATTATTTAAAAATAAGTAAAAAGGAATCATTCTGAAACACGACAGTAACACATTATTACCATGTGAGATACTAAATGATTTACTTTTCTTCATACTGTTCTTAGTTCTGTTGATTTTTGAACCAATACTATTGAGTTCCTGCCTGCCGTGTGCTACAAACTTTGCCCAATATTGGAGATTTAAAAAAATGAAGCTACTTCTGCAAGCAGGAAGTTGTGTGAAATTAATTTGACTGTAGTGTTTTTCCAGGCCAGTAGAGGAAAATAGGTGGACATGAGGTTGGAGAGGTGGGCCGGGCACACTTCAGGAGAAGATAAACTAAACTAGTAGCTAAGGTAATAGAGAGGAGGGAAAGAATACACAAAATATTTGGGGTATAAAATGGATTACATTTGGAAACTAATTGGATATGGGATGACCATTTCTTGCTTGAGTAAAAATGGAATTTGAGGTTGGTTTGGGCCATGTTTCAGATACCAGTGAGGTGTCCACAGGAGCTGTTGGTGTTACCAATCTGAAGTATACACAAAAATCGCGGGCTGTAAATAATTCTTTGAGAAATACCAATATTTGGAGCTGGACATTTTGAGGAGTACTGGTCAGCTGTTTTGTAGTCTGTTTTACTCTTCCTCCTGATTAAATGCAGGTTGTGCATTAAATGCAGGTGGGAATATCACAGAGGTAATATTGTGCTCTTCTCAGCACATCGGATTGAAAAGGCACATGCTACCCTAGTGTTGGTGATAGCTTCGATCACTTAATGTGGTTTCTGCCACTTTTCTCCTCTGTGAGAGCACTATCTTTTCCCTTACAATTAGGAAGTAATTCGTGAGAAGACAATTCAAGGCTATGTATAGATCCTCTTCCTTGTCAAATGCTACCTCTTCTAGCATCAACTGATCATTTTTTGCCAGAATCCAACATTAAGCTGATAGTTGCCAAGTGGCGCTTTTCCTGTCATTTCATATTTAAATTAATGTCATATTTATTAGATGACGGGAAGACTGTGAGGAGAGCTTTTCCTATTTATGTGTTATCTGCACAGAAGCATGGATTCTTATTCAATGCAATGAGCTATAATCTGTTACTGTTGTTAGTTATTTGAGGCTCGCATTTTCCAAGATTTGGCCAATAGAAACTTCTTCAAGCCAGCGCCAGAGATTTTTGACACCATTTTTCTGAACTTCCTACCTTCTTCCACAAGCTGTTCAGGCATATCATGGACTCTCCCTGATCCAACTCAGGAGTCAGCCATTCCTCCAAGGAGCGTACACATGTACAAATCCATACTATTCATATACACACATACACTCATACTTATCTATGTAAATCATGTCTGTACCTCCAGTTCTGTTTCAGCCTCACACAGTTCCTAACCTTTTCCCTGTGAGAAACCTGGCTTCCAGTAGCCTCAGTATTTTTCTACATTTGTTCAATATACAAAAAGTATTTTCAGAATTCGTCTTCCATGCCAGTCAGAACCAATCCTCGTAATAGAATTCAGTATTTGTTTATAGTTCTCCATGTCTTTAGAGCAGGGGTCTATCGTTTAAAAGTTCCTTCAGTGTGTGCTTATTTTGTCTTATTCCTTGGTTTTTTGAGTTTTTTTTAACTAAGTCTAGAGAATAATATAATGAACCCTGGTGAACCTACACCAGCTCTCATGTCTACCAGCACACAGTCAGTCCGATTTCATCTTCACTCCCCACTCACTAGCCACCTCTCCTCAGGTTATTTTGAAGCAGAGAATAATTTTTGTTAAGATTTGAGCATTTAAACAACTTACTATAGCTTTGGTCCTTAAAAAGTCCTTTTGCTTAATCCTCTTATATTTAGTGTTCACTGTGCTATAAGTTGACTATTACTGTTTATCTTTATAGCATCAAGTAGTAAACATAGATCTCATGCTGGAAATGTCAACCTCTCAGACCGCCGTAACCCCCGTCATTGAAAGAGAAATCGGAGAACACCACTATGTGACCATGACGTTGCCGGTTGATGTAGTTTTATCTGTTGCCCCCGAGGAAGCATGGGGAAAGTAGGTATTCCAGAGTACTACTGCCCCGTGTCAGAGAGGACCCTGCCCAAAGTAACA
>NW_006297021.1:6473346-6478635 GCF_000327345.1 Myotis davidii | reverse complement strand
TAGGCATTTCCAGGGTGGTGGTTGTAGTTTTTAGTATGATTACTCCCTGTTTTTTAGTAAGAGTCATCTAGTAATTAAATATTTGGAGGAAGTAGGGTTGTCTGCAACACCTAGTATAAGGTTTTAGAGTTTATTTAACCTTTCATAAGTTAGACTTCCTTTATTGTTTTAAAAAAATATATTTTATTGATTTTTTACAGAGGGGAAGGGAGAGGGATAGAGAGTTGGAAACATCCACGAGAGAGAAACATCCATCAGCTGCCTCCTGCACACCCCCTATTGGGGATGTGCCCTTAAACAAGATACATGCCTTTGACCGGAATGGAACCTGGGACCCTTCAGTCCGCAGGCCGACACTCTAGCCACTGAGCCAAACTGGTCAGGGCAAGTTAGACTTCCTTTAATTAACCTGGCCCAATCAAGTGGGGGTTTTTTGTACTTCATTAGGGTTATATTAACTCCACGCTCATTTATCATTTATCGGAGCCACTATAACTTCTGTATATTTTCCCCCACAGAGTTCGTAAACTTCTAGTGGATGCAATTCATAATCAGTTAACTGATATGGAAAAGTGCATTTTGAAATATATGAAAGGAACATCCATTGTGGTCCCTGAACCACTGCACTTTTTATTGCCGGGGAGAAAAAATCTTGTAACGATTTCATATCCATCGGGAATTCCAGATGGGCAGCTGCAGGCCTACAGAGAGGTGAGACCAAACCATGTACTCTTAGAAAAAATAAGGCTGTCATCCATTTCATAGTTAATTACATATTTCTAATAAACGGAAATTATTTTACGATTTAATTTTAAAGTGTGGAGCCCGACTATTAGTTTTACGTATTATTTCATTTCTATTCTCATGGAACTTGTTTTTTAAGTATTTTGAGTGAAAAAATACTTAAAACCCATATGTACTGGAAACCCATATGTAACATTTGAATTTTATATGCTCAGTGTGGTTCATATGTTCTATGAAATTATTAGTTTTCCATAATGAAATGAAGAATTGAAATTTGCTTCCACCCCTGGAGAAGCTGACGAGTATTAATAAATTCCTTTCCCTTTCATTCCTTTCAGGTTTGTGAGCGAGAGATGACAGTCAGGGACGGGCAGTTAGGATTCATGCCAAGCCTAGTTAGGAGTTACAGTAATACTCCACCCCTCCCCCACGCCCCAGGCTGCTTTGGGTTTTAGTAGAGGCCTTTGAAGAAAACATGATCAGCGCTCAAAGCAATGAGGTTACTGACAAAATGACTGGTTTTAGGGTACGTATTTTTTATGTGTGGCCTTGTCCGGCCGCATCAGAGTCTCTTCCTGAGATGCCCTCTCATGCCCCTGAGAAGGTATGATATTGGAACCCTCTGTACACCTCTGGCCTAGATGAAGTGCTATGTAGAGGCAATAGCCCCATGAGCTAACGATCCCCTTCAAACTGCTAGAGTACACAGAAGACATGAAAAAGAAAATGTCCAGCTTTTCAAAGTAACTATTACATATTGTTATACTATTGGGAATATTTTTGCATTTTGAACATGTGTATTTTTATTTCAGTGCCATATTGGTTGGTTTCATACCACCAATTTCTACTCTGAAATTTAATCACTACCCCTTCTACCTGTTAAGTACTCTATGCATGATTTTTTTAAATAATTATATCATTGTTAGTTACAATTTACTCACAAGGCTGTTTCAAAACCACTCTTTATCCTGGATGTATTTTAACAGACTGTGTTATAACAGATAGTTCATTCTAAATGATCTCAGTTCTCTCACACTTAACAAATTATTTTCATTTTTCTGTGTTCCCTTTCAGTTTCTACCTGCATATATAGATAAGCAAAAATAAATCCTGTTTGGTTTTAGTTTGTTCTCACACTCTTTGACCTTAGTGAATTAAATCATGAGTGTATTTGATAACTTTCACAACTGATATATAATTTTCTGTTTTATATCTTTAGTTTGAGTTTATTGACTAGAAATCTAAATCGTTCAACTGTTTTTTCTTTTTTCCCTATTGATTCTGACTTCCTTTAGGAGTTACACGATCTCTTCAGTCTGCCTCATGACAGACCTTACTTCAAAAGGTCTAATGCTTATCACTTTCCAGATGAGCCATACCAAGATGGTTACATTAGAAATCCACACGCTTACCTCAGTCCACCCAACATGGAGACTGGCATGGTGAGTTTATTAATTACTTACGGGAGTCAGCTGATCACCAGCGTCATTCGTTTTTTGTACCTAGTGGAATTTGTAAGGATTGATTCACAATGTATGTCACCTCTAAAACATAATTTATCATCCATTTCTTTTAATAATCAAGTGCTTAAGCTAGCAGTAATTCACAGTGGTCTAAAAGGGTTAGGAATAGCTAGCATGGACCACATTTCTCTTACTAAAATTCCATTCCCCGACTTCACTATAGGCTTGTCCAATTTTACTTTCGTTCTGAACCTGAGAAATCATGCTAATTAAGGGCATATTTTACCCAAACCACACTGTAGCAGAAGTCTCATAAGACCCTACAGTGTTTTTCTGTGCAGCATGTACCTGCTTGCAAAGGGTAGATCGTCACTGAAGGTTGCTGAAATAAGGAGCGAGGCGAAGGGTCCCTTTAAGGATGCACGTAGGCCAATTGGAAAAGATCTTGTGACATCCAGGATAGGAATGTGTGCACAGCTGGCCTCTTAGCACAGAGCCGCTGCCTCAGTCTCGGGCCCACATGGACGCCGTGGTGGCCTCTCTGCTGCTCTGTCGGCTGTTGATCCCAACTGGCCTGTGCCTTCTCTCTGCTCTGCCTTTTCTCAGCCTCAGAGCTTCTGCTTCCTCATTGCTGCTGCTTATGTGTAGCTTTTCCTACTTCCTTGTCGCTGCTCACTGTATGCATGTTTCAGCTTCATGCCCTGCTCCTTTCTGCCTGATTCACTCTGTGCCTTCAGATTCCGATGGCAGGAACTCGATTGCCCATCTTGTTGTGGCATTTATTCATACCTGCTGAGTCTCCAGGTCCTCTGTAAGGAAATCTCAAGAAGTAAAGATGAATATATGACACTGTGTCTACCCTCGAGGAGTTTGGGGCCCACTGCTAGGCCTGGCCAGCAGAGTACGCTTGGGACAGCAGTTCCACCTGCTTCCCACAGAGACTCGGCCGGGCACTCACACTCACTCACATACAAATTCATCTTTAGTCAGTATGTCAGTGATCTAAGTGATTTCATTTATTGTGCTTATATAGGAAATCTTGAGACACTTATTTCTAGTTAAAAGTCTTACTCTGTGAGGCATAGAATCACAGAAGAGGAAATACAAAACTTAGAGTCAAACAGTACCTCTTGATAGTTTTCTAGTAGGTTACCATATAACGTTCCCTCTCTCTCAGGCTCTATTCTTTTTATGTAGGTTTATGTGGTCCAGGGCCTGTACGGTTATCATCATTACATGCAGGATCGGATGGATGACAACGGCTGGGGCTGTGCCTATCGATCACTGCAGACCATCTGCTCTTGGTTCAAACACCAGGGATACACAGAGAGGTCCATCCCAACACACAGAGAAATCCAGCAGGTACAGAACACGCCGCTTTCCATGATGAGCACGTGCACATTTCAGTAGCCCTTATTATATTACCATTAATTATTATTAACTCAGAGTACAGACTGATTTATGTTCTGAAGGAAAAACGTGTCCTGCTAATCAGGGAAAAGGCCCTACATGTAATTTTAATAGCTGTCTGTATATGGATTTTTTTTGTATTTTCAATACAAAAAGGCTCTAGTTGATGCCGGGGACAAACCAGCAACTTTTGTGGGATCACGGCAGTGGATTGGATCTATCGAGGTACAGCTGGTACTGAACCAACTGATTGGCGTAACTTCAAAAATACTGTTTGTCAGGTAAGGACACGCTAAAAAAGTAAAGACATCATTTCAAAGCGAGATTGTCATTTTGTTAAAATAACAGAAAAATTATATCTTTCCCCCACATTTGTTTTCCGTCCTGTCTCTTCCTCCACATTGTCTGATTACTCTGTAAATCTCTTTTTTAACCCTAAATTTTCTTTTTATTTAATCTTCAGAAGACTTTGGAGTTTATGATCTACAATACATACTTATATGGTTGAGGCCTTATTTTAGCCAAGAAGAGAAAAACTTGGATATATGTCAACTTCGAGTGTAGTTAAAGAAAATCAAGTTTTTTTTTATGCTCAAGTTTTTAAAAAGTCTTGAAAGGAGAAAAGCAAATGTTGATCTACGACTGACTTTCTTGTTTACCTCTTGCACTTTTTCTTCTTAAGATGTTAATAAACTAATTATGTGTCTGAATAACTGGTGACCTCTAGATTCATGGGTTGACGCTCAACCACTGAGCCACACAGGCTGGGCTCTATGGTTTTGTGTGTTTTTTTAATCAAGAAAGAATGCAAAAATGGTCTCATTGATATGACCTTAGCGCCAGAAATGATTCATCTAATAGAAAACGGTTTCTTTCCAGCCAGGGTTCAGAAATGGCCGCTCAGGGACGGGCACTGGCCAATCACTTCCAGAGTGAAGGAACTCCGGTGATGATCGGTACGAGCTTGGGACACCCTGGGCTCTTAGGTGGCGTGGCGAGAAAGTAAAACTTACATTAGTATAAATGTTTAATGTCACCTGAAATCAGTCATTTTAAACCAATTTAAAATTAGCTTTTACACCATACACTCTGACCTCCAAATTCCTTTGGCGATTTTTAAATGTGCAAGGCAGAAGGAACGTTATAGAAAAGGTTATAATAACCAGACGAAAATGCTAAGAAGGTAAATGATAAAGGTGTGCCCATAGTTAAAGAGTTCAAAGCAGCATGAAAGAGAGGCATGAGCGTCGTAAGTCACATGTCTGTCACTAACGTGGCTGGCGGTATTCCATGACTGCGAATTGCTTAATCTCTCTGGGCTTTATGCGCAGAATAAGAGGATTGGATTCGTTGATCTAAAGATTCATATTCTATGAGGAACAAGACAGCTCCTGTGATGGCAGAGGAAAGCTCAAACGGGTGTGTGTAGGAAATGGAGGCAGGCAGATTTCAGCAGAATATCAGAAAGAACTGAATGAGTGATGGCTGTCTCCTTGGAGACAGCACGCTCCCTGCTGAGTGGACCACAGCAGTGACTGTGTCTGGTGGGAGGAGTTTAGACCCTCTGTGGACCTTTCTAAATCCAGTTCAGGTAATTCCATGGATATGGCAGTGTGAATATAAACCTGATTGTAGATATGATTGAATCTCTATCTTAAAGATGTAATTTTAT
>NW_006297021.1:6469680-6472876 GCF_000327345.1 Myotis davidii | reverse complement strand
TATAAAAAGAATTTTATTATGTATGGCAACATGTCTCAAAACAAATTTTAAAAAATATATTCTTACCGATTTCAGAGAGGAAGGGAGGAGAAACATCAGTGATGAGAGATTCATTGATTGGCTGCCTCCTGCACTCCCTACTACAAGAGAGTATCTCTAACTCACCTCTCTGGTCTCCACACTAAGGGATCAGCTAAGACACTCTCTTTTGGAGGAGGTCTGCACTTTGACTTTAGGCCCCTGACAGCACCCTGCAGCCTCCGAGTTAGGCAGGGTAAAGTAAAACCATTTAATGTTTTACTTTCCTGTCCTTTGAATTTTTGTAATCAGAAAAAGAAAAACTAAAGAGTATCTCTAACTCACCTCTCTGGTCTCCACACTAAGGGATCAGCTAAGACACTCTCTTTTGGAGGAGGTCTGCACTTTGACTTTAGGCCCCTGACAGCACCCTGCAGCCTCCGAGTTAGGCAGGGTAAGGAGTAAAACCAGGCGGGTCCCGCACTCAGGTATTTTAAGAGTCCTAGCTAGCCTCTTCACAAGTATTGAGCAAACAGCATTTCATTTCATGATCATACAACACAGACGAGTTGTTAGCTGGGTCTTTAAGGAAATAAATCAATGGCCCTAGAAGCAATTTGATAAACTTTTATATTCACAATGAGATTTTGTTTGAAAGTAATTTTCTCTGCTGGAGAAAAGGATGAATGCTGACATGAAGAATGCAAAGTGGAAATGATTACAGCCTGAGGAAAATGAATGCCACTCAAAAGGCAAGCTGAGATTTCTCACGACCGTATTTCCTCATAGCTATGACGCCTCTGCATGGTACACAGCAGTCTTGTATGGGCTGCTAAGGAAAACAGGCTGCCACATAAACTGTCCCAGGCCACTACCTGCCAGGATGGCAAAACTATACATCTTAGCATCAGTCAAATGTGGAATTTGGAGCAATAGTTACCATAGGAAGCTTTTCTTAATGATTTCTGATTAAATACAGTATAATTAAACTTCTTTATTCTATCTGAAAGGGACCCAAATAAATTACTTCTCTATATTTTATACAAATTTGGATCTTTGAATTATATAGGTACTTAAAGAATCTTATTCCAAGTTCCTAATGGAGCAGGATGGTAAAATTTTACAATTTTGGTCCTATAGTCCTGTCACTTTGTAAAACATTTTCCTTTCCCTTTTCCCAATCTAGGGCTGGTGTGGATGGAAGGGTCCAGACTTCTGGAATAAGGATGCATACTATAACTTATGTCTTCCTCAGCGACCAAGCATTATTTAAAACGACGCTCAACCACTGAGCCACACAGGCTGGGCTCTATGGTTTTGTGTGTTTTTTTAATCAAGAAAGAATGCAAAAATGGTCTCATTGATATGACCTTAGCGCCAGAAATGATTCATCTAATAGAAAACGGTTTCTTTCCAGCCAGGGTTCGGAAATGGCCGCTCAGGGACGGGCACTGGCCAATCACTTCCAGAGTGAAGGAACTCCGGTGATGATCGGTACGAGCTTGGGACACCCTGGGCTCTTAGGTGGCGTGGCGAGAAAGTAAAACTTACATTAGTATAAATGTTTAATGTCACCTGAAATCAGTCATTTTAAACCAATTTAAAATTAGCTTTTACACCATACACTCTGACCTCCAAATTCCTTTGGCGATTTTTAAATGTGCAAGGCAGAAGGAACGTTATAGAAAAGGTTATAATAACCAGACGAAAATGCTAAGAAGGTAAATGATAAAGGTGTGCCCATAGTTAAAGAGTTCAAAGCAGCATGAAAGAGAGGCATGAGCGTCGTAAGTCACATGTCTGTCACTAACGTGGCTGGCGGTATTCCATGACTGCGAATTGCTTAATCTCTCTGGGCTTTATGCGCAGAATAAGAGGATTGGATTCGTTGATCTAAAGATTCATATTCTATGAGGAACAAGACAGCTCCTGTGATGGCAGAGGAAAGCTCAAACGGGTGTGTGTAGGAAATGGAGGCAGGCAGATTTCAGCAGAATATCAGAAAGAACTGAATGAGTGATGGCTGTCTCCTTGGAGACAGCACGCTCCCTGCTGAGTGGACCACAGCAGTGACTGTGTCTGGTGGGAGGAGTTTAGACCCTCTGTGGACCTTTCTAAATCCAGTTCAGGTAATTCCATGGATATGGCAGTGTGAATATAAACCTGATTGTAGATATGATTGAATCTCTATCTTAAAGATGTAATTTTATCTTTTCAGAGTATATTTGACATTGTGGTCTTTTACAATGTAGACTAGAAAATTTTAATGCTGTTAGGTAAATTCATAGGCAAAGCAATCTTTTAAAATTGAAAAGGAAGTTGAGGTTAATGTATGCTTCTCATATTTCATATTTCCTCTTCTCTAGGGGGAGGAGTTTTGGCCCACACGATACTGGGAGTTGCATGGAATGAGATTACAGGGCAGATAAAATTTCTGATTTTAGATCCACATTATACAGGCGCCGAAGATCTGCAGGTTATTTTGGAAAAGGTAAGTATCTATTTAACACAAATTTAGATACAAGACAAAGAAACCAGAGCGAAAGGATAGTGAAGTGGCTGTTAACAGAGGGACGGATAATAAACCAAGGGCAGCGACCCTCATTATAAGGAGGCATCTAGGGCTATAGTGAGTGACTGTCTCTCACCATAGCCCTATATAGGGAGGATAAGAGGGAAATGAAGTAAATTGCAGAAGAAACATTTTGGGTTAGGGTTATAAAAAATGTTCTGTTATTGAACTTAATAATGGAGCACAAAGCTCATAAATGTATTCCTTTGGAGATTTTTCAGCTTTGCACAACAAATGTATTGAGGTCTATCAATTACTTGAAGTAGGAGAATCAAGTTTAAAACCTTTAAAAATTTTGAATTAACCAACAATAGCTAAGCAGTATGCTGGACATTGTGGAGGCTTGACTACTTTTAAGCTATTTACTATAACTTAAATCTCAGGCTATAGAGGATTTGAACAGAAAAATAGGTTTGCTCTATTAGTGCATGTCAGCAACCATGAAGCCAAGGCCTGGCCATCAGTACAGAACTATGAACTCTTACTTGACTCAAGATCCTAAGGCACCGAGTCCGCTTGGCTGCTACACAGAATTCCACAGAGTGGGGACTTATAAACATCTGGCATTTATTTCTCAGTGCTGGGGGCTGGGGCGTCCAAGATCAA
>NW_006297021.1:6466010-6468453 GCF_000327345.1 Myotis davidii | reverse complement strand
GCGCCCTCTCCTCCCCCGCAGAAGGAGGCCCCGCCCACCCACTGCAGCCCACTGGTCGGTGGCCTGGTGCTCCTTCTGTGGGTGACCAATCGCATTGCACCTGCCTTAGCTGGCCTGGCGCCAGTGGGTGTCATAGTGGTCGTCTGGCGAGGTAGACCCCGCAGAACCAGCGGGGCTCCAAGGTGGATTGCCCCCTCCTCCCCCGCAGAAGGAAGCCCCGCCCACCCACTGGTCGGTGGCCTGGTGCTCCTTCTGTGGGTGACCAATCGCATTGCACCTGCCTTAGCTGGCCTGGCGCCAGTGGGTGTCATAGTGTGGTCGTCTGGACGGTCGTTCTGCTGTTCAGCCGTTCAGTCGATTTGCATATTACACTTTTATTATTATAGATATCTTGGACTCAAAGACTGTAGTAAAGTTTATTATAAATTTGTTAATAAAAAATAAGTTTAATTTTCAAATAAATCCTGGGTGTAGTTTGATGGTTTAACCTTGATTTTTTCCTAATGGTTATAAATACTACACACCAAAAAGAATTTAGTCTATAGACATTCCTTTGAAAACTTAATAGACAAAGTATGCACAACCACAATATTGTAGGCATGTAAATACATGCATTCATAAATGTTATCTTCACTTAGAAGAAAGTTCTCCTCCTTCTTAGAAGGAATTTAGACACCTGATGAGCGAAAACCATGGCTTGTAGCTGAGCAGCAGATCTGCCCGAAGTGAAGGCCTCTTCACACCTCCTCATAACCAAGTCACCTGTTGTTAAAAAACATGTTAACATTAAAATCTTTTTCAACAGGTTATCTCCCCAACCTTCTACTATGCAGGACAATCTTTGGTTTCTAGAATCTACTAGTAGTTACTATAACTGATCTTAAAATGTGTTAATGAGAATGAAAGACATACTAGAATAAGACTGCCAATATTTAAATGAAACAGTAATTTCTGTGCCAAATAAGAGATCCTTAAGGAAGGAAGAAAGAAGAAACTGAGTTACTTACCAACACTTCCTTTTCCCACTTGTATTTTCTGCACTTCCGAAACTTCGTTTCTGTCTGAGCACCGGAACACAGCGATCTCTATTGGATCGTTCACTTGGGTTTTCTGTCTGCATACGTTTAATTGCCGTAAGGAACTTGGCACATTCTGGAAATCCATATGACCAAGCAAGATCTTCAGCCGTTTGCCCATTCTTATTACATAAACTGAATTTAAAATAAAGATCGAGTTAAATAAAGCTTAACAATTGTTTAGCCTTTTTAAAATATATATCTTTCTAACAAAGGAGCTTTGGGCTCATACAAATGTTGGCTGCAGAATAGAGGAGGCAGAGGAAGCACAGACAAATTCCATTTGTGTTCACTATGGTGTCCTCAGTGGCTAGCAGAGTCCAGCACAGAGTGGGCATTTCCATTTTGAATGAATGAAAAATTATTCTGTGTTCAATACAGTGGATAAGTACCCAAGAGAGTCAATGAGAACTTGTATAGAACGGATTTCCCAAACAAATGTATTGAGGTCTATCAATACCTTGAAGTAGGAGAGTCAAGTATAAAACCTTTATAATTTTAGAATTAACCAACAATAGCTAAGCAGTATGCTGGACATTGTGGAGGCTTGACTACTTTTAAGCTATTTACATATAACTTAATCTCAGGCTATAGAGGATTTGAACAGAAAAATAGGTTTGCTCTATTAGTGCATGTCAGCAACCATGAAGCCAAGGCCTGGCCATCAGTACAGAACTATGAACTCTTACTTGACTCAAGATCCTAAGGCACCGAGTCCGCTCGGCTGCTACGCAGAATTCCACAGAGTGGGGACTTATAAACATCTGGCATTTATTTCTCAGTGCTGGGGGCTGGGGCGTCCAAGATCAAGGTGCCAGCAGATAAGCCGTCTGGTGAGGCCCACTTCATAGTTCATAGGCAGCTGTCTATCACTGTTCACATGGTAGGAGAGATGAGGGACCTTTCTGGGGCCCCTGTAAAAAGGGCACTAATCCCATTTGTGAGGGCTCCACCCCATAATCTAGTCACCTTCCAGAGGCCTCACCTCCAACTATCACATTGGGATGAGGTTTCAACCTATGAACTTTGAAGGGACACAAACCATCAGTCTATAGCAGGGCCACAGGGAAGCTCTGCCTCTGCCGCTTTACCCTCTTTGCAGCTTTCCTGCTTGACATTCCCGGCCAGTCCCCTCAGAGGAAATCAGGCTCCCCTCTCCACTCCCATCAGTCTCTGGTTTTGACACCCTCTCTACCTAGGTCCTTAAAAAAAAAAAAATTGAGCCTGGTTACCTGGAGAAGGCCTACATGTGTGAAGGATCACAAAAAGATTGAGATAGTATTAAGCCTTCTTTCCTATTTATCATTAAGAACACAGATTTTAGGACATTAAAATTATTAGAGGAAGTTTTGCTGAAAATAATAGCT
>NW_006297021.1:6463728-6465417 GCF_000327345.1 Myotis davidii | reverse complement strand
ATAAGATTGCTAATAATTAAATGAAACAGTAATTTCTGTGCCAAATAAGAGATCCTTAAGGAAGGAAGAAAGAAGAAACTGAGTTACTTACCAACACTTCCTTTTCCCACTTGTATTTTCTGCACTTCCGAAACTTCGTTTCTGTCTGAGCACCGGAACACAGCGATCTCTATTGGATCGTTCACTTGGGTTTTCTGTCTGCATACGTTTAATTGCCGTAAGGAACTTGGCACATTCTGGAAATCCATATGACCAAGCAAGATCTTCAGCCGTTTGCCCATTCTTATTACATAAACTGAATTTAAAATAAAGATCGAGTTAAATAAAGCTTAACAATTGTTTAGCCTTTTTAAAATATATATCTTTCTAACAAAGGAGCTTTGGGCTCATACAAATGTTGGCTGCAGAATAGAGGAGGCAGAGGAAGCACAGACAAATTCCATTTGTGTTCACTATGGTGTCCTCAGTGGCTAGCAGAGTCCAGCACAGAGTGGGCATTTCCATTTTGAATGAATGAAAAATTATTCTGTGTTCAATACAGTGGATAAGTACCCAAGAGAGTCAATGAGAACTTGTATAGAACGGATTTCCCTAAACCAAAACAGGTGTAATTCTGCCACCTCTGATGGCTCAGGATCCACTTTTCACTTCTTCAAAGTGAATAGTATCAGACATTAACAGCCTCAGTTAACATTCAAATTATAACACTAAATTATCCATTAAACAGGCATCCTTCTTGAAAGCAAATGTAATTAAGCTTCAGAAGTCTGAGTCATTTAATCCAATTTAAAGCCACCAAGTTTAACACTTACTCAATTTGGGCATCACTGGCTACAAGCAGGCTAAGGCATTCCAGGCTTCCAACTTTCGCTGCCTTGTGGAGCGGAGCTTCTCCAAACACATCCTTAGATATAAGACAACACATTTTAGTTTCTCTCCAAAATACTTTCTTTGGAAGTTGGTGGGTGAAGTTTATTGTTTAAGGAACCTATGTGAGGAACCTACCTGGACCTGCATGGTACTGGGCTCAATTTTTTAATTCAAGTATTTTTTTAATAAGGTTCTCTTGGTATGTTATTAAATACAAAGCTTTCATTAGTAAAAATGTGTGCAGTCACAGCACATACACTAAAATTTAAGTGAATAAAAAAGAGTTCTATGGAAGTAAAAAAAAATGGCAATTTAAAATTCACCTACTTCAATATTCAATGGAAGATGTAGACTACCATAAAAAAGTTATGTACAGCCCCAGCTAGTTGGCTCAGTAGCCGGCTGACTGAAAGGTCCCAGGTCCGGATTCCAAACCCCACCTGCAGGAGGCAACCAAAAAAAAAAAAAAAATTGAGCCTGGTTACCTGGAGAAGGCCTACATGTGTGAAGGATCACAAAAAGATTAGAGATAGTATAAGCCTTCTTTCCTATTTATCATTAAGAACACAGATTTTAGGACATTAAAATTATTAGAGGAAGTTTTGCTGAAAATAATAGATAATAAAAAGAAGCTTATTATGTATGGCAACATGTCTCAAAACAAATTTTAAAAAATATATTCTTACCGATTTCAGAGAGGAAGGGAGGAGAAACATCAGTGATGAGAGATTCATTGATTGGCTGCCTCCTGCACGCTCCCTACTAGGGATGGAGCCTGCAACCAAGACATGTGCCCTGACCGGGAATCACCATAGCCTC
>NW_006297021.1:6453836-6455206 GCF_000327345.1 Myotis davidii | reverse complement strand
TAGTTTTTTAATAAGGTTCTCTTGGTATGTTATTAAATACAAAGCTTTCATTAGTAAAAATGTGTGCAGTCACAGCACATACACTAAAATTTAAGTGAATAAAAAAGAGTTCTATGGAAGTAAAAAAAATGGCAATTTAAAATTCACCTACTTCAATATTCAATGGAAGATGTAGACTACCATAAAAAAGTTATGTACAGCCCCAGCTAGTTGGCTCAGTAGCCGGCTGACTGAAAGGTCCCAGGTCCGGATTCCAAACCCCACCTGCAGGAGGCAACCAAATGGGTGTGTCTCTCACATCAATGTTTCTGTCTCTCCCCGCCTCTTCCACTCTAAAACTCAAAGGAAAAAATATCCCCAGGTGAGGAATAACAAAGAAAAAGTTATGTAGAAAATTACAAGTTGTGAGCCTGCCTCACAAATAGTTCAGTTGCTATACTGAGACTTTTCATTTGATAACACAGTGTTCCTTTTGAAACTGCAAACCTGTATATGCTGTCCAATGCAGTAGCCAGTGGGCATTTATATGGCTAATGAGCACTTGTAATGTGGCTTGCCTCAATTGAAATGCGCTGTAAATATGAAATGCACACCAGATGGAAAAGACATACAAAAAGAAAATGTAAAATATCTATCAGTAATGTTTTATACTGAGATGATAATATTGTGGATAAATGGGTTTAAATTACAAAATTAATTTCATGTTTCGTTTTACTCCATTATTGTGGCTACTACAAAAATTTTAATTACATTCGTATCGTGTATTTCTCTATTGGACATCGCTACGTAGACATGTTTCTAACAACTAAATACCCTGGCGACTAAGAAATGTTTGCGCGGGTTTGGGGTGGAGCGGAGGGTTGCGCACAGTAACAGTTACTTAGTTACCTGCTGGTTGAGGTCCGCGCCGTTCTGCAGCTGCCAGAGAAGAAACCAAGCCCGGCCGCCACCTGCGGCCAAGTGGACGGGCGACTGCTCGCAGGGATCCGGGGGTGCGTTGACCGAGGCCCCGGCCTCCAGCAGGTGCGTCAGATTCTCCACCTGCGGGAAGAGAGCAGCTCCAGCACACCCTTGCCTTTGTCCAGCCCCACGCTCTCCTGGGGCTGAAAACCTCCCAACTCTGCAGAGGCAGCGCCCAGTGGCCACACTCCACAGTCACCCTCGCCAGTGCTCCCAAGAAGACAGACATCTGGAAGCTTCAGCCTGCGGGACAAAAAGGGTCCGAGTCTCACCTCTGAGTTGCAATCAAACAACAGCATTTTCCGCCTGAAGCAGAGGACAGGAGTCGTTGGGCGTGCAGGTCGGCGAGGCACTCGCGGCAGACTGGCAGGTACGTGTGCAAAAGCCGCCCAAGTGCGGGAGAATTTAAA
>NW_006297021.1:6453337-6453629 GCF_000327345.1 Myotis davidii | reverse complement strand
GAAGCGGGGAGCCACAGGCAGCCCCCCCTGTGCGAGCCGCCCCGCGTGGGGCTGGCGCCGCGCCCAGCGCCGGAGGAAGGATTGAGTTCCTTCTGCTTAAATTCAGAATCGTCCCCTCGGTCCCCCACGTCCCGGACAGGAAGGATAAGCGGGGGTGTGGGTGGTGGGTAATGTGGCCTAAGGGAGTGGGTTTTCCGCAGGATTTCCCTACCCACCCCCCCCAAATTAGGTGATTTCTCAGGCCCGACCCCCTGGCCTTGCTGGGGTCCTGTGCCAGGAGCCTGCCATTGGG
>NW_006297021.1:6420486-6453285 GCF_000327345.1 Myotis davidii | reverse complement strand
GTTATGGCAATAGGCTTCCCCGCGGGCAGAGCCCACGTAGGTCTCGGCTGATTCCAGGGAGGAGGGGGCTGGGGACCTGGCTCTCCGGAAGCTCTTTATACTTAAATTTATAAACAAATCATTAGCTTAAGTCATTCCTTTTTTTTTTTTTTTTTTGGTAAAACTTCAGAAACGGACTTCCTGACTTCAAACTGTAGCCATTGAGCGCATATAGAATCTCTTACATTCGCGCTCAATGTGAAATGGATTATTATCTTTTCCTAAGCACGTTCTGTTTTCAGAGTAATCTCGCTAAAAACTAAAGCTCCAGCCAGCCGTATGTTTCCTCTCCCTAAAAAAGCCTTGAGCGAGTCCTTTCTCTCTACCCATACCTTTGAGAGCAGGACTGAAAAATAGACAGGCTTATGATTATGCCTCTAAGGACAAGCTCATTGTCCTCTAAAGGCAAGCGCCCTTTTAGTTACAATTTTGGTTGTAGAATATCGTTTATTTTGTAGTAAGTCATAAAGTGATTTTTGCAGTAATACATTTATATTACTCTACTGATGCACTGACCCAAGGGGTAGTTTTAAACATTTTTATTCGTATGTGTACTTGGACATAAATGTGGGTATATATTTATGTTCAAGCAGCTACATAGAGCCATGCTTTGGTTCTGTATGCTTTATACTTAAGCAAGTCTCGATACCTTTTTATGCGATTTAAAGAATGGCCCTGCAAAGACACTGCTGTCAGATGAGAACACGGGTCCCTATTGCCAATTTGCCTGTGGCAATATGGACAAGTGTTTATCAATTAGGTAAGCCCTTTTTTTAAAAGCATATAATTAAGCTTCCGGGTTGCACAGATATTCCCTTTCAGGAATTCCTAACTAATGCAAGGCAAGTTCTTAGAATTCTAAACGTGTGCGACGGTGAGGCCCGGGCAGGCTAAATAGCCATCGCAGGCAGTGAATAAAGATAAACTGAATTTATGTAAGGAAAAGGGCCTGGGGGATGGGGATAGCCAAAGGGTAGGGCTACACAGCACTGAGCCCCAGAGTATTGGGTCTATGATGGCAGCAAAAACGTACTTAGGACAGTGCAACAAGGAAGGGCATAGGAGAAGCAACAGGAAAGGGCTGCTTTGGCTCACTGGGAAGTCAGAGATAAGGGGGCCATCGAGGCAGGTTCAGGGGGGTTAGCCCAGGACGAGCTGCCGCTGCTCATCGCTCCCCTGGTTGCAAGTCTCATGGGGTCCCTAGAGGGTGGGGGATACGTGCCTGTGGGGCACGGAGAAGGGGAAAGGAGTGGCGTGGACGTGCTCCGTGGAGGGTTCCTGGTGTGCTCTTTCAGGGTCTTGGTCTCCACTGTAGCTGGTCCTGAGGCAGCCACCGTGTCACTTACCTGGTATTGCTGCTTTTCTGGGCCTGGAGCTGAAATGCAATGGAGGCCTAGACGTTATCTTTAGGGAGGAAAAGTCAGGGGGTCTAAACCGGATGACCAGTGATATGCTAGGGGAGGAGAGGTTACTCTGGAGACGAGGTTCTTGTTTTCCCAGTTTTGCCCCTTGCCGGGCATCCAGGGCCTTCTGCCCTGGTGTATTTCTCTCCCTGGCCCATTATCCTTGCTCTGCTCACGTCTGTCTAGCAGTGGACTGCAGTTAACATAATGGGACATCTGTGTGATAAATGTGCCTCCCTATGACATCCTTTTCCCTTAAAACATGCATGAAGTCTGATAATTATTGTTAACTTCCTGGTACATTTGTAAACTTGACAAGGAAAGGGATTTTGTGAGTAGTTTTTAAAGCTTTTCTCCCTTGACTCATGGTGCACGTCTCCATTGCTCATATTGTTTCAGAAAAAATATTTGTGTTATATGGATAGCTGGCTTACCCTTAGTAATGGACCCAAAAGCTTTCCAGGAACTGAACAAAGCTGGTGGAGCAGAATCAGTACTTGAGGACTGTGCCGCGCCAGCTCGACCAGGTTTGGTGAGTCTGAGAGGGGGCGGTGAAAGATGGAGAAAAGACAGGCAGAAGAAGAAAGCTGGGTCTGGGTGGACATTGTCCTCTCTGATGGAGCGCTAACAACAGCGCCACACCCTGAAAGCTGTGTCTTCATTTTATAGCCAGATTCCAGGAGGCAAAGGAAGGGCGTGGTCAAGATGTTTACAACATTCTCTCGTGCTTTTCAAATCTACTCAGTTACATGCACCTGAACTCTATCAAGCCCACATCACTCATCGACCTGGGACCACAGGTTCAGACCGTAGGTCAAGCTTACCACCATAGCCTTGGGCTATAATTGTGCTGGGAGAGCTTTGCCCTCCAAGCTGGGACTTGCACGTGGCTTTGCCATGAGAGGACCATGCCCTCTCATTAGTCCAAAGCTTGAACCTGTCCAAACACTATAGTCACTCTCCACAGAGAACAGTGTTTTATTGGGAAGTTACTGGAGTTTTTAATAAACATGAAACCAGTGGGATCAATTTTCTTAAAAGGAAGATGGTCTAAGATGCATATTCACAACAGGCACTCTTGTAAGCAGCGATAGTTTCACTTAAGTTTATTTTGCAAGTAAGTATGTTTCCAGAAAGAGGATGTCATTTAGAGTGAGAGTTTTAAAAAAAAATATTGAATGCTGACTGTGCAAGCCACGTCCCGAGTGGTTCAGGGTTCGGGATCTGGAGAAGGGCCGCATGCAAATGACAGAGACAAGACGACATAATAATTTGGAAATATTGGGGGCTAGGCAGGAAGCCCAACGCAAGGGGAAGGACTTCCACAGGTGGCCAGGCCTTGCCAACCTTTTCTTCAATTTTGGATGCACATATAGCCCTTAGGCAGGCAATTCCGGTAACAGACAGAGTATCTTGAAGGTCAGTAAGTATTAGTAAAGATTTACTCTGCAACTAAATAATTGGAGCATAGCTCTGGCCCTTGCCAGGGCTCAAGGTTCTCCAGCGTTCCGGGCTTCTTGTTTACACTTCTCTGATAGTGAAGACAATGGGTAGCCTCCAACAGCTGACTACGTGACCAAATGGACTGTCTTGAAGACTGAGGAAGCATTTGTGAGGTAGTCCAGGAAGGTCAAAGGGTCACAGAAGGCAACCTAAAAGAGCTCCCACTGGCCAAAGCAATGTGGACAACACAATAATGTACTGTTGGGTTATAATTCAATAAAATAGATATCCTTAGGTCTATACTGTTATAAATGATTGAATCGATAAAGAAATGAGAGCAAAAAGACAACTCTTCCTCACAAAAGAATTCCAAACTCTTCATGTAGACACAACCCACTCCAGGAAGTGGCGAGAATCCTCCCCCACCTTGCCCTCTGGAGTGTGGGTTACACATAATGACTTGCTCCCAAGGAGTAGAGCATGGGAAGGGAAAAAAGTAGTTTTATAGCAGAGAAACCTGTGAAACACTTCCTTGGCCAGATAATTGTGAACATCATCAGTGATCAGTCACGTTAATAGCGTGTATGAAGTGGTGAGAAGGTCACTTCACCTCTTGTTCTTCTTTCCTAAAGAATGTTACATGTCTAGGATCAGACATTTTGAAATCCTCTAGTTCAAACTACTGATAACCCAAACTACAGGTGAGGAAATTGCCTCTTAAAAATATTAAGTGACTATTCCAAAATCACAGATACTTAATTGCTTTTCCCCGCCTAATATACTGAATTATCTCCCTTTCCTGCACTTCCTTCTCATTTTTAAAAATATATATTTTATTGATTTTTTTACAGAGAGGAAGGGAGAGGGATAGAGAATTAGAAACATCGATGGGAGAGAAACATTGGTCAGCTGCCTCCTGCACACCTCCCACTGGGGATGTGCCCAAGGGACCTTTTAGTCCAAAGGTAGACGCTCTAGCCACTGAGCCAAACCAGTTAGGGCCACTTCCTTCCTATTACTGAAGCAATTTATAATCCAAAATAGTGTCATAAAATTGTAGAAATGAAACTTTCCAATCACACTAAAGCAGTAGTTCTCAACCTTGGCTGCGCATTAGAATCACCTGGGAATCTTTTTGAAATCCTGATTTCTGGGCCTCATCATTAGTAACAAAGAAACAGAATATCCGGAGGATGAGGCCCAGAAATCAGGATTTCAAAAAGATTCCCAGGTGATTCTAATGTGCAGCCAAGGTTGAGAACCACTGCACTAAAGGGGTGCTGAGTGCTCTTCACCACCAATCAGGAACCTCCACTGGAAGCTTGCTCCTGATTGGTGAAGGCCCGCTGTAACTATAGAATGCGGAGGAGTAAACAAAAAGCATACCAACAGCCGAGTTTGCGGTCTCACTCTCCTCAGCCTAGGCCAACCTGGACGCCTTCATCCCAGATGAGGTGGCCCCTGCATTTTTTATGAAGGCTCTGATTTTCCGTTGAACCGTGATCTGTCTTACAGCATGGCAGTCCAATACAGACAGGAAGATGAAACTGAGCAACACAGCTAAAATAAAGCGTATTCCCAGGTAGGACAGACAAATGCTGTGGTGTGAAATGGATTATTAGCCTGAGATTCAGGCTGATTATTAGGATTATTAGATGAGATTCAGATACAGGGCAATAGGAAGGTACTAGAGCACAAGAACTCTACCTATGGGCAGTGTCACCAAATCCTACTAGTGGCAGCAGCTGTGGTGGGTGAGGTGACCCGTTGCAGCAGGTAAACTCAGAGAGAGGATGTGCGGAGAGCTCTCATCATTAATCCCCTGCTGTGGAGACAGGCATGGAGGATGGTTGTGCTGCTTCTCATAGCTACAGAGGGCCCTGGTTTCCTAAGAAGGAATATTCACCACCAGGGCTGGTCGTTTGGGGCCCTGCCCCTAGAAATGTGGGGAGGTTGCTTTTCCTGAGTGCCAAGTGGGGATGGGAGTGTCTTTTCAAATTTTTCTGGAGGAAGATATTTCTATCTTATTTTTTATGTTCCTTCACAGAATACACGTGCAAACAGGATGCAGTTGACCAGTGAGAAGCTGCCCGAGGACCCCCTCTCTACCTCTCTATCCCAGGATGCTGCCAGGAACTACAGCTTCTTCCAATGGACAAAGGACAAGACTGGTACAAATTCTGATAATATTTTCACTAAAAGTTCATCTGTACACCAGAGAAAAAAGAGACAAGAAATATGAGTCTTACTGTTGTCAAGGAGGGGGTGAACTTACAGCCCTTCGTAGCTTTCCTGTGGGAATATGCGAAATTGCGATTTCACGCATCTGGTAGCAGATCATCAGCGGGGAGGCTTCACGGAGCCCGAGCCTGAGTTTACATTCAGGGGTTTAGGACCCTCGTCTGGAAAAGGGAAGCCAGATGGCTTGTCTGTTAAGGAGGACAATGCCATACTTTACTTGAAATTGGCCTTTAAAGCCACCATTTTTTTTCTATGGTCTTTTAAAAAATTAAATTGGGGGTGGTTCGCTCATTTGATTAGAATAGCTCTACTTAAGCCTCAGATGAAGAATTTCACTCGCCCATGGATGACTTTGCCCAAAGAATTGCACACAGACTGCTTGCCAGAGCTCCTCCTAGTGGTAAACTGGGTTACTCTGAAAACCAACCAACAGATATTTCTTGATTGTATGAGGCCTGGTGTTAGGGCCCATGATAATACTTTCTCTGTTAGCCAAGGAGGAATGAGAACTAGGAAGGAAACTCGTGTAAAGTGTCAGATGAATTCTGTATAATTGGTGACTTGAAGAGAGAAAATTCATATTGTGTTAAAGTTATAATTCTTTACCTTTCTTAAATCAGACCGTTACAGCCATGCTAATTTGGTGGATCAGGCATTGCAGATCTTGAAGGAAAGAATAGTAAGAGGGGATGCTATGGCCTATTTCCTGCGAGGTCAACTATATTTTGAAGAGGTATCAGTCTTTGTTTATTTGTTTTTATTTCATTTAATGCTGCTGTTAGACCCTCATAGCAAAATATCTCCTACAGTTCCTTCCTTTGTAATATCAGGGAAATTCTGTCTAATTCCACAGACTATGGTTGTGGCTTCAAGTGTGATATGCTGGTATCAGTTTAAGGAGCTATCTGGGCTTTCTCCATAAAGACATTCTAATGAAAGTCATTTATAGGAGACATCCTATATAATAAAAGGGCAATATGTAAATCAACCGAACAGCAGAACTACTGGTCGCTATAATGTACACTGACCACCAGGGGGCAGATGCTCA
The DNA here is from genome assembly GCF_000327345.1 of Myotis davidii. Classification (NCBI taxonomy): domain Eukaryota; kingdom Metazoa; phylum Chordata; class Mammalia; order Chiroptera; family Vespertilionidae; genus Myotis; species Myotis davidii. The sequence continues at coordinate 6,447,111 of NW_006297021.1, read as the reverse complement.
ATGCAGGAGCTGCCCCCAGCCCGCAGGCTCTGATCAACCAATCAGGGCCTGCCAGCCAACCTCTTGGTCCCTTCCCTGGGCCAGCAGGCTCCGATTGGCAAACGGGAATCCAGGGGTGGGTGGCAGCAGGGGGTGGTGCTGGCTGCCAGCAGCCAGGGAAGATGGCCCTGATCGCAGGGTAGGCCTAGGGACCGTACCCATGCACGAATTTCATGTGCCAGGCCTCTAGTTTGGGTATAAAATTAAAAATCTAATGTTTACATTTTTGCCTAAAATATTTAATATCATCTAAAATATTTTCACTCCATTGTCAGTAATATAGCTTTAGTTCTTCACTGAGCCTGAGGGAAGGTGTGAAAGGGACCAGCTGTCTCTAATCCCTCAGCATCCATTGAATATTTGGGCAGCTATTCACCTATAACCCACTTACTCTCTCTTCTTTTGATGGCTCCTTCATTCATTCTGGCAACAAGTATTTGTTGAGGACCAGTCATGCCCCTGTAACTGAGAATAGCACAACATAATGGTTAAGTGAAGGATCTCTTAGCTTTGCACATAGGTTTGAATATGGCTCTATTGCTTTTTTTTAAAAAAAATTGTTTTATTGCTTAAGGTATTACAAGGAGTACTACATATGTCTCCTTTTTTTTTCTCCTCTGCTCCTTGACCTTCCCCTGGCTTCCCCTACCCCCCAGTGTCTTGTGTCCATTGGTTATGCTTATATGCATGCATACAAGTCCTTCGGTTGATCTCTTAAACCGGCTCTATTGCTTTTTAATTGCTTATCCTTGGGCACAAATCCTTAACCTCTTGGTGCCTCAGTTTTCTCATCTGTAAAAGGGGGGTAATAATGTGTGTTTCATAGAACTATTGTGAGGATGTATTAATTGTAAAACAGCGCCTGGCACCTAATAAGTGCTTCATAAGGCTTCACTAGTATGTGCTATAAAATGAAGAGGGAATCAGAATGGCCCCCATTTCACAAAGGTTACCGTCCAGAAGGGGAAGAAAATGAATATATGTATAATTAAAAATAAGGAAGAGTACTAGGAAAGGAATTAACTGTGTACAACAATAAAGAATAACTTAGGCATAGGGTAGAAAGACCTGTTGTTGAAACTAACATTTGCAGAAGAGGAAACACAATGCAAACAGCCAGTGGAGTGTGTTCCAGAGAGAGAACAAGTAACACATTTCGTCGATGAGAAAGTTTTGAGATCTAAAGGAGACCAGTGTGGAATAAGCAAGGCAGAGATGGCTCCAGAGGAGCATTGCTTAAAACGTAGTAAGAAGCCATTGGAGGGTTTTCAGTGTGTGGTGAACGGATTAGAAAGCAGGCATGGAACTAGTTCAGGGTGAAATTACACTAGTTCAGGCAAGAGAGGTTGGTAATCTTGACCAGAGTTGTAGCAGTGGAGATGGGTCCTGGATTTATTCTGGAGACACAGACAGTGGCATAATGGCCTGCAAAACAGAGACTGGGGAAGAGTGAGTATTGAGGCGATGACCAAGAGGTCAGTTTTTGGACATGTTACGTTTAAAATGCCCATTAGTCATCCAAGTAGACAGATTTCAAAGTAGAAACTTACATGTTCTCGAAGGAGAAGTTTGGGTTGAAAGTGTTTATTTGAGAACTTCCAGCGGTATATGGTATTTAAAATAATGGAAACTGAAAGAACTTTCTTACTTTCCTTTGCATAGTCTAACTTCTCCAGCCCTGTCACATCTAAGCCCAACATTAGCCAGAAAGGAAAATTAGTCTTAACAGCTCAGTCATTTACTCACTGATACGTACTCTTTAAAATAAATAAATATTTATTAGGATTTTGGGGTAGTTTTTGTTTTATCAATTGGTTGATTAATGACAGTTTATGAAAAGAGAAATTTAATTATTTTTGTGTTTTCCAAAAGCTGTTTTTCTCTGGCCTGCTCTTCCTAATAATGACCTTCAATTCAGTAAAAGACTCTCTTTCTACCACTACAAATGATTCATTCTTTAGTGTGAGGCGTTTTCATGGTGGATTAAAAAATATAAAATCCCATATGAGTCCCTCACACCATAGCATGTTTGTTACCAGATTTGTCTAACTGCCAAGGAGCCTTACAGTGATGATACAGAACATGTGGGTTTTTGTAGGAAGTATGGGAGGAAGTTAATTTTCGAGAATCACATGCTTGTTTTTCCATGTCTTCTCAGCTGGAAAACCGCAAAACTGAAGGACATGAACCATAATAATAGTGGATGTTTAATAACAGCCAATGTCCTTCATAAGGATATTCACTACTATTAAAAAAATAGATGAAGCCAAGGTAGCAGAATGTTATTACAAGAATTTATGTGGCAGTTATGCAAATTTTTATTGTATATTCTCAAGTGATAGCCTGTACTGTCCCTTCTTGACCTACCCGCAGGGTACGTCAGCATAATGTGGACAGAGGGCAGTTCCCTCCTTACTCTGTGTAGAGCAGCGGCCGCCAACCTTTCGGACCTCATGGACCATCGGTTGGCGACCTCTGGTGTAGAGGAACATATAAACTACCCTTAAGTATAAGGTAAGAATCAGGGTCATCAGTTACTATGAACATGAAAATGTTTTATAGATAATATTAAATATTTGGGGCAAAAATATAAACAGATTTTTAATTTATAGTGTAAGAATAGATTTTATACTACAACTAGAGGCCCAGTGCACGAAATTCGTGCAGGGGGAGGGTGGGTCCCTCAGCCTGACCTGCGCCCTCTCCAATCTGGGAGCCCTCGGGGGATGTCCTACTGACGGCTTAGGCCCACTCCCCGTGGTTCTCTGCTCTCTGTTTACTTGCCTGCCTGTCTTATCTCTGGCTCGCCTCTGTGGCCAGGGGCAAGCAGGGCCCTGGTGTCTGCTCGCTGCGGGGCCTGCTGTTTGCTCTCTGTCTCGCCGCTGTGGCCAGAGGCAAGCAAGGCCCTGGTGTCTGCTCTCGGTGAGGGGTAAGCAGGGCTGACAGGACCGGACATGCCAGCAGTAAGGCTGAGGGGATTGGGTACCGCCATCTTGTGGCTATGTGCGCCACCATCTTTGTGGCGGAGTGACAATTAATTTGCATATTACCCTTTTATTAGATAGGATGTCTCAAATCTTCTCTGAGGCTTTGGTCCCAGCTCTGATATTTCTCAGACTTCAGGAGTGGTGGGGGAGGTGGCAGGCTAGATTGAGCAGTCAGCTAAGCTGTCATTTCAAGAGAGGATTGGCAATAGGCAAGAGTAAGAGTGAAAGCCAGACTCTTACCTAAATTCCTACTGGTCACTTCCCTCAGTTGCCATGTTTAGGTCTATTTAATTGACTTTATAGTGTGTTGACTGTTGTCAGTGACTTAACTTGCAAAGTCCATAAATTTGTGGCTGTCTTTTCTTGGTTTATTTGGTGCTACTGGCTAGATTTGGGTGGGAATTAAATGACTGGGATTACTTTAAGATAATAATAATTCAGCATTTCCTGTGAGCTTGCAGGGATGGTATGAAGAAGCACTAGAACAGTTTGAAGAAATCAAGGACCATGATCATCAAGCAATTTACCAGCTGGGCGTAATGTATTATGATGGGCTGGGGACAGCTGTAAAAGCTGTAAGTTATTGATTTGTTCGCAGTGTTTAAGATTTCATTGTTAATGGATTATGTGATACAATTGAAATTATTCACATTTTAATCATACATTTCTATCCTTATAGTTCAGTAATCTCTAACCTTTTAGTATTCAAAGGATAGCACTAGTCATTTTTCATTTGTGTGAAAAACAAAATTTCTTTTTTGCTCCTTCTTCTTGCTACCATTAGATGCCAATAATTTTCTCTTTTAATATGCTTTTCTGTATTTTCAAAGCTACACAAACATGGAAAAAAAAATCTAGAAAATAAGCAAAAAATAGGATCATTCCAAATTCTGCGGTCAAATATAAACATTGTTATTATTTTAAATTATGTGCTATTATGAATTGCCCCATGCAATAAATTTGTATATATAAATTTTATATAACATTATTTAGAAGTGACACATCTGGTATTTGTACAGAAGAACTTCTCTTGTAAAGCATACTGAAATATTTAGGTGTGAACTGTACTGATATTTACATCTGCAGATAACTTGAAACAAAGCAAAAAAATAGAAGCAAATATAGCAAAATATTACTGATGATTTATATGGTAGTTATACAAATTTTTGTTGTATATCTTTTCTACTTTTCTGTATGTTTAAAAATTTTATATAAAAAGAAAGAAACTCATAATTATTGCAGCCATCAGACAAATGTAATTAATCTAAATTTCCTTGTTGAGAGTAAATATGTACTTAAGAAAATGACATGTATTTTTTTAGTGCATCAACAAAGATGTTCAAAGAAGCATAGAAACACATTAAAACTTAGTGTAGAAATTATAATCCCATAGCAATAAAGCTCTCTTTAATATGAAAATCATAATTCAGAGCCTATGTGTGGCAGATGTCATAGCATCAGACCACATGAAGGAAATGTGCTAAAAAATAAGTTTACAAAATATTAAATTTAATTTCTAGACATGATAGATAATAGTCAGTATATAATAGGTAAGTTTTATAAACTATGCAGCATCCACACCATAAAATTCCTAACATGAAATTTTAAGACTCCTTGTTTGAGATACCAAAATTGAAAATATACTAGGCATATATGTTTGAGCACAAAGGAAATCATATTAAACAATGCTCCCACCCAAAAAAAATAAGTTATGTGATGACAATTTCACTCATTCCTTAAGATTTAAATAATCAGAGCTTCAAATTGATCTAAAATATTCAGGTTTATGTTCTCACAGTCACTTCTGCTTTTCTTCTTCTTTCCAGATTTTTAATCTATACTCTTCATCTTTGTGGCCGTACCATTATCTCTGCCTTGGCATAGGTCACTGCCTGTTGTCTTTGATGACTTCATAAAACAGGATTGCGCTTGTAGCATTGCTTCTAACATGGAGGACCACACTGGATCCCACATAGTGAACAACTTGAACTTGCTCATCAGTCATTTCAGTTGCCATCTATCGAGCACCTCTCACTGGCTGCCCCACCTCACAGGATTCTTCAACTTGCTGAGGTCTCTTCCTCCCTGACCCTTTCCCCTTTCTGTGTCTTCTCCCTTAACCCCCTCCTTTGCTGATCCCCAAATGAATTTATCCCATTTTCTCACACAACGTCGTTTAGTCACCTCTTCGTCTGCCTTCCTTTCATTCAGGTCACTGTTCCATGCACTTCCTCCGCAAGGTTTTCTGTGGCCATTCTTCAAAGACTTGATGATGGTCTCCGTTGTTACTGCTTAACTTCCTTCTCCCTATTGGAATGTAAGCTCCTTAAAATTAGGCGGTTTTGTCTGTTTCCTCACTGCCGAATGCCCCAGGATTTACACCAGTGTCCGACCCACAGCAGAGCCTCCAGTGTTGACTGATTAACCGTGGCCCTGTGTTGGCAATGCTGCTCTCAGGGTATCGCCTCAGGGGCTTTTCAGAGAACTCTCCAAGAAAAGTTATGGTGGCAGCTGTTAGGATAAGAAAATATTTGCCTTTGTCAGAAACAAAATCAATACCCATTAAAAGAATATAATAACCAAGTAAGATTTAGCCCAGAAATTTAATAATTTGTTGATAAGAAAATCTATGAATATAATATACCGCTTGAATAGCCTGAATAAAAGAAATCATATGATGGTTTTAGCATATTGAAAGTTCCATAAAACTCAATATTTATTCATAATAAAAATTTAAAAATTTTAAAAAACAGTACTAGGAAGTATTTCCTTAAAACTTCTGCTCTTGTCCCTAATTCATTCATACAGCCGCCAAAGCCATCTTTTCAAAATTCAAATCTGATCATGTCCTGTCCGTCCTTATAAACTTTTACAGGCTTCCATGTTGAAGATGAAAGGGGCATAATTGGGCCTGTTCCCATGGACAGCCAGCTAGTTGGCCATTTACTTGGTGAAGTCTTTAGTTTCCAAACCAGTAACTGCCATTCCAAACCCTCACCAGGGATCCTGTCGCCTGGCCACTGCCATCAGTGGGCTTCACTGGGCCTCGAGAGGCCAGAGCACATGTCTCCATCTGAACTTGGTAGCGGAATGCCACGTGGAACCTTGACTTCGCTAGGTCTGCCAGGCTTCCCAGCTTTATCATATTGGCCACCACACAGAAATGTGTGCCTCTCTGGTCATCTGTCTTCTTACCTGCTCTTGACTCCATATTGCTTGCCCTCTCCCTCTCCCAGCTGCCTTACAGCTGGCAAGTAGAGGCCCCCAGATCCTCAGCCTTTCTTCAGGCTACTTTCTTCATTTCCTTCCTTTATCAGAAACGTGGTTGTCCCACAGGCAGCCCTCTAGTAGAGAACCCTCCCTCCTTCATCCCAGTGTACCGGAGTGCTCAAAGGTGGAGCTGGCATTATTTCCATTCCCCAGCTCACTTTCCACCCCAGCACAAAGTACCTACTTTTACGTTCAGACCAGCTCATTGCTTTTCTAGTTCTATCCATTTCTTGGCTGTTGGTCATTCCCTAACATGAACCTGAAGACTGGCTCTGGGATTAGTTTTCCTCCCCGTATGGTCCCATCGTTTTATCTGACACCTAAACTAAGAACTGAGCAGTAAGAAGGAGCAACCATGTAAGGCTACCAATGGGAGGGTTTACCACCACTTCACTTGGCTACCATTAAGTCCTTGCTATCCAGGTGGAGGAGAAATGGTAGATACCTACCTCATGCACTCACAAAAATAAATCCATATAACCTGGGGCTCACGAAAAGTAAAACACCTTTATTTTCTCATCTACTGTGGTACGTAGATAGCAACAGCACTTGGAGAAAGCAGTGAGGGATATTGCAATATATAAACACATATTTGATCGTCAAGTATTATTTTTTTGGCAGTGTTTCAAGGCTTGCGTGTGATGGCTGTTTGGAGGGTGAAAGCTGTGTTGGTGGGCAGGCGGTCTCCTGTGCACTCTGTGACTATGTGGATGTCTTAGGAACATTAGCACATTGGAGGTACATTATCACTGGCACACTTAGGGAACAGTGTGCTCGGAGAGAGAAGACAGCATTTGTTTGGGCCTCACGTATCCTGTGAGAATTACAAACGTGAGAGAAGTCACAGCTGTTTTTGCACTTTGATCCATTCCAAGAACTGTGCTGATTCCGAATAAGGCCTAGAAGCGGAGGGAGGAGAGGAAATTGGAAACCATATTGAAATGTAATGCAAGTCTGGAAGCTGTGAAGTGAGGGAACTGCCTTATATCCCAGAGCTCCCAGGATGCCTTTCCAGGCGATGGCCTTTACTTCTTTCCTTATTTCTAGCCCTTCACACCCCAGGACAACACACCGCGTGGGCACAGAGTCAGGAATTATATCATGTCAGAGGGTGAATGCTTTACAACATTATTGGGAGAAAGAATTTAGTTTGGGTAAAACTAAAATCTGGGGTTTTTTGTTTGTTCTTTTCCTTTGTGGAAGGAAAAAGGAGTGGAATATATGAAGAAAATAGTTGATTCTCCATGTCCCAAAGCAAGACACTTACAATTTGCAGCTGCTTACAACCTTGGAAGAGCTTATTACGAAGGAAAAGGCATTAACCGATCAATTGAGGACGCTGAGAGGTACTTACCTGAGAATGAGTGTTGGTCTTAATCATATGCTGAAACAGACAACCACTTGCCTTGTCTTTCCCTTCCAGACTTTGGCTCTTTGCTGCGGACAATGGGAATCCAAAAGCCAGTGTGAAGGCTCAAAGTATGCTAGGGTTGTATTATTCAACGAAGGAACCCAAAGAGCTAGAAAAGGTAACGCTGATCTGTTTAAATGTTAGCTAGAATTCTATTTAGATTGTCTCACTATTTTTCTTTTAAAAGAGGGAGATAAGGAATACGGTTTTGAATCTCTCTGACATTTCTTTAAAATGTAAAGAATGTAAATTTTAAGATCTCAAAGCTCATTCCATCCTTTACTCATCTATGAGTGCCACCTTCCCTGCCTCTACCAAAGGGGACCCTGGATGTGAGAGAACTGGTATGCTATAAAAGCTACACAGACAAACTTACTCCATGAGAGCTTCCGTAGAGTCCTGAAATAAAGCCCAAATCCTTTTCAGTGTGAATAAATGATGACGTTCGATTTGAGGAACAATGATACTAGTAAGTAAAATATACTAAGAACTAATTGAAAATTAAATCCATTTAAGATTTTTATGGAATTATAATTTCTCTCGTCACCATGACTGAGATATTTTCCAAAAAACCTTATAGGGAAAGGAAATGTAGGGCTGAGTCCTACTTGTAAGAGGCTTTGTGGACAAACTTGTAAGAGGCACAAAACAGTCTAAGACCCTCCTTGGACAACTGAGCAGCCGATTAGCTTTTGAACCAATTCGCATCCATGTAGCTGAGTATTGGTCAGATGTTTCTGGCCCCCATGCAGCCTTTACCCTTGGTTGCCTTTGACCTTCAAAGTCCCATCTAGGCGATCCACCTGAGCTCTGACTTCCTGAGCGTCAACAGCTGTCCCTCCCCGCGGTGTCTACTAGCAGGTTTGTCTCAAAGCCCTGCAGACACCATTCCAGTTTCCCACCTTCTGGATCCTTCCGGTGGAAAATCTGAAAATCCTGAAACCCAAGACAGCCGAACTCACCTGCACTGTCGTCAGGCGGGCTCACCTTACACACTTTCTCTCTAAGGCGTGAAATTGATGCTAGCCTGAAATACCTTGAAGGGGCTAGAACTATTTCCTAGAGATGGATTAACAGTACTATCTTATCATTAGAGACTTTTTTCTTTCTGGTATTCCCTTGTAATTTCACCTTGTGAGTAACAAGACAAAACTGCTTTTGTAAAGGCATTTTATTGGCATTCAGAAGCATGCGGCAATGGGAACCTGGAATCCCAAGGTGCCCTGGGGCTCATGTACTTCTACGGACATGGCATCCAACAGGACACGGAGGCTGCCCTGTACTGCTTGCGGGAAGCCGCGGAGCGTGGAAATGTCTACGCGCAAGGGAACCTCGTGGAGTATTACTACAACATGAAGTTCTTTACAAAGTGCGTCGCCTTTTCCAAAAGGTAAACAAGCTGGGTGAAGGTGTTCTCAGAAACACCGGCTGCATGTTCTGTGCCAGGTGTGTTCGCAGGACTTGCTGCAATACTGTAAATGATGGCTGTTGAGGGCTGGAAATGTGGCCAGTGCAACTGAGGTCTGAACTTGTAATTTCATTGGATTTTAATTAAGTAGCCCCATATCGGATAGTACAATTCTGTACCATTGGTTTTCAGGATTTCAGTGGTATTCGCTCTGTACACCAGCTGAGTGAGTTCAGCAAGTTTCTTAACTTTTGGGGGGTATCATTCGCTTTATTTATAAGAAAAACATACTTCTGCAGGATTGTAAAAAGATTGCATATAAAGTACTTAACATGGCTTGGCACAGTAGAAATGTATATTAAATATTCATTTCTTCCTGCATCCTTAGCCACAGGTTCTCTAAATACGTAATTGAAATATAGCTTGATTAGGGCTGTAAAAAAAGAATAATGGTTAAAAGACTCCCAACACATACATCTGATAAAATATTTGGAAATTTCCATAAAACATGGAACTTTCTTTTTTGTGAGCCCATGTATTTTCCTACATTTACTTACCCAGCATGTACAAAAGCAACACACACACCAGGAAAAACAGCTGTGGCTGTCCCCTGGAGTGGCACAGGCCCATGTTGATGCATTTCCCTCCAATAATGCCCCTATGGAACCCGCGGCTCCTTCCCTCCCAGCCCCCCGGGAGGCAGCCACGACAATGGGGGATGAATCTGCTGCTTCTACCCTCACCTCCCAACATCTTGGCTTCCAGACAGCAGGTCACGTAAAGGTGTGATCACCAATGTCCCAAATCCCCAAGTGCCCATTTGATTAAAATGAAGATTTTACAAAGTTCTTAAAATCTTTGAAACTTCACATTATTGTCTACATTCCTATTCTCCATACCATTAGGGTTAACGTGATTAGATCTCATTTTCACACAATTCTCCATATCTGTGTCTGGGTTACACAGAATGAATTTTTTTTTTAAACAGCAGCACAAGCAGGCGGTCCCCTTATATTTTTAAATATCTTTTTATTGATTTCAGAGAGGGAGAGATAGAAACATCAATGATGAGAGAGAATCATTGATCAGCTGCCTCCTGCACGCCCCCTACTGGGGATTAAACCCGCATCTTGGGCATGTGTCCGTGACCGAAATCGAACCCAGACCCTTTAGTCCACAGATTGGCCCTCTATCCACTGAGCCAAACTGGCTAGGGCTATATTTTGTTGTTGTTAATCCTCACCCAAGGATATATTCCCATTGATTTTTAGGGAGAGTGGAAGGGAGAGAGAGAGACAGAAACAGCCACGTGAGAGACACATCGATTGGTTGTCTTCCGCACCGCCCTCCGCACCCCCTCAAACCACCCCCCACCACCACCACCAGGGCCAGGGATTGAGCCTGCAACCCAGGCATGTGCCCTTGACTGGAATCGAAGCTGGGACTCTCAGTCCACAGGCCGTCGCTCTATCCACTGAGCCAAACCAGCTGGGCCAGAATGAATTGTTTTTATTGACCATTTTTAACCAAAGATAGATGTGCAAGTTTTTTTTAATGTGCTTTCTGGTCTTATGTGAGTCAAGTCCAAATTTAAGGTCCATGTTTAAATACATGATCCAAAGAAATAGAAAGTACTTTTTTTCCCCCCACTGTTGAAATCTACAGTGATGTTAAGTTGAAAATATTAACATTATAAGGAAACAACCTTTCTTTTCCGTTCTAGTCATTTTCTAGGTTATTGAGCCCAAGGAGAGCAATCACGGGGAAGCTGTAAAGCAGTCACTCTTCCCGGTATTAACTGTGTTGTTCCCCTTTCACTGCACAACAGCTTTGTTAAACAGGTAGAAATGGGGAAATCATTTCAGACACAAGGACAATGTGTGGACATGTTGCTTGTGAAAATGTAAACCATAACTGACATCCTCTTTATTTCACAACTTACGTCCTCACAGGGTTGCCGACTACGATGAGCAGCAAGACATCCCGACGATAGCCCAGGTCACGGACTGTCTCCCGGAGTTCATCAGCAGGGGCATGGCCATGGCCTCCTTCTACCATGCCCGGTGCCTGCAGCTTGGCTTGGGGACCACAAAGGATGAAGCAGCCGCTAAACAATATTATTCTAAAGTAAGTGAGCCCACGAACAAGCATAAATGACTCCGAGGCTGCTTTTATGGATTAGTGTTCTTTCCTCCTTAGTTATTGTAGAGATCATCTCTGTCTATGGAGAGGCTGTCAGACATGCAGCCAAGCATGTCAGACTCACGGTTGGCGGGCCACATGCCTTATTGAAGTAAACGAGGCATATAGCCCGCTGGCCACGAGTTTGACATGATGGTTAGATGATCCTGTCAGATTCTTAGCGTGATTAGAAGTCCTGTATTATTCTCTCTCACGCTGATGCTTTCAGGCCAGCACTAAGACCTCAAAGCCAGAATATTCATGCCTTCTTTCACCCAGAAAAAAGGGTGAGCCTGTATCCTCGTTCTAGTACCTTAATGAAATGTAGTTTTTCAAGAAAGTTTTGTATACATGACATCTTCCACTCTGAGGTGAGGAGGAATATTCATGCGTCTGCAGCAGTCAGTTAAAATAAGCCTTTTCATGTTTTAATCCATGTGATTTAGTCAAATTCCAACAGATTTCAGGTCTGAAAATCTAACAGCTGTTAAAAGAGGGGAGGGGTGAGTGAGGGGTGGTAATAAAGAGTAACTATATTTTTTCATATAAAGAAAAGACAGCCCTGGCTGGTGAGGCTCATTTGGTTCGAGCATCATCCTGTACACCAAAAGGTTTTGCATTCGATTCCCAGTCAAGACACATACCCGAGTTGTGGGTTCAAGCCCCAATTGGGGTGCATACAGGAGGTAACCGATGGATGTTCACTTGTCTGTGTTTTGAAATCACTAGGGGTCTTTCAAAAATTCCAAAGCCCAGGCCTCATTTCAGAGCAACTCAATCTCAGTCCCCGGAAGTGGGGCACTATGTACTGAAGCGCCTCAGGATGCCAGTGTTTTGGAAATCCTGGCAGGCATGTTTGCGAACCCTAAATTATGTAGACATACAATACACAAATACAACCAACCTTTGAGATATTTATCACTACATCATTCTGTTAGTGTGAATAATAGTTGTCTTTTCAAAAATCTGAATGTTCGCTGTATTATACCGATTTCCACACCAAGTCAATTTCAGAGTGCATGCTGTCCTTAGTATCTTTTCTAAATAAATATAAGCTGAGACAACGCTGGGTCCAAACAGCTTGCAACCCTCGAACGATTTTCCACGTGGTGGGAGATAATGTCCCTGTTACTCAATTGTGACCGTTGTATTTTATGGGAGATACTTGAACATGGAGAACGTGCAGGTGTCGGAAGCCAGAGAGGGTCGGGAATCCTGTCATATGAAGCATGACCAGAGAGACTTCCATTCAGAGGAGAGGACGGAGGGGTCCTGAGCGTGGTCCTCCTGACTGAAGGGCTGTCCTGTAGAAAAGGAACGGGGCGGGGGCAGAGTTCTAGCCCCTGCAGTGCACCGAGGGAAAAGCTATGGCCACAGATGGTGCAGGGACAGGGCTACAGTCAGGAGACCAGGCCTGCCGCCTCCTCCACCTCAGGGCTTCTGTGAAACCAGCACTGTACCTTCTCCTGAGACCTTCGACGACTGCAGCACGGGGGGCGGTGGGGGGGGGGGGGATTTTAGCTTAATATAAAGAACAACCTTCTCATACGACTGTTGAGGAAATGATAACAGTTTTTCCTATAAAGTGGATGCTTCTTGCCACTAGAAGCAACCAAGCAAGTATCTAGTGACCAGCTGTCATGGGTCTTGAAGGGACGGTTTCTGCATGGAGTGAGGACAGGATGAGATCACCTCTGACGTCGCATCCCAGTTCGTCACATCCTATGAAATTATGCACTATTATGTATCAGTATTTACTTTAGTCATAATAGACTATATTCTTTAAAATCATTTATAGATGCTGCTGTTCATATAATGAGGTAACCATTTTGAGGCTAAAGGTTCATGCTTTCCATATTACTTAATTGTAAGACTGCATATCATAGAAATGCTGTTATTATCAGAACATAAATTTCCTTTATTCTTCACACAGAAAATTTTCTCTTTTTCAGATGATAAGAGCATGGGTACTTTTAGTATGTTTTTTTTCTTTTTTAACATACGCTACTTTGAACTTCCCTAATTAAGAAATCAGAACAGATGTGTATCGTAATTAAGAAACTCCCTTGAGCCCTAGCCCGTTTGGCTCAGTGGCTAGAGCATAGGCCCGTGGACTGAAGGATTCTGGGTTCAGTTCCAGTCAAGGGCACATGCCTGGGTTGCAGGCTCTTGATCCCCATGAGGGAAAGTGCACGAGGCAGCCGATCAATCATTCTCTCTCATCATTGATGTTTCTATCTCTCTCTCCCTCTCTCTTCCTCTCTGAAATCAATAAAAAAAAAACCCTCCCTTGAAATTCATTGTATTTTACTATTCTTAAAAACAAACCAAAAGTTGTTAAGGAAGAAAGACCCAATAATTCAAAATGTATTTAAATAAGTGACTCTTTGTCTTTTATTTTAAGGCTTGTCGTCTGGATCCTGCATTGGCAGATGAACTTCACTCTTTACTTATTCACCAAAGAATTTAGACCATAGTGCATTTCAACAAAGATCATGTGTCCTCATACCTTCAAATGTATGTATTTTGATAACAGCTACATCTGGTTATTTCCTGCATCTCAAGTTACATTATCTTGGTTTTTTTCCTGATTGCATGTTACTTTCGTTCTTGAATTTGTATTTCATAACTTTGCAATTTGAAATGCAGCTATAAGCTCAGATTGCTGGATGAGTCCTCAGAAATCCAGCTCTTAGCCTCTGGACTGGCCTACACCAACCACACCAAATACCGAAAACCATTCCACAAAACAACTACCTTCAGTGTCCCAAAAGACTGAGTGCAGCCTTAGTTTTAATAACTTCAGAAGTATAAATGCTACCACTTATAAAATTTTATATATGAATTTTGAATAACTTTGTCATTTTAACTTATTTAAATGTTTTAATTTAAAACTCACAAAAATATATAATAAAAAAGAAATTTAAAGGAACTTTCAAATAATGTGTGTGTTTATTTTAATTTGTGTAGCACTTAAGCTTCTGAAGTTATTAAAGCTAAGACTGCATTGAGTCTTCTGGGACATCTTATATTCTCAAGAGATTCTTATAAATAATTAACTTGGATGATTTATGACAAACTTTAAAAACAGTGGGTTTAAGAAATTGCTTAGACTCTTGCAACTCCTTATCTTAAATATCTTAATTTAATGAGTGAAAAACTGCTCTATTCTTGCTACGACAATCAAAGCAAGAAGTTTTCTTGGTATTTCATTTTCTACATTTTAAGAAACCTAGATATATTTAAAAGGAAGATGAAATGTGCAAAAAATCCCAGTGAAATCATCAATACAGAACTATAACTAAATATGGTTAAAAATTAAATGAGCTCAAGAGGCTTTCTTTGTATCAGTGACATTAATGAGGGCAAAATTGACTGAAAAATTGTAGAATTCATATGCAGAAGACTGCAGTGGTATACATCTGTGAAACAAGAACACTGAAAACGATGTCTTAAGATGCCTTACTATCTTCTTTGTAAACATTCTAATGTTGCTAATTTTAAAAATCAGGTCCCTTCCTTCCCTCCTCTTCCTCTTCCCTCCTCTTCCTCTTCCCTCCTCTTCCTCTTCCCTACCTCATCCCTGCCCCTCTTCAGTTCAGCTCACATCCCACCTCCTTAATGCATCCTTTCAAGCACTAATTAAGCTCTTCTCATTCACAGCAATCATCATATTTGTCATATACTCATTCTTGTCTGGATAAAGGGCAGCAGACTTTATATTTCCTTGCAGAAGTACTTACATGCACAGGGTTTTCTACAAAAAGGGTGCCAGAAGTGTTGCAATCTCTCTCTTTTTTTTGAGATACAAGTGTCTTAAACATCACAGAGCT
Organism: Myotis davidii; assembly: GCF_000327345.1. Lineage (NCBI taxonomy): Eukaryota > Metazoa > Chordata > Mammalia > Chiroptera > Vespertilionidae > Myotis > Myotis davidii. The sequence goes on along the minus strand of NW_006297021.1, from coordinate 6,431,982 downwards.
CTATGCTTTGTTTTTATATTTTATTGCTTCAAATGCTTCAAACTATGGGAAATCTTTGGTAAAAATAAAGACAAATTTTCACAAGAACTTTACATAAAGGATAGTACAACAATGTTCTTCAATACACATGAATATAGGAATGTTCAAAATCCTCAGTGAGGAAATTAGCTGTACAGTATTCACAGTTCTTCATTTTAAAACAACTTTTCATAAATATTTATATTTCCTAGGTTCTTATCACATTAACAGTTATATTTCAACTTTAAAGTATTTATATTCTTATTAAAATATCCCAATAATTAACAGAAGTGGTTTTTCTGTTGCTACAGCCTCAGTCTGCTTATTTCACATGAAACTGGAGGGAGGTCACTAAAATAAAAATCAGTGTTGTTCTCAGTGAAGCCCTCTGTGGAAAAGAGGAAATGGTTCATGTCTATGATCACAGACATTTCGTGGTGGTTTATTCGTGCAGACTCAAACCTGGCCGGCTCTCAGTGGGTCCCCATGAGCTCTCAGCTCAGGACACAGTTCAATCAGCAGCAATTCCATCAGCACCTGAAACAAGAAAGGAGGAGAAAAGAGGAGGAAACGGTGTTTTCTCTCTAAGTGTTTGCTCAAATATCTATGTACATACAGTTGGAAAAAAGTCTAGTTTTAGGCCTGGGATTATTCTCAATGAACAAGTTACTCAAGGAGATGGAATCCAGTTATTGTGTGGTCTGTTAATCAACACCACCCCATCAGCAGTGTTTACGGTACCACCTGTGATCGATGGCGGCCTGGCAAACAGTTTGCTTGTTGACATAAGAAAACCAAGCAGCACGTCACAGGTCACAAAGGCAGACAGTGTGAGGATGAGAACAATGCACCCACCAGGGGGATGTTTTCCTGTCTTCATGCCACCACGTTTAATAGGCAGACACACGAAGTGAAGCAGAGAAAATGGGGGCAGAGCTACAAGTAATATGAATGATGAAGAATACAGAGATTTTATGTGTGAATAGAGTGTAAAATTAAAGAAATAGCCCTCTGGTGGGCTTTACAGTACTCACATATAACAGATGCTTATTGGCTCTTGTTTCTTGCAGCGCATTGAATATTTTTATTATACCATGACGGGCATTTTGCTGTCCAACAAGGTTCTGAAGCATATCTGAAAAATTAAGTGTAGATGCTACACTGTTATTGATCGCGTGCACAATGCGTAGCTGTTCAGTGAAGGAGATATTACATGATATGTACACAACAAATGAAGGCACTGCCTTGGCCAGTGTGGCACAGTTGGTTAGAGTGTCATCCCAGACACCAAGTACGTCAAACTTGCGGCCCGCAGGCTGCCTGCCTCGTTTATTTGGCCCATCTTAGCCTTTGAGTTTGACATGCTTGCTGTACACCAAAAGGTCGCCAGTACCATTCCCAGTCAGAGCATATACCTAGATTGCAGGTTCAATCCCTGGTCGGGGCATGTATGAGAGGCAATCGATTGATGTCTCCCTCTATACCCCCCTCTCCCTCTCTTTTTTTCCCTCTCTAAAATCAATAAATATATCCCTTATTATAAATAATAAGGGAAGGGAGGGAGGTAGCGAGGGAGGGAAAAGAAAAGAGAAGAGAAAAAAGCCTATGGCTTGAGGAACATGACTGATCAGTTCTTTTCAATGTTTAAAGAGGAAAGATTATTTAGAATTTTTAAACATAAGGCATTTATACACACTATAATTTTAATACAGTGCTACCCAATTAAAAACTAAGTGTTCAAAACACTATACTTTTGCCCTGGCCAGTGTGGCTCAGTGGTAGAGCATTGGCCCATGTACAGAAGAGTGGTGGGTTTGATTCCGGGTCAAGGACATGTACCTGGGTTGCAGGTTTGTTTCATGGCCTTGGTTGGGGTACATGCGGGAGGCAACCAATCAGTGCGTCTCTCTCACATCGATGTTTCTCTCTCTCTCTCTTCCTCTCCCTTCCTCTGCCTAAAAATCAATAAACATGTCCTTGCCGGGACCGGTTTGGCTCAGTGGATAGAGCATTGGCCTGCGGACTGAGGGGTCCCGGGTTCGATTCCGGTCAAGGGCATGTACCCAGTGGGAGATGTGCAGGAGGCAGCTGATCGATGTTTCTCTCTCATCGATGTTTCTGACTATCTCTCTCCCTTCCTCTCTGTAAAAATCAATAAAATATATTTAAAAAAAAGAAAGATGAGCATAATTGATCAGCATATTTAAGGACAAATTTTTCAAGTAGTATCATCCAGAGTCTATAAACAAATGAGCACTTGGAGCATCCAGAATAAAATAAACATGTCCTTGGGTGAGGATTAAAAATAAATAAATAAATGCTCTGTGGCCTGAGGAACATGAATGATCAGTTTTTTCAAATCTTTAAAGAGAAAATAAGATTTAGAATTTTTCAACGTAAGACATTTATACAAACGATGAGAGGCCTGATGCACGAAATTCATGCACGAGGGGAGTCTATTTCTGAAAGGACAGATGATGTCCTCAGCCCAGCCTGTGTCTTCTCATAGTCTGGGACCCCTGGCTCCTCACCACCCACCCGTTCGCTGCTCCTTACTGCTAGGCTCGCTGCTTCTTAGCGCTACTGTGGAGGCAGGAGAGGCTCTTGCCACCACTGCTATTCTTGCCAGCTGTGAGCCAGGCTTCTGGCTGAGCAGCGCTCGGGGGAGCGTACTGACCACCAGGGGGCAGCTCCTGAGTTGAGCAGTGTGCATCATAGCGACCAATTGTTCTGGTCATTCCACTGTAATGGTCGCTTAGGCTTTTATTATATAGACTAGAGGCCCGATGCACTAAGAGTCGTGCAAGAATGGGCCTTCCTCCCCCTGGCTGCCGGCACCGCCTTCGCTCCAGCTAGAGCTGCCTTTCCGCCTTCACTCCAGCCTGGAGCTGCCTTCCTGCCTTCGTTCCAGCCAGAGCCTTCCCACACTGCCCAGAGGCCCGGAGGCTGGGGTGGTGAGGAATGCAAATTAACCCGCCATCTTTGTTGGGTTACTTTACATACTCACTCCTGATTTGCTGGTGGGCATGAAGGTATGGTCAATTTGCATCTTTCCTTTTATTAGTGTAGATCATTTTAATTTTGATACATTGCTACCAAATTAAAAATTAAGCATTCAAAAACTGTACTTTAGTAGAATTTTTAAAGCAACATATTTATTATCTGTTCCAAAACATTCTTCTAGTTTAAGTATCTATATAACCAGTATTGTTCTTATTAAGATTTTCAGTATAATGTCTTAGCAAGGGGCAAGACATGATTTAAAAAGTGTGATTATTTTTCACTGCAAATAGTGTTTCCCGACAGAGCTGAGTGAACCCTCATTAGGCTAACGCTCCCTCTCTCTCTGTGCCTGCAGGTGAGAAGCGGCCTCACCTGGAATGTTTTCTAGCAGCTTCTGCTGGGCTCTCTGCTTTGTTTCCTGGCTTTGTTCTTTGCTTCTGATTTTGGTCGGTGGTGCCAGTTTCCCATTTGGCCAAAAAGCATCCCGGAAAACAGTGATGTAGTACACCAGCATCTGCTCGCTGAAAATCCAGTTCACTGTGTCCCGAATTTGTCTTTTAAGAGAAATATATTTCTTGGATAAGATTTAAAAAATTTTTCATACTCTGTTCTCAAAAGGCATTTATCAATTATCAATGAGTAGGTTAAGACAGCCTGGTCTAAATGTTTGATGAATAAACTAGGAATGGCTTTTTAAGCTCTGGCTCTGAGTTGGTTTCTATGTTGGTAATCCTGAATGTCCGTTCCTGGAGCTTGCATTTTCTTTGGTGCTGACTTCTGTGGTATCTTTCACTGAGAGACTGATTTGTCTGAAGCTTGCAACTGTCCTCACTGTGCTCAGAACTCAATATACCGATTTCTCCACGAAGTGCTATCAGCTGGAAATGTAAGTCACTGAAAGGCGGTTAAAGTGCCTGAAACATCCCGAGTCCTGAGGTGCTGTGGCAGGTCACCCGGGCAGAGTCCTGACCCAGGGACTCATGGCACGTGCTCACGAGGCTGGAGAAAACACGGGCACCCCTCTCACCACAAGGTGGAGGACCCGAGAGATACACTCTCTCCAGCCATTTCCAGTTTCTGTGGGAGTGAAAATGGGCACGGCAATAAAAGGCTTTTATCTGCAACCAGGTCTCCCACACAACCCTGTTTCATCAGTTATCAGTCAATGTCTAACCAATTACAGGGCTGCTGTCAGGAGACAAGTAACCGTAGTTGAGAGAGCCCGAGAGTGGTTGTTCATTGGGAATAGGAAGTCTCTTTGTTGAAAAGGGGGAAAGAATCATTTTATAAGTTAGTGCCAGAAAGACCTGAAATTTCAAACTCAATTCATGAGTAATAAATTTAAAAATCGGACTTACCAACCCGATTTTTAAAGGGACAATGTAAGGTTTTGAGACTGCACACAGTAACCAGTCACTACTAAAGTCTCCCCTCCACTGGGATCACAGTGTTCATTGTTAGCACCTCTCATTCCTTAGAACTTAAATGCAATGCATATCTAGACCAAATAAAGTAACTGTATTAACTTAATGGGCTTATGATTTAAGAGAGCCTGCCGCCCCCACCAGCCTAAGAAGAATCTACATAACAAGGCAGACGCCTTGTTTCCTGTCACCTGCCTTTGGTGCTACATGAAGAAATAAATAAGAACATTTCAATTTGCAACTTAAAATTGGGTAAGTGACTCTCACCAAAGGCCATCACCTAAGTCTTTTCTATCAGTTTAGGTCTGACTTTCTATCAGCCAAAACCACAGGAAGCTTTTGAAGCAATCCTGGTATGTGGAGTTAGAGTTGTACAGGCAGGGACTGCTGCTGATTTCTATGAGACATCATCAGCTAAAGGCAAAAAAGCAAAGGACAAGGGGGCAGGGCCTCCATATTCCTCCACCTGAAAAAAGGTCACTGAGAGGAAGAGCCTGGACAGCCTACAGGTGCCTCTCCACCAGCCCACTGAGCTCCCTGCCATTTCAGAGCCACTGTCTACGGAGGAGCAAGAAAAGCACGAATAACTTGCTGAAACTGAAAATAAAGACACATTGGCAGGTCTGAGTACTGAGGACAATAGGGCCATTTTGGAAATGTCATTATCCAACGTCTATCAATGCTAAAATTAAATTTTGACTCAGACTGAAACTTAAACAGGCCATGTTTTCTGATTAAAACAAAAGCCTATGATAGGAGCTAAAGAAATCACCAACACCAGTTATTAAAAAATCTTAAAAATAAAAAGAAGAAAAATTTTGTTTAAGACCAAGGAAAATATATGTGCAAATGAATAAAAAGATAACACGTTTTTTATTTTCCATAAAAATGTGTAAGATTTATATGATAAAACTATCACATTAACCTTGTACATGTTTGACAACAAAACTAGTCTTTCAATTTGAAAAATCTGATTTTCATCTTAAAATATAGTTGCTGTACAAAAATGTGATTTTCCCCCCTATTTTTAGCAGTCGACTCACATTTTTATTGTGCAACAAAGCCATAATGTTTGTCTCCTGGAGAATACTAGATATGGAGTTAAACTTTTATGTATATAGATAATGGAATATTAAAATATTCACATGATATAAGCATAACCAATGGACATAAGACACTGAGGAATAGGGGAGACTAGGGGACTGTCTAGGGCGGGGAAAAAAATGGACACATATGTAATACCCTTTGTAATAAAAAATAAAATTAAAAAAATAAAAATAAAAAAAAAATATTCACATGGCTTATAATAGTGTTATATAATGCACACACACACACCCCTGATGGATGCTCAGATAGTAACAAGAGGAATTGCCCTTTTAATGTTACCTGACTCTAAAAAAATGAATGGTTTGCATTTCCTTCCAAATACATAGCGGCCACGTGTGAGGCTCAGCCCACTTTCATTTTGGTTTAGAGTCTAAACCTTAACCTGCCTCCCATCAGGTAACACAGAAACACTGTACCCAAGGCACTCAAACTGGTCATCACGATCAGAAGAGAACTTTACAGACTCTCCTGACCTCGTGGGCCAAAATGCAGAGCTAGCCCAACCATTCGTCAGCGAGCTCACCATGCACTCTGGGAGAGCGTCTTCAGCAATATGCCTTCCTAGCCAATCTCAGAATTGTATCAGAAACAAGGAGAGAAAATAAGATAACTTCAGTGAGAAAGATGAGTGGCTGCTATACCACAGCTAATTTGATGATTAAGGCAAAGAGTAGGCATGAATTCAAATATTAATTTTGTGCAACTCACTTGTTGATGGTTCTTCCAAAAGTGACCTGAACGAGAGCAATTAATGTTCTTCTCACCCATTTAAACACTAAAATGTAAGTCAGAGGAAAAGTATTATCACAGGAGAGCACAACGATGACATTTTCATAGCTACACAAGCACACACTTAATCACGGAGCTCAATCGCAGGCCTGACGCCAAGCCAGGGCCATGGTATCTGCAGGATGCGGGACTAGGTTAGCAAACTTCTGCCCAGGAAAATTCTCACTAAGCTTGCATTTTCTGCTTAGCAACCGATAAGATAAAACCTAGGAGTTTTTACAGCATTTAAATACCCAAAAAACAGCTGAGCTAACAAGTGGAAATAACACTTTACTTCTTATATCCCTGGGCTCCTGACAACGGTCTGTTTTCCATCAGCAGACAGACTTCTGTCTGGCTTGTTGCCCAATTTCCTAACACTTCTCTGAATGAGAAACATGTGCAGTCAGATGTCCACAAATATTGTGAAATATTCATGAATGGATGGGTCTAACTCTAACTGCTCCCATTTGAGCAGTAGTTTGTAGAGCACCATGCACTTTTGTATATTTTATGCCTTTCGGGGAAGAGCAGGATCCTGAGCCGTGAACTCGGTCCTCTCCTGCTGCCTGGAGCAGCTGGGCAAAGCCGCCACCTCTGAGCCTCGGTTTCCTCATCTGGGAAAGGACAGTAGTAACATGGGCGTTTTTTTGCGCTGGGTTCTACAAATCTAAACTTTTATGATTTCTATAGGTACAGAATTAAATATAAACAAAAAGAAGACAAAGTAATGCTGTGGGGACATTTTAGGTCTGCAAGTTGGAGACTAAACCAATTTGCCATTTATATATTCACCTCCATTCATTGAAACATTTAGCTACAGACACCCGAGCAAAGGAGACACTCAGACTTGACTATAATGGAGCCGAGAGTTCAGGGCTCCTGTGCCGGTTAGAAAACCTAAAGGAGTAAATGCACAAACCCTCTGTGCAGGGAAGCCACAAACACACGTCAGCAATTCACATAGACCTGGTACTAGACGTCAGAACAGTCTCAGGTCATTTCTAACATTTTAAATGGCTAAATGACCAGTTAAAGTAGTGTTGTTAATCCTTCAAGTAAGATTCAAGTCCTGGAATCGAGACCAGGCCTTTAAAAGCACCTTAAATTTCCGATGGCACACAGGGCACGCTGCCAGCTGGTAGACCTCGTCGCCTGAGGCTGCCATTTAGGCTGGGGAGCCTGCCTGTCAGGGACAGTGAGCACCCGGCCTTTCTAGGGCAGGAGAGAGGTGGCACCTACCAGGGGTCTGAGGACCTGTGCATCTCAAGAAAGAAGGCCTGTCAGCCGACTGACTGCTTACATGTGTGTAAAAGGCTGTACTACTGGCTCCTTTTTGCATACTCAACCAGAGCGGGAACCAAAAATGGCCTTGCTCCAGATTCCCTCCCATCACCGATCCCTGCTGACTCTACCACTTTTTCCTGTCTTCCCCACCCCCACCTATGTACAGAACAGCCAATGACTGCTTCCTAGAGCTCCTTTGCTCAAAGCCACAGAGGCAGCTGCAGCAACACTAGGATTTTGCTGACGGCAAAAATATCACATCTCCTTGTAAATGTTCTATTTCCCCCCCCACCTCGGAAATGTCATCAGCAAAACCAAATATGCATCTGAGCAGGCACATGATGGAGGCCGGCTCCTGCCCTGACTGGCTCTGGCAGATCCACCACAGCTGGATCTCGCAGGGAAAGGCGAAGATGCCGGGAACAGGCCTCACCACTTCATGAGCCGGCTTCATGAGGAAGAGGGAGACTTTGGGGGGAGGGCTAGTATTTCTGACCAAAAAACCCTGAACCAGGGAAATGGCAATAAATATCTTAAGTGTCTGAAGTATGCAACAGCTGTAGCTTTTTCATCTGAAAGGATCTTTAATATTTGGGCGATATTCCATCACCCAAATTTACCCTCCACTTCTGATATTTAGCTTAGTTCCAACTTTTCAATATTGAAATTTTGCTAAAAATGAACATCCTTATATATAAACCTCTGTCTGCAGTTTTGAATTTAATTATGTCTGTTGCTTAATGTGAGTTACATTTCTGGAACCCTTATCTTGTAAATGCACTGAAGGAAGAATCTACATCTGATATAGTTTTGTGTCCCCTACAGAGCTGTATCTAAAATATGCTCCCAAGTATTTGCTGATTGTTTAAGTTTGGGCTTAGGGGAAGAAAAAGTTCAATGACCAAAATAATTAATTCCGGCACTTAAAATGTGCTCGCCTGTTCATCCACCAGTGCATCCATCCAGGCATTTCACTGACCATCTACTATGGATGAGACATTGTAGTAGTCAGAGGAATGAAAGTCACACAGACACACCTAAGTTTATAAGACCACTTGCAGTTTTTTCATCTGCTAATAATTCTTTAGGTGACATTAAGGGGATATATAATTCAGAAGGGACACACTTCCTATATTAGACCCACGCCCAGCCCACCACCTTTGCCCCAAGGGAAAAGATGCTAATCTGGGTGGAGAGAGCCCAGGACAGTCAAGGGCACCATTTGACTGGCTGGTGGCATTACTATGTCCGGCAAACAAACCCTTACTCTCTGCGTGCTTCCTCCTCTGGGTGGGCCTTGAGGCACCATCACATCGCCAGCTAGTACTGAGGCCCCCAGGATAACTGAGTGCACTGGTCTCATGATAGAGTGTTGGGGGCAGTGGAAGGTAGGGTGTGTGTGTGTGTGTGTGTGTGTGTGTGTGGCGGAGGGGGGAAGGACTCAAGACTAAACCAAGTAGTACAGTTTGACTTTTCACCCAACTACTGCTTTAGGAGAGAGGCCCTTGGGTGGGCCTTAACAAAATAGTATTTTGATCCTATTTTGCTATTGTTTCTTCTAAGTACATGTCCCCTAAGAACTACCAAGGTAGGCATTCTCAGTCTGAGCATGCCTGTCATTTGGGGCAGGATAAGTCTGTTGGGAGGCGCTCACCTGGGCATCGCAGGAAGTTTAGCAGCACCCCTGGCTGCCTGTAGCACCACCCCCAAGTTGTGACAACCAAAAAGGTTTCCAGACATTGCCAAGTGTCCCCTGGGGACAAAATCCCCCAGCCCTCCACTGATAGCCACTCCTCCACGAAAGAAAGGTGGCTGAGGCTGAAGCAGGATGGAGGCTGTCCTGTGTCCCTGGCCATAACACTATCTCAGCAACACCCAAACCTCACCTTTAACAACAGGGCTGTTCCTCTGCTATGAAAAACTATTTCTGCTTACCTTCTGGTGATAAAGCAGTGAGACTATGCTAAGTCACGTGAAAAGAAATTCAAGGCATTCTCTTTCTGTACGCAGAGGGACAGGGTGCAGGGTAAGCCAGGGCCCTGTGTGCCAAGGTTCACTAGCCATCTGTCTTACAGTCGCATCCTCAGGTCCAGCCATAGTACCTGGTTGGCCCTTAGGAGTATTTGCTGAATGAATGAATGAATGAATGAATATAAATACAAGTTGATTCAGGAATAAAGGGATATTAAATGTGTACATGTATAACCACTTAACTAGACCATAACACTAAATAATAACAAAAAGGCTTACTTCCTCGAAGTTCAAAAATCTCCCCAATCAACATGAAACACGGTTCGGCCAAGGAGTCTTTCCTCCCATCCACGTCGTCACCGTAATCTGACAGGTCGCTGTCCTCCTCTGTCTCCTCCTGGGGGTGCAGAAAAGTCACAGGAAGCTGGTCACTATCCAAGAAAGTGGTGGAGTTGTTGTCCTTTCCAAGTGTAATTCCAAACTGTGTGTTAACATCCCCACCACACACAATCCTTCAACCATCCTGCACGCGGACATCTATGCATTTTCAATAAAGAGGGGAAAATGTATCTAACCCCACGGGAGAGCCTGATCTTAAAGCTTTAAAGGTTTAAAATAACTGTGAAAAACCTGTCACCGGACTGATAAGGAGTGAATCAGTAGACAGCAAAATAGTTTTCTAAGCATTTTGAGTTTTAAAAGTAAGGCCTTTTAACTTAAATGGTTCTAAATTCGCTGTTCTTAAAACTGCATATTTTTAAGTAATCTAGTTTTTAAAACTCTGATTCAAGCTTTTATTCTGTCCTTCAGCTAGTCTCATTTCCTGATCTGCATGTCAGCAAGTTGCAGGCACCGAGCTAGTGCCAACGAGCGCTATGTGGATCCAGACTTTGGTGGCCCGCAGCTCTGAGAGATGGACAAGTAGTCACGTAGCTGTTGCTACAAGCAGGTGAGGCACTGTGAAGGGGCTGGGAATAAATTAGAGGTAAGCCAGCCAGGTACAGCCAGACATGACGCACAGGGCTGTGACGGGAAGAGGTGAGGGGCCCTGAGGGGAGGCGGTTTACACGGAGACCAGCACACTGGTGGGGACATATTCTGTGCTGCTCAGATTTCTCCTGCAGCTCAGAATGCGGCAGCATGACGCTCCTTTTCATTGCCAGTTCCTTCTGTTCAAGCTCATTAAGGGCCACTTGGCAATGAACTAAGGAGATGCCATTTCGGAGATTGTCTTGTGAGGTTTGTTGGAGAGCCAACCCAGGGCTTCCGTGGCCTAAATGTGAGGGAAGCGGAGGCCCAGAACAGAAGATGGCAGATGTCTGCAGTCTCCCTCTATCCACCCATACAAACCACTGCTTCAAAGTGAAAATCAAGTCTAAACTCCTCAGTCTGGACTCCCTCGGTAGGGCTGGAGGTCCAGACACTCGAACTACAAGCGAACGTTCTCTGCCCGCGGTCCAGGCGTATGTGACATCCGACCAGCGGGAGGTGGTACAGCCCAAGTTTACTCAGGCTTCAGTTTTGAATAAGGAATTGGGCTGCCAAATTCCTTATTCCCAAGATGCCCTTCCCCAGCATTTGGATGCCAATGGGATCTGAGGATCTTCCACGTACCTACATCAGTGATGGCGAACCTTTTTAGCTCGGTGTGTCAGCATTTTGAAAAACCCTAACTTAACTCTGGTGCTGTGTCACATATAGAAATTTTTTCATATTTGCAACCATAGTAAAACAAAGACTTATATTTTTGATATTTATTTTATATATTTAAATGCCATTTAACTAAGAAAAATCAACCAAAAAAATAAGTTCGCGTGTCACCTCTGACACGCATGTCATAGGTTCGCCATCACTGACCTACATGTTACTAATCCTTTCATCTCTGTATCTCTAGGCTTCCCTGTGGCTTGTTGGGGGG
>NW_006297021.1:6387868-6420090 GCF_000327345.1 Myotis davidii | reverse complement strand
GGGAAGCAGCCATGGGGATAAGAAGCTGAGCCCTGAGTACGTAGCCTCTGCAAGTGTGCATGACCCACCAGGCACTAGGTCAGTGATGGCGAACCTTTTTAGCTCGGTGTGTCAGCATTTTGAAAAACCCTAACTTAACTCTGGTGCTGTGTCACATATAGAAATTTTTTCATATTTGCAACCATAGTAAAACAAAGACTTATATTTTTGATATTTATTTTATATATTTAAATGCCATTTAACTAAGAAAAATCAACCAAAAAAATAAGTTCGCGTGTCACCTCTGACACGCATGTCATAGGTTCGCCATCACTGACCTACATGTTACTAATCCTTTCATCTCTGTATCTCTAGGCTTCCCTGTGGCTTGTTGGGGAGCACAAGCAGGTGTCCAAAATGTGACAGTGGTAATAACTGGAAGTGGATGCCCCTGCCTTTCCCCGTTAGTAGCATGCTGTCCCCCACTATCTGCTACTTCGAACTGCCGACAATAAGACACCTGCTTAAACACGCTAACAAATGGCACCACTCACCTCCTGATGGGAGAAGAAGTCGCGGGGAAGTCTTTCCAAAAAGGAGGATAATGAAAAGGTGGACTTTTTCCCCTGCACATCAACAGCCTTGAGGTAGTCAGGAGAAGGGCTCAAGAAGGCATAAAGGGCTTCGCTCTGGTACAGCCTTTCATCTGAAAGCAGATTCTGGGGAGGAAAGGATTGATTACTGCTCTGTGAGAGCACGTCTGCGCTGTGGAGGCCATGGCCCGGGCAATGAAGGCAATTCACGTCATCAGAACTCTGAGCCCAGGTCCCTTCCCTTTCTCCTGGAATACAATGTCTTAGGTCAGCTCTCAGTGGTTGTAATGGCAGACCATGCTCTCTAGATGGGCTGGGTGCCAGTCATCCTGCCGGTGGGAGACCTGTGCAGACAGCAGAGCTCACCTGGTCTGCACTGCTCACTGCCACCCAAATCCTCACTTCTCACACAGCTCGCAGAACGGGAACCACTGCCTCTGAAATGCCCACTCGTTTGTGTTTGAACCGCTTACACATCTGCACAATACAAAGGATTCCACTCGACCACCCTTTCACGGCTGTGTTCAGACTCTGCACACCAGCTGGAAAAAGGAGCCCGCGCTGTCACACGGCGGCAGTGCCCGCCAGACAGAGTCTCGTCTCCCTCTGCTCCCTCTGCCAAGGGCTTGTTTACCTAATTATATAACCACTAGTGACTTGGTGCGCAGGTTCGTGCACATTGCAAGGAAATTAATAGAAGATGGTCGGAGGGGCGGGACTGGACCAGACAGGCACACACGCCCTGGAGCCAACCTCCCATGGTCCCTCCCCAGCCGGCGCACCTGGGGTGGCACCGTGCCTTGAAGGGCGCCTACAGAGTGAGCACAGAGAGAGCGGGGTCCCTCTGGCAGGTGGGGTCCCTTGGCATGGCCTACAGGGATCTGGCCGAAACCAGCTCTCTGATATCCCCAGAGGGGTCCCGGAGTGCGAGAGGGCACTCTGCAAAGTTGCTGTCATACAGGGTGTGGAATGCAAACACAAGTGTGCGGTAAACCAGATTTGGGCCGACAGTGCCCCAGCAACAACATAACCCATGGCTGAAGGTGGAATCGCATGGCCCCGCTAGGAATCGGGCTCCCTCCTCTCTGGTTTCAGGGTGCATCACTCGAGAACCACTGCTGCCAAGTCACTGCAGCTTGGCAGCTCCTGCCCCCTGGTGGTCAGTGCTTGTCGTAGAGACCGGCCGGATGGGCAGAGGGACACTTGGCATATTTGCCTTTTATATATATAGATGTTTGTTGGCCCTTAAACTGGAAATTTCCTAAACTTCTTTATGTACCTCCTATCTGGCTTTAGCAGAGAGGAAAGGAGAACATAAATCAGGTGTATGTATAAGCAAGTGCTACTGCTGGTTAAGACAGTAAAATTAACAGTGTGACCATAAGAAGGTTTAAATGCCTAGTATTAGAGTATACAGAGTTCAGGAGCAAATAAGCAGTGGGCAATGCTACTCAGGGATGATGTACCCCCTGGGAGAGTGGAATACAGAGAGCTCGCTGTGCTTCTGACGACGGGAACTGGGAGGTGGGGGAGGGTAAGTTCTCGTCCCAGGAGTTGGTCCATGATGTTCACAGTGGATCTGATCAAAGGTTGAAATCTGTAAACCCAAAGGTCCTTCCTAGAACAAGAGCTCTTATATGGCCTCCAACTGGAAACTGCAAATGATCATCAGCCACAGAAGGAACAGGCTGTAGTGTGTCACACAACGAAAAGCCTGTAGGCACAGAGGGGTGGGAGTGGGGGGCCAGGTGAGAGAGGTGAAGGGACTGAGAGGTACAGACGGGGAGTTACAAACTAGTCACAAGGATGTACAGTACAGCATAGGGAACACAGGCAGTAATATTGGATGGCTGTATGGTGCCAGGTGGGAACTGGAAATACCCAGGGCAGCACTTTGTAAAGTCTATAACTGTCCAACCACCACGCTGTACACCTGAAACTAATATAAAATAATCCTTAGAGTACACTGTAACTAAAAAACACCAAAACAATAAACCTACGCAGCCATGAAACTAACGATCTAGGCTAAAACAGCACTGAGTGAATCTCATCAGCGTAACGCTGAGTGACCAAAGTCAGACACCAGGAGCCCAGCCTCTGTGATTCATCCCGACACAACTCAGAGCCAGCTGGAACCATCTGTAAGGCTAGGCGTCTGCATCCCGGTCGCCTTTGGCTCAGGAGCAGTGGTGGGAAGGAAGCTGGAGGGACCGGCAATATTCTGTTTGTGGGGCTGAGGGTGTGTTCAGTTTGTGAAGATGGAGAAAACTGTACACAGGATACCTGCATTTTCTGCATGTACAGGACACTTTAGTTACCAAAAGAAAAAAAAAAGACATTTGAGGATCGGCACAGCCTATGAGAACAGAAAGCAAATGAGCAAGCCCTTATATTGAAGACAGTATCACCCAACGTCTCTGGTTTTCCTCGCATAGCTAAAACGTTTCAGGTCCTACCTGTAGAAACTTGTTTAACTGCTTCTTGGACTTTTCCATAAACTTTTGATCGACAGACTTGAAAGGCAGCTTGCTGAGAGAAGGCAGCTGGACTTTTTTTAAAGAAGGGAAGCACTGTGGAGGGAGGGGGGTTAAATGTTAGTATCTCGGACTTACATTTTAATCTTGGAAAGAGATTCAGAATTACACACAGAACAAACCAAGTATCTTCCTCCCATACTCGTTCCTCTGAGATTTGAGACTTGAAAACCTACCTGTTCTAACCAGGGTCACAGAATGTGGAGGAATGGGATATATGATGAAAAGCTAAAGCTCACCCCGACCCCCGAGTCCTGAAGCCACGGGGACAGGGCCCGTTTGCACACGCGCACAGCACAGCCCTCCTGGCTCACAGGAGGACCTGCCGGGTTTACAACATCGCTGTCTAAAGCGGTCAAAGCTGACAAAAGAACACAAATGGAAAGGAGGAGTAACTTGGGCCGAAGCTCTATTACTGTCTTTAGTGGCAATGCAGGACGCAGAGCTATTAATAATGATAATGTATCTTAATAAGTAAGGACCACAGACTTCCCTTTGTGGACTAGGTCCTAGGTTGTGCCGGACACCGTGCTAGAAGCCTCACAGCTCTGAGTCGGGAATTCGATCGTTCCTCTTTAACACGTGAGAAAACTGAGGATCAGGATTTAAACCCCGATCCATCAGACTATAAACTCTGTGCTCTTCATGGCAATCCCCACAGGACTCTGCCAGTCCACCCCTCAGATAAGAGGCAGTGGGTTCCCCATGCCCCAGATGGCCCCCATTTCCAAACACTGGCCTGCACTGAGGCACGGGGCCACTGGCACAGGCGTCAGGAGTCAAGAGGAACCGAGGAGAAAGTGAGCACAGAGCTTGCCTGCCACAGCTCCTCTCCTGTCCCATTGGGGTCACAGCAGCCCCCGCGGCCTGGCCGTAGCAAGAAAGGCCACGTCACAAGTCACCTGTGCCAGGTGTTTCCGGGGGCCTTTCCCACACAGCCCCCCGCAGCACTGAGTACAACGGCAGGCGCCCAGGAAGGAAGTGCCACCGGTGCCCAAATTTGGGGAAAGGTTTTCGAGAAATGAAACAGGCAGTGACAGTTGGAAGGGAATGTTAAAGTCATCAGGGGCCTAAAGAAGGTGCTTCCTGTCACAGTTGTCAACGGGGAGGGTACTTTCAAAAAGTGAACACTCACTCGCCAGGAAATACCAGGGTAGGAGAGGACCCAGGGAGCAGGCCACAGGGAGGAAAGGCGACGACGAGACGAGAACTGGATGTGGAATTTCAGTTTCCTCTCGCGATTCAGTGCCATTGTTTCAGATTTTCAAAGAACATTTTATTTTCCACGTACATTTTAATACAAAATCTCCTGTAAATTCCTTTCTCTCCTTTCTTCTGTTTTTATCAACAAGTAGACTGATATGAAACTTGGGGTTCACAATGGTTTGTCACAGGGCAAAGGATGCATGTTTCTGCAATATCAATTGTAAACATTTGGGGGGGAACTTGTTCTTATGATAAGGTGAATATTTTGGTTTCCATGCTGCTAAAGTGGCCATAATCCACTTGGGAAACTGCCGTATGACATTCAGTTTTGGCCACTATCCTTTAAAAGCAGTTGAAGAAGTGATAGCATCCCGAAGTTAGTGATAAAAGGATTTTTAAAAATCATCCTAGGAGAAAAGGTGAAAGAGCAGACATTTCATTTACAAAAGAGGGTCTGAGAGGTGGCCACAGGGTTTAACCAGGCTGTGTTCATTCTGAACAAGAGACTAAAAGGGACATGAAAGCAGAAGCGAGTGGAGAACTTTGAACTGCCGGGTGGAGGGCAGTCACCTCCGGCAGGAGGAGACTTACAGGAGACATTTCCAAGGCCAGGGGGGGAATAAGGAACGGAAAGGAAGACGACCTCATTCTAAGCCTGCTCTGGCCACCATGCATACATCCCACACCAAGTCAAACTCTCTGGGATCAGTCTCCCCATCTATCAAATGAAAGAACTGACCTAGATGAATGGTTTTCCAACATTTTTAAGCAAAACCCACTGTAGGAAATACATGCTAAGTTGCAACCCACAAGGCACACGCAGATGTACACGTCTATATGAATAATGGATACATGTGTACAACGAAACAGAACTCCCATGAGACAATGCTCGTTACTACCACAACAACATCACAATAACATTCATTCTGTGCCACACACTCTCCTAAACGCTGTGTATTCATGTACTCCCTTCATTCCCACAGCAGCTCTGCAAGAGGGGACGGAGGGGCTATGCTGTTGGTATTTCCTGGTGAGAAGAGGCACAGAGACACTGACAGGCCCAGGTCAGAGAAGTAAGGACTCACGCTGGGATCCGAGCTCCCGTCTGTGCTCAGTCCTGACACTTAACTGACGCCCCAACATTTTGTGATGAAATCCAATAGGTCCCAGTCTTGTTCGACTGCTGCACCCAGAGCTGGTTTCACTGCCCACCAATGGTCACAACTGGCAGCTGCGAAACCGCTCCGGGACCCTGGCCATCTTCCAGCTCTAGGGTTCTTAGGGGCCCCATTCACAATGGAGATCAGACCATTATCTGTCCTGAAGGATTTAGATGAGTCTAGGTGTGTCAGCATTTTGAAAAACCCTAACTTAACTCTGTTGCCGTGTCACATATAGACATTTTTTGATATTTGCAACCATAGTATAAAAAAGATTTATATTTTTGATATTCATTTTATATATTTAAATGCCATTTAACAAAGAAAAATCAACCAAAAAAATGAGTTCACATGTCACCTCTGACACGCTTGTCATAGGTTCACCATCACTGGTCTAGATGGTTTGATCTATGAGTAAATTTCTAAATGTCAGGCTAAAAATACCATTTTGCCAGTATCAACAGCAAAAGAGAAAGATTAACCGGTTTCCTTATGGGGAAACACTGAAATGAGCTCTCACACCTCCTCCTGCTCAGTAATTCTGATGTTCTGTGAGTATTCGTACCTCACTAAGTTTCCGATGTAAATTCTGGAACTCACTGAGCCTTCTCGGGACCGTCCAGCTCTTGGTTTCAACTCCTCCAACGTCCTGTAAGCTTACCGTGACAAAGTAACAGGGCATCTGCTCACCATTCTCTTCTGTGACCTTGGAAAACAAAACAAAACAAAACAAACACAATAATAACAACAACAAGCATGGGGAGCCAGTTGGGGATTTTACACGTCCCCAAGACTCCCCGCCCTCTGTGAATGCGCCCTGCCTAATCCCCGAGACCGTGACTCTGATGGATTCCCTCCTGACAATTAGGATGGTTTCTGGCACAGCTGACTGTAGTACAGGGAAATGACCTGGGAGGGCCTAACCTAATCGCATGAGCCCTTTTAAAGCAGAGAGATCTCTCTGGCCAGTGGGAGAAGAGGCAGTCACAGAGGCGGACTGGTGACACAGGACTGAGCGTGCTGCTAGCTTCAGGATGGAGAGGGACATAAGAAGAGGGTCTGGGAGCACTTCCAGGAATGAAGAACCACCCCAGCTGACAGCCGAACAGAGACCTCAGCTCCACCACCTCAGGGAACCACTTCTGCCAACAACCTGAATGAACTTGGAAGGGAATTTTCCCCTAGAGTCTAGACAAGAACTCAGTCTGGCCAACGTCTCAATTTCAGCTTTATGACACAATGAACAGAGAACCAGCCACATCGTGCTGGACTATGGGCCTATGGCCTTGTGATCTAAGAAGTGGGTGTTGCTTTTTTAAAGCTATGAAATTTGTGATAATTTGTTCTACAGCAAAAGAAAACTAATATGGCAGACTTACCATTCTGTGTTCCCTTGAAAAATCAAACCAACAGCAAGCAAACAGGCGTGAAATATGAGGGTTTCCCCAGTTTAATTTCAGGATTCAACAAATCATGGTTTCTATCTTCATGAAATTTTACATTAGGAGATACAATGTCCTCTACCTCCCAATTTAGATAATTAATAAACACACACACATATATTTATACAGATACACACATGCACCCCAACAAATTCACAAAAGCCCACTATTTATTATTATTTTTAAAATACGTTTTTATTGCCCTGACCGGTCTGGCTCAGTGGATAGAGTGTCGGCCTGGGGACTAAAGGGTCCCAGTTTCGATTCCAGTCAAGGGCATGTACCTTGTTTCATGGATAAGTGAGACCTATTGTTTAGTTGTTTGGATTTTTACTCTTATGCCAAATGCCTGTGAAGATTCAGCATTCTCCCAAGACTGAGGGAGGGAGAGAGAAACATCAATGATGAGAGAGAATCATTGATTGGCTGCCTCCTGCAGGCCCCCTACTGGGGATCAAGCCTGCAATCCAGGCCTGTGCCTTGACCAGGAATCAAACCATGATCTGGTTCATGCTCAACTAGTTGATGCTCAACTACTAAGCCACACCGACCAGGCAGAGGCCACTATTATTTTTAATGCAAATTGATCAGAAAAGAAACAAAAGAAAATATATTGAATTTAAGCTTGAATCAGTAACAAATCGAATTAAAGAGAGCCAATAAGAAAAGCAAAGAACAGAGAGGCGAGACCTACTGGGCACATGCTGAGCCCTGTGAGGCAGGACTGCTATCCCTGTAAGAACAGGGGAAGTGGAGGCACAGACAGGGTCTCTGACTGTCCTAGCATCACACGTCTAGTAAGTGGGGGTCCAGCCTGAGCCCAGGAGAGTCCGGAGCAGTGTAAACAAAGCCTGCACACTCCCGTGGGACTGCTGGTGACTGGCACTGAGACGACCCCCCTGGGTGCATTCCATTCCCGTTGCAGTGAGCTCAGTGCCGCAGCCAGCTCCCAAGGAACAGCTGAGGACCAGGACAAGGTGCCTCGTGAGAGTTCCCCTTCCCCCTCTCCCTCCTGCAGCATTTGCCTTTGGAAGGTGATTTTAATAAACTGTGAAATGTCAGGGGCAGCTCTAAGGCAACACTGAGGAGGTGACAGAATTTGTGTTCTTTCCCTCCACAGGCCCCCTCTACCATTTTTTGACACTAGATACCCCTGACTTCACCCTAAAGATAACTCCATCTACAATTATCAAGGGTTTCTTCTTAATCCTCACCCAAGAATATACTTAGAGAGAGGAAGGGAGAGAAAGACAGCGAGAGAGAGATATCAACATGAGAGAGAAACATTGATCGGTTACCTTCTAATCGTCCCTCAACTGGGGATCAATCCCACAACTCAGGTATGTGCCCTGACCAGGAATCAGACCAGCATTGTCCTGTGCAATCTACTGACCATGCATCAAGGCTGATATTTCTATACAGTATTTCAAGGTTGGGTGCAATCTTCCCTGATCTATTGCCCCCCCAAAAGCATATTACCCTGCAGTTTACCTTAGTAAGAGTGCCAATAAGTGCCAAAGATAAACTAAGGGTACCTGGTTAAGCTCTCAGGTAAGGTGTGTGCTTTCAGGGTGGCTCTCAGAGAGCATGCTTTGTTTCGTTCTCTAATCTAGAGAACAATTAAGATCGTGACTCTTAAGCCCGCCCCAGTGCGTATGCAGCCACTGGGATGACGGGAAAGACAGGGATGAACAAAGACAGGCTGGGCAGCTAGGTGCTTGCAAATCTGAGGAGCTGAGTGTTTAACAAGCCACTGGAAACAATGACGGGCAAAGCATTAACACTCGCTCACTCGGGACCTTGTTACTTGTGGACCTGACCTTTAGGTCCCGGCAGATAGAAAGGCATTAACAGTGTAAATGCCTATAAGCATTCTTCTTTTAAATGAAATTATTTATTTAGACAAAATAAAAGGGATACAGTATATTCTAAGAAAGGTTATTCCATCTCATCAGAGAATAGCAAAATATTTTCTAATTCAAAGGACAAAATATTTTATTGAAGATCTTACAGCTACTGACATTGGGACAACTGAAGTCAGAAGGATGGAACGATCAGTAACAAATTTAAAACTTTTTACCTCCAAATTTCAAATAGTGCTTTCCATTTTATTTCAACCTTCAATGGAAAAATAAGATGGTAACTTAAAGACATTAACTGCTCCAATCTGAAGTCTCTTCCAGGTCCAGTGAACTAGGACAACTTTCTGTCTACAGTGGAGTAAGAGTAGATCTCTACCAGGCGGCCAAGTGTAGCTCCCAGTCATGGGAGAACCAGAGTGAAATATGGGGGAAGGAAGGCAGGACAAATGCAGTCTAGGAGAATAAATATAAGATTTCCACCCTCAACCTTAATTCTCCAGAGTAAAATCTTTTCTTATGAAGTCAAACTTTTAAAATAAATTGGGAGTACAAGCAATGAAGCCTACCTCTCCACTGGTGATGGAAGCTTTCCACATTCCGAGGTTCTCACACCACCAATCTGTCCTTGCCAGGTGCAGCTGAAGGTCTGTGCGTTCTTTCTCTGTTAGAATTATTTCCTCCTTCAACTTGGAAACAATCTGCCACAGGGAATACATCCTGGGAGTTATAAAGCTATTTAAAATGCTATATAATTTTTAAAAAGTAGCAGGGTACAAAATCAACACACACAAAAATCAGTTGCATTTCTATACACTAATAACAGATAATCCAAAAAGGAAATAAAGAAAACAATTCCATTACAATAGTATAAGAATAATAAAATATATAGGATGAACTTAAGCAAGAAGGTGAAATACTTTTACAATAAAAACTACAGAACATTGATGAAAGAAATTAAATATAAACAAATGGAAAGATAGCCCATGTTCATGGATTGGAAGACTAAGCTAAGATGCAATATTACCCAAAGTGATCTACGGATGCAATGCAATCCCTGTCTAAATATCAATGTTTGTGTGTTTTTTTGCACAAACCGAAAAATCCATCCTATAATTCATGTAGAATCTCAAGGGAGACTAAATAGAACAGACAACCTGAGAAAAGAAGAACAAAAATGGAAAATTCCCACTTCTTAATTTCAACACCTATGACAAAAGTACCCTAATTAAAACAATTTGGTACTGAAATAAAGATAGACATACAGCTGAACCGGTTTGGCTCAGTGGATAGAGCGTCAGCCTGCGGACTGAAGGGTCCCAGGTTCGATTCCGGTCAAGGGCATGTACCTTGGTTGCGGGCACATCCCCAGTGGGGGGCGTGCAGGAGGCAGCTGATTGATCTCTCTCATCGATGTTTCTGGCTCTCTATCCCTCTCCCTTCTTCTCTGTAAAAAATCAATAAAATATTTTTTAAAAAAAGACAGACGTGTAGACCAATAAAATAGAAAAGAAAGCAAAGAAGTAAACCTTCACTTTTATGGTTACGTGATATTTGACAAGGGTGCCAAGACCGTTCAATGGGAAAAAGACAACCTTTCCAACAAATGGTGCTGAAAAAAAATAGGATATCACATGTAAAACAATGAAGTTAGATGCTTACCTAACACCACATACTACAATTAACTCAGCATGGATCAAAGATCTAAATATAAAACTAAAACTATAAAATTCTTAGAAGAAAACATGGGGGAAAGCTTCATAACATTTAATTGGCAATAATTTCTTGGCTATGACACCAAAGGCGCAGGCAACAAAAGAAAATATAGAAAAGTTAGACTTCATAAAAATTGTACACTTTTGGGCAAAGAACACTATTAACACAGTAAAAAGACAGTCAACAGAATGGAAGAATATATTTGCAAATCGCATATCTGACAGGGGATTAATATCCAGGACATAGACAGAACTCCTAAAACTCAACAACAAATAAACAACCTGATTCAAAAATGGGCCAAGGACTTGAATAAACATTTCTCCAAAGAAGATATGAATGGCCAAAAAGTACCTGAAAAGATACTCAACATCACTAATCATTAGGGAAATGCAAAACAAAACCCAGAGAACCAGAGTGAGATACCATCTCACACCCATTAGGGATTGTTATTATTAAAAACATGTACACACACACACCCAACATAAAATAACAAGTATTGGTCAGGATACAGAAAAATCAGAATCCTATGTATAATGATAAGATAAAATGGTGCAGCTACTGTGGAAGAGTAAGGAAATTCCTCAAAAAATGAAAAAGCAAAATTAACATATATCCCAGCAATTACAGCTCTGGGTAAACACCCAAAAGAACTGGAATGAAAGGATCTCAAAGAGATATTTGTACACCCATGATTATGGCAGCGTTAGTCACAATAGCCCAAAGTGGAAGCAAACAAAGATGGATGGATAAACAAAACACTGTATATGCATACAATGAAATATTATTTAGCTTTAAAGAGGAAGGAAATTCAGACACATATATGAATGAACCTTGAAGACATTATGCTAAATGAAACAAGCCAGTCGCAAAAGGAAGAACACTGTATGATTCCACGGACGTGAGGTACTTGCACTCGTTAATTTCATAACAGACAGAGAGCACAATGGTGGTGGCCAAAGGCGGGGAAGAGGGATGGGGAGTTAGTGTTCGGTGGGTACAGAGTTGCAATTCTGCAAGAGGAAGCGAGTTCTGAAGATGGATGTGGTGACAGTTTCACAGCACGTGAGTGTATTCACATTAACCTGTACATTTTAAAATGGTTAAGATGGTAAAATTTAAAGTCATGCTTATTTTACTACAATTTAAGAAAAATAAACAATTTTTTAAAAAATTGTTATGTTTACCATCTCCTTGGATCTCTTTTATGAGAAAACGTATAGGGTGATAGAACTGCAGTTTGAGGCCAGCAGTTTGAGGCCAGCAGCTTTGCCCCCAAACCCTCCTCAGCATGCAGTCTACGAGGACCCCTTCCTTCCTCAGAAACCCCCCAGGAAGCCTCCCGCCGGGCCATCGCCCGCATTCGCCACCGGTAAGGGCTGGGACTATCTGTCTCATTGTCATCGGACTATGTTTTGGGTCCACAACCGGCATGTTTGCTCCCTAAGAGCAGGTGGTAGATTCTCTATTTCATTGATTCTTCACAGTGACCTTCACAGCATCATTCATTTACTCATCACTTATGTCTCCAAGCACAGGTGCAGAAAGTGCCAGAGATCAGTTTAGCCGACCAAACGGTGTTGGTGGCCTCCAAACAGGCATGAACCCCAGGCAAAGGCCACACCGCCTCCTGGGTGTGACAAATGCCAATGAGTGAGATGCTGTTTACATTTTTAAACTTACTAATTCTGTTGCCTTTTAGCAAGATAATTTTTTTCTTGCATAATTTGGTGAGGTTCTCTTTATTTTACTTGCAGCATTTATAAGAAAATTTAAAAAAGGTAAAGATTGTCCTTGAGCAGTTAATTCACTTGCAGAAACAACCTTGGTTCAAGGGAAAGCTTTGCCCCTCCCCCAAAGGTACTGCAGGCAAGCCAGTCCAGGGAACACTTACTCACAGATGATGGTGGGGAAAGAAACGCAAGTCACACAAGAGTAAAAACAAGTACTTTCCTAATTCTTACTAGAAGCAAAACAATAACAACAATAACATAATTTAAAATTCTTTTTAAAGAAAACGTGGCACTTCTCAGCCTAAACGGAAAACTACTATTTATCAAATTTAAAAAATGGAAACTTTCAAAGACAACCTTGAAAGCGAAAGAGTTACCTTCTTGTCAGGTTTTGGTGCATTTTGAATAGAATTTAGAGCTTGCCTTTTATATTCAAGTTTCTCGTTTAGTTCTCGTAGTTTGTTTACAGCAAAACTGGCTTGTTCATTAATCCGACTGGTGCCTTCATCCACAGCTTCCTCACCAGCCTCATCCCCCAGGCCCTGGAGGAGGAAGTCACATAACCAATATGTCATACAAAGATGGACTATTCCGTAATTATGACCTTTTAGATAGGCACCACATCATTACAACGCACTGCCCAAAGGACTCAGCTCCACTACGGAAAAACATCTGTAGTAGAAAGCCTAGAAGCACATTGCTTTTTCTCAGTAAAGTGAAAATTAAAGTATTTGGAACCAAAGTAATTGGTGTTCAGAATCGCAATGAGAAAAAAACAAAACAAGGAAACATTTAATATACTAGGGAAAAGAAATGATTCCACACCATTATTTCCCAAATGGTTCACCCAAGGGGATATGCATGGAACAAGGGGAGGCAACAGAGTTGTCTTCCCAGCTCTACCGCAATGTCCTGTCTCTCATCTTTGACAAAGACAAAGGTTTGGATTCCTTTTGGTGTCCAAAGAATATTATGGAAAAACTCATGCAAGTCTCTTTAAAATAAAATTTCCAAATTCCTACAAGCAAAAGTACTTTCTGTATAGACTCTGTTCAGTCCTTCTCTTGAAGATGTATTTTGTAAATCATTACATAGATTACTTACTAGTAAAATGGTTAACATTTGAAAGTGACTTAACGTTCACAAAGAACTATATAACTTGGAAACATCTGGCTAGATTACTAAAGGGCCTGTTAATTAGATTCAGGAGCAGCAGCATCAGGACACTGAAAAGGACTGCTGAGAACTATCTTCAGGTTTGTTTACTCCTTAACTTTCTTCCAGAGTTTTTTCTTCTAACTATTATGAATTGTAACAAACAGTGTATTAATTTTTTTCCAAAGAAAAATAAATATTACCTTATTTTTGCTGAAAACAGCAAACCAAGCTGTTTTCATTTCTGTAGTTTCTTTCTAATCCTGTCCATAAGTATATCTATTATGACATAATTTTACACCTGTACACACTTGAGTGGGTATTCTGCCTTTTTCACATAACATATTTTGAGGCTATTACAGTCTTCAAAATTATAATTTACGGAGCATGGTACTTTATGAATTGAAATTTAACTGAGGCAGATGCTACCGCTGCTCCTCTACGAGTTGATTTCGCACTTCAGCTCTCCCAGGTGTATTAAGTTAAACTCCATTGTGCATAAACTTTTTTCTCATTTTTAGCTATGTTCTAGGATAAATTTGTAGATAAATTTGATTATTAAAACAAAGAGTAGGAACTATCAAAATGTCAGTAATACATAATACCCCCTTTTGAATCCTAGGTGAAGTTGGACATTTTTTTATGTTTTGTTTACTATTACTTTTCTTATCAAGTGTCAGTTAAAGTCCTTGTTCAACTTATCTGTTGGGTATCAATGTTTTTATTAACTTGAATAACCTCATTTGCATATTAACCATTTTAACTTTTAGGTAGAGCAATAACATAGTAAAACAAACTGGCCTGCCCTAGCCAGTTTGGCTCAGTGGACAGAGTGTTGCTCGTGGATTGAAGGGTCACAGGTTTGATTCTGGTCAAGGGCAAGTACCTTGGTTGCAGGATCAATTCCTGGTCCTGGTCAGGGTGTGTGAGGGAGTCAACCAATTTATGTGTCTCTTTTACATCAATGTTTCTCTCTCTCTGTCTCTCCCGCTCCCTTGAAAAATATTCTTAGGTGAGGATTAACAAACAAACAACCAAAAAACCAAACTGGCCTGTCTTAAAAAGAAAATGCAATGAGTAATGAGTTTTGGACCAAAGAGCTTAGTGGTTTTGTATACCAAAAATATAAACAACCAAGTAACAAAACTTTTTTTTTTTTTAAAGCCTGGCCCGGCAGGTATGGCTCAGTGGTTGAACATCCACCTGCGACCCAGGAGGTCACGGTTCACAGGTGGACATTTGGTCAGGGCACATGCCCGGGTTGCAGTCTCGATACCCAGTAGTAGGGGGCATATAGGAGGCAGCCGATCAATGATTCTCTCTCATTGATGTTTCTATCTCTTTCTCCCTCTCCATTCTTCTCTCTTAAATCAATAAAAACATATTTCTTTATAAAAAACCTGAATGAATGAATTTAACAACAGTTCAGAGACGCCAGATTCTAATATTATCAAGCTCAAGTACTTGATCCTCAGGGCTTGAGATACAGTGAACTGGGCAGAAAGAATCCAAGCTAAATGATAATCTTTCTATGTAAGAAGACTCTAAAACACTTTTTTTTTCTTTGTACCTTCACAAAATTTAAGACTCACTGATAGTAAAAGTCATTGATAGTGAATGGATAGCCTCTGGGGCTGTCCAGAGCGACCTAGTACACTAACAAGAATCAGACTTCAGGTATGGAGAGCAAGGATCCTTCCAGAACATCTTCATTTCACCTGATTTTCTTAACTCCAAAATACTTCCCATGACTCCTCTTACATTCTCTGCCTCTCCTTATTTTTTCCCCATCCTTTGTCTCAAACGGCCCACCTCACAGATTTCCAGGAGTCAAACCAGGGTGTGTCTCAGGCAGGCATAAGGCAGGGAGGCCTCTGACACAATGTTGGAAAATGGTAGCCAGTTGGTCAGAAGGACAAAGAAAGACATGTGTAAGTCCCCAAGCAACTTGGTAATTCAACTTCAAGTTCTACTGAAATTCCTATATGTTAAAGGATAGAGGTGCACCCCAAATCTGCCTTATACAATATGTGCTCACTCAATCATATTCAAAGTTTACGCACTGAGAGGAAGCAGGAAGTTGAATGGGACTCACCGCTTCATCCTTGTTAGAAGTCAACTGTGAGGCAGGCGTTTCTTCCTCTTGCATCGTCATTTTCTCATAGAGGTCACTGACAATAAATGAAGGGTAATACCTGTCCTTCAGGACCTCATGAACGTCTCCCTGGATTTTGAAGAACACTTCAATACCTTTATTTCCTACAAGACACTGCTGGATCTCTTTGTAAAGGGATTTTTCCACCGATATTTCTTTGCTCTCCACAAAGAAATTCTGGTAAATTTCACCAACTAACTGTGGGATTTCATTCTGAAAAGACAGGAAGAGAATGAGGAAGGTAAGAAATATCACCTCTGAGAATTCTTCTCTTCTGCCTCTCTGTGCTTTAAAGGGGGAAGGGCGACACGGAGAATGCACACTGGTAGCCAGGGCGGGCCCAAGGCTTCGTGTACATTCAGGGCCAAAGGGCAAGTGTTAGCCACTGAACACAACAGCCGGGTCCTTAAAATGAACACTTCATGTTGAACAGTTAACAGGTGGCATTCGATTCCAGCAGCACTCATGTAAAGTGAAAGTGAGTAATTTAATGTACACAGTGCTCTCTGTGCTTCTTTTAATAAGCCGCACAAAATATATGTATATATTATACATGTTGTTAAATATATGTATAGATATATCCATACATATATATTTCATATTCTTGAATTTAATTCTTAAATATATATTGAGAAATTGCCAAATACAAAACATAATGTTTATTGTTGGGCTTTTCACTGTAACCCAAATTTTTTTCTGTGTTCCTTAAGTCAATCATATTTTAAATTTTAAATAAAATAAAAGAACAATCAATAGTATAAAATATGCACATTATATTAAAAATAACAAAGTTATAAGGTTGAGTTGTAGGTGACAAGACCAAATTTATTATAACAGCAATGTGGTATGCACATGCCATTATATAATGTGTCAAAAAGGAAGTACCTGAAACTGAATTCACTATTTTGGTACTTTCATAAATCTTTTTTTCCCTTTGACTACACATTCAAAAGCAACTTTTGTTTAAAAAAAAAGCTAATTTTTATTTACCATTATGAGCTAAAACATCATGCCAATATTATATTCGTTAAAATGTTTTTTTCATGAATTCTATCTTAATAGTCTCACTGAGAAACACAGACACACTGACTAGCACACAAGTTTTTATCAGCTAGTGATTAATATTCCTTAGTCTAAAAATACTACCTTATTAGCATTCTTTAAATACTCCACAGACTCCCAAAAGCCAATCAAAGCTCTCTTGTCCATTCTTTCCATGTACATTCGGAAGTGCTCTCGGTAGAAAGCGTTGGCCACGATGTCTTCAAATTGAAGAATCTATTAAGAGAATTTAAGAAAAAGCTCTTAAAAGCAAAATTTTAAATATCAGTTTGCTTTAACTTCCAATGGATTAATTTCTACATTCAGTGGGGGGAAATGCCTCACTGTTTTAAGGTCATAGTCAATGTAATATAATACTTCTCTCACCCTCTTAAATTTTAAATGGTGAAAGTTTACTGAATATTCAAAATGCACATGTTCAATAAATACCAATTTTCTATTAATCATTCACTCATTCAGCACAAAATATATTTGGCATCAACTCTGTTATCAGGCACACTTCTAGGAAATGAAATAGACAGAATCTTACCCTATTGGATGTACTGCTGAAAGCAATAGATGCCAATAATAGAAAAATTCAAGAGAAATGTATTAAAGACCAGGAAGCCAGAGTGTAATAATTTGGTATTTTTGCTTTCCATCCTATTTTTATATAGCTGAGCAAATCTACAAATTATTTTATATTTTGCCTTTTTTGTTTAGAGTATCACATTCAATTAAAAATATTTTATAAGTATCATTTAATTAATCCATAATATTCTATTGTATGGATATACCAAATTACCTTTGTTATTCTGCATGCTTACAGTAAAAGAAAAAGCACTAGTTGAAGACTCCGTGGGAATGATCATAAGCATGGACTGCTGTGATATGAGAAAGCAGATGACCTTCATTATAATTCATAACTCAATGAACTAGGAGAAATGCCCCAAATTAATTTAGAAGGAATTTAAGTCTCATATTCTTGGTTCTTAATGAGATTTTTTAAATGGCATCCAAGTATAACTCAAATGCAATGAAAAGAAAACATTTTAAGATTCTTAATATTGTGATAATATTTTCAGAAATGTTACCAAGTGCATGTGGTCAATGAATATTCAACTCTTCTGTGACAGTAACCCTCAATCTGTTCTGTGGGCAGAACGGGACATTTTTTTCTAACAACTTCTGGTACCTAAAGAAGATGGCCATCCCTTGCTACAGACCACTAATAACAAGTTCCCATAAATATTCCAGACCGTTAGTGTTTAGTTGGTGTCCTCATTCTGGGAGACTGTAGCATGTAGCTTTGCTTTATGTAAACCGTACTGGTGAAGCATTCTGAAGTACCAATCCTGACTGCTCCTGAGAGGTCAGAGGAAACCCACACCACTTGTGGCTACGGAGGACAGGTCACTCAGAGACCCACTGAGTTTTAATATAGGAAGGAGTTGAGCAGGAAGGACATTCCACAAATTCTAAGGAATCCTTCCCAGCATAAGTTCACTCAGATCAAATGATTCCCCAGTTGGATACAAATTCATATTTGCAAAATTAAGTCCAAAAATCTAAACTATTCCATTGTTAGATTTAATTCTTTCTATGTTCAGTCCCCACAGTGCAAATATATCCACATAAACTAGGGTAAGTACATCTCCAGTGGGATTACTAAAACGTCTGATGTACCTCATCTCTCGGCTGTAGAGGAACCACGTTCTCTACTCCAGCTGTTTTTTTCCTTCTCTGGAGACCCACAGGAGCATGTCACTGTGTGACACCTGCCCTGCCTGGGTTTGCATCCTGACTCTGCCACTTCCTAGGCCCACGAGCTGTTACTCCACCACTCTGAGCCTCATTTTCTTCTGTAGAATGAGGACAGTACCGCCTCCTTTATGGGTGGCTGTGAGACTTATAACAGCTGCTGTGTATCACAACAGACAACAAAAACTAATCAGAAAAGGCCTGAACCAGCATTTTGGCTGAGACAGACAAGACCATGATGGGTGGCAAAAAAACAAGGTAGTAAAGAGGTCGCTTTCTAGGTGAGTAAGCGTGGGAGAAAGAATTAGGTCAGTGGCGTCGAGAGGTTACAAATGCACCAGGAAACTCTTGTGAGTGATAAAGATGCCAGCTATCTTCATTGTGATGATAATTTCATGAATACAAAATTTTCATGAATATGTCAAAATTTCTCTGTATACACTTTAAAGCTGTTTTAAAAAATGAGTATTCCATTAAGCCTTGATAATAGAATTGCAGATAAACAATGTACAAAATGTTTAGACTAAGGACATTGGAGTACTTTGCTATCTATAGATTGCTGGATTTGATTTGCCAAAATATTGTTAAGGAATTTTCTATTTTCTATTCGGGTCATGATGGATATTGGTTAGTAGTTTGTTTTATTTTCTTCTTGTAATGTTTTTCTCCTCCACTTATTAAACAGGTGTAGTTAAGATTGATTTTATCTCTGCCTTAAAATGGTTAACAGAATCCACTAGTGCAGTGGTCGGCAAACTGCGGCTTGCAAGCCACATTCGGCTCTTTGGCCCCTTGAGTGTGGCCACGAAGTTTCAATCGCACTGTACGTGCGCACCCGCACATGGTATTTTGTGGAAGAGCCACACTCAAGGGGCCGCAGTTTGCCGACCACTGCCCTAGTGAAATAATGAGCCTGAAGTTTTCTTTGTGGGAAGGTTTTAAATTATGCTCCTCTAGGATTGTGGGAGGGAAAAGGGAGAGTGGGAAAACACACACAGGCATTCGCGCGCACACATACATCCACCCCATGCCTACCTATCATGCCTATTACCATTCCCGGAAGTCAATGACACCAGGTAGTACAGCTCGTCACTCATAAAAGCAAACATGTGAGTCTATATTCTGGAACATTTGCCTTAAATTAATTACCAGAAAGTTACAAGACTGTACCTCTGATTCCACCAGTGTTCATAACAAACATGAAATGGTCAAACAAGAAACTCAAAGTTCTACCTTCTGGCTTTGAGGCCCCTCCCCCTCCTCCGAGGCCCCATCCTCTTGCTGGTCGTAGTCGGGGCCCCCCAGCATCTTGATTCTCTTCTCGCACTGCTTCTTCGCCACCGTCAGTTGGTTAATGTACCTTTTCATATTCCTGGCCCTCAGGAGGTCAGCTTTCATCGCAGCAGTTTCTTTACCTTGAATGGGAGGGGTGGACAGGGCCAGTCAGAGCACGAGGTGAAAGAGGGAACGCAACAGCTCCGAACCAGTTACTGTCAGGTGCGGGGCATTTTGAACAACAGTGGGTACTGAAGAATAGGGTGGGATAGGACAGAATAGGATAGAATTCATGCTAAACATACGCGTACTCTCAATAGAAATGCCACTAATTTTTAACTATGTCCCTGACAAATCTTACTCAGTGTAAACCACGTTACAAACCTCCTCTGTCAACACTATACTCACAAACCAGACCGCTCCGCATGTTTGCATGGAGATAGTTAACCCCTGACCAACGCGGTTCCACCTGCACGGGTCTACTCCCATGTGGATGTTTTACAATGGTTTCATTAATTTTTAAAAACGACTAAGCATTGAGCACTACCTTGTGGAAAATGGCCTGCTTTGCCTACACAATCTGAAGCAGGGGTTGGGGTGGGGGGAAGGCTTTTGTTAGTCTTGCGTGTTTTTTCACGGAACAGAAGTGAGCGGGTTTCAACGCTGATGAGAAAGGACCACTATGCGGGGAGGAGGGGTGTCAGGCGGGGGAGGGAACCCAGGGGGCAGGTGCAGAGCCTGGCTGTGGGGAAGCCGCCTCCTCCACTGCACAACCGGAATGGATGTGACACCAGCCATGGGGAGTGACGGCTGAAGCTGAAGCAGCTCCCCCATGTGGATTCTGTTTTCTTGATGGAGAGAATGAGGTTGCCTGCTTAGAGGGAGGTGGGTGAGAGTGGGGGTCAGAGGCTGCAGGAGCAGGAAAGTGAAATTCACGGTGGAGAGCAGAGAGCAGGCTCACTTCCGAAACCCCTGAGATTGCTGGGCAATGCCTGGCCTTGGTGACCCACACACACAGGTGCTCCCTGGCCGGGCAGCGCACACCGGAGGCGAGTCCTCACATCCTTGGCTTAGACTGGAACTACCCCAATAAAAGAAGGGGGTCTGGTCTGTGCTCTGTTTCTTGGTGCCCTTCAAAGTGGAGAGTAAGAAACGTTTTATTTCTCGACTGGAGCCCTCCAATTCCCCAGGGTGATCATTCCCTCTTATGTCCACTTAGTTTCTACAAATGCTTAAATCAGGACCCCGGCAGGCCAAACAGAGTAACTGAAAATATTCAGACAAGCACCACAAAACGTGTTATCTTTCAGAAGCAGCTTTTCAAGGGTTTAGCACAGGGCCACCGCAGACGGCAGGGCACTAGATGGCCTGGCAGGAGGACCTGGCAGATATTATAGACGTTTCCCCACATGGTGCTCAGATCTTTCATTTGACGTCCACATGGTTTCTCAGCGGGTCCTGTGCTTGGCTGACAGCGAGGCCCCTACTGAAGAACTCAGGAATGCAGCTTTCATCTCAACAGGAACACTAGTATCACAGAGCCTCCGGTGGGAAGATCAGGGTGAAAAAGTCTACCCCCAGATTAGTCTATGCAAACTAGGAAGTGCTGTGTGTGCCTCTAAAGAACTAGATGCTTGGAATAGCTAATTTTTCAGGGGAAAAATTATTTTTAAACATATATCCTTAAAAGTCAAAATTGTGTGCATAGCATTTAAATTACCCTAAGATTGGGGATAGAAAATACTTTTCACAAAATAAACCTAGAACGAATTTTAATTTGAGGTGAAAAGAGGCTAATAAAGAGACATACTAGTAGATGGAAGAAACTGAACACATTTACCGACAATCAAATTCTTCTCCTCCTAGGAAAGCTGTAAAAGCCTTTTTCAAATACAAACACTTAGAAGCAGATTCCAAAGAAAAGGAAAATAAAGAATAAACTTTCCTCTAAACCCAGCTGCAGGGCAGAGAATATTCTGGTTTTCTACTTGAATGATACCTTCTGTTTGTTAAAGAGCAATCCTATGCCATTGGCTGGGCACAAGCTTGTTCCTAACAAATGCAAATGCAGCCTGTTGCTTACAAAATCCTGTTTGTTTTTGCCTCAGAAAATTGAAGCCACGTTCAGGGCTAAATGGCTAACATGGCCTCATGTAGCCCATGTGCCTGTCATGCAAATATCCTTCTGATACAAATGAATACATATCTTTGTAACTTGAAAAGCCATTTAGCCAAGAAATATTCAAGTCAAGAAATGTATAGACAAGTGGGTATGTGGCGACCAGTGTGGCTCAGCTGGCTCAAGACAGATTCATATGGCTATTTCTCTGTAAGGCCTTACGTTACACAGCGCAATGTGAAAAACCATCAACCATACAACATTGAATCTAGCTTTTAAAAGAAGGCCAAGACAATATGCAGTGGCAGGTGAAACTGGATGGCAGTGGCTCTCTAAATTGGTGCCAAGATGAACACACAAGTGATACAATATTCTAAAGCTATCTCTACATATAAAAACCTAAGCAACCGTTCAACCGTCCATGACACGCACTGACCACCAGGGGGCAGACACTCAATGCACAGGCATGGACACATGGAACAGACTGATGAATCTCAGAGGGAAGGGGGGAGAGTAAAAGAGATTAATCAAAGATCTTATATGCATACTAGAGGCCC
This sequence comes from Myotis davidii, assembly GCF_000327345.1. Taxonomy (NCBI): domain Eukaryota; kingdom Metazoa; phylum Chordata; class Mammalia; order Chiroptera; family Vespertilionidae; genus Myotis; species Myotis davidii. The sequence continues at coordinate 6,397,808 of NW_006297021.1, read as the reverse complement.
GGTGCATGGATTTGTGCACTGGTGGGGTCCCTCAACCTAACTTGTGGAGATCAGGCCAAAACCAGCTCTCCGACATCCCCCAAGGGGTCCCGGATTGCGAGAGGGTGCAGGCCAGGCCGAGGGACCCCCACGGGTGCACGAATCTGTGCACCAGGCTTCTAGTTAATTATAAATGTTTATTGTTTTTTCTCCTAGATTGTCTAGATTCTACTGAGGTCAAAGCAAAAGGAAATGGATTCATTTGGGTTCATTTGCTGCAAAGGACACTTGAATTAGACATCAGGGAACCCTTTTATAGACACTGGCTGTAACGACATCCCAGCAGACCTGTGACCAACACCACAGAGCTGCCTGTTGTAGCACCTTCTACCCATGATGCAGTTCTTCCTTAAGCAAGTGGAAGGCTTGCAGAGAGACAAGAACACCAGGGCACAACTGTTAGGTTACTATCTCTAATGAGGCAAAGGAGGGTGAAGTAACTTAACAATGCAAACCAGCGACTCCAGAAACAGCACAAGTATGTAAGTGGATGGAAATGCCACCCCTATATTTTTCAGGTATTAAAAAATGTCAATCGCAAAATATTTCTCTTTTCTTATAACACCGCTCAAATTCCAAGGCATAGCCTAACAACAGCACCTCCTCGGGCTGCGTGCGGAATTCACTTGCTGACACAGCAGGTTTCTCAACCCCAGGCAGTACTGCCGACCTCTGGGGCTGGTTAACTGTTGGAGGGCTGTCCTGTGCACTGCAGGATGTGGAGCAGCATCCCTGGCCTCTACCATTAGGTGCCAGTAGCATCCTCTCTCCCAGATGTGACAACCAACAATGTCTCCAAACCCTGTCAAATGTCCCAGGACCCCTAATAGAGTACTTCACACCACTGAGAAGCACTAATAGGGAGGCAAGCCCCTGTGGTGTGGAAGGACACGGGCCACACACTTGCCCTTCCGGACTTCTCAGGACGCAGGGTCTGCTCACACCCCAGGCAATCGGTAAGGACGGAGGGGACTTCCTCCCTACAGGAGCCTCCACTCCTTGCCTGTATCCATGCTGACAGGTGAACGAGCCTTTGAAACAAACCCCCTTGAGAGGAGGGTGCAGGGCCCAGGTGTGTATTGACTTAGGCACCGGTTCAGTTTCCAGATGAGAAACGGTGCTTGACCTCTTGGCAGCAATTCTCAGTAGTTAACTTATCGTCGCACACTTCAAAGTTACCTGAAGATCACCTCCAAGGCCGGCCAGGAAGGAAAAGAGACTTCCGTTGCTTCTCAACTTGAGCCCGGTAGGTTCTTTTTTTTTTTTTTTTAAGAACAAAGCGGGTTCTTACCACACCATACACTTGAAATTTCCTAAGTGTCCCTGAACGTCTGTGGAAAGGACACTTGAGGAATAAGGAGAAAGGACAGCAGGAGCGGATGGCGGAACCACTCACATGATGATGGAAAAAACCACAGGTGCCAGCCCTGCACGGCGGGCCAGGGGCCTGACAGCACACCTTCCATTCCTTCCTTCAACTGTATCTAGCAGTGCCTCTGGTCAGGCCCTCCGACATGTTTGCAATACACTTTCCCACACATTCAATTACCAGGGGAGCCCTGCTCCCAAATGAGAACAAGCTGAACAGACCTGACATATACGCTCCGAGCACAGATCTGGCCCATACAACCTGTCAGTTTTGAGCATGGCTCTCATGACATCTGCCTGGGAATGAGCAACATAGTGGGAAGAGTCCAGGACTGAAAATCGGGAGACCTGGGTTCAAGATCCAGATGTATGTGGCCTAACTGGTAGCTTCTAGTCACACAGTACAGTGTGAACATCTCTGGACCTGAGCTTCATCTGTATAAATGCAGGTGTTAGAATCTGTGATCACTGAAGTTCTCCTGGGGGACAGAGTTGACAGTAGAGCTGCCTATAAAATTACGAGACTATAGAGAGTTTAAAAGAAGTGCCCCGAGTCCCCCAAGGGAGAGAACAAGGGGCAAAGAAGGACAGTGGGAGGGACACGAGGTACTGGAGGCGGCAGTTCTCACAGTGTGAGGGCCAGACAGGGAGATGGCGAGGGCCCTGTAGCAGGGGCAGGGAACCAGCCTGTGGTGTTTTGTAAGGTTAAGTCATTCATAAATTAGAAACACAGCTGGCTGAAGCCAAGGTTGCAGGTTCAATTCCTGGTCAGGGCACATGCAAGAATCAACCAGTGAATGAATACATAAATGGGTAGAACAAGTCAATGTTTCTCTCTCTCAAATCAATAAATAAAAATTTTAAAAAATAAATTAGGAACTATTTGTTTCAAATTATTGCAATGGCAGAAAGTCAGATCACATCAAAGCATCAGAAAGGACCCTGAGGCAATTAGCTCCCTTCGTTCAGGAAAGAACACCTTTAAATCCCAAATCAGACAATGACGCTACAGATTATCTTTATAAAATAATTCCTGGTGGAAAGCACTACGGTTCTTATTAACGAGTAACTGTGTGTGTGTGTGTCTGTGTGTGTGTGTGTGTGTGTGTGTGTAAAATTATAAATATTCACTTTTGATATATTCCGAAGTTCTTCTACAGCCCTACTATAGTCAATTCCAACACTTTTTCCGTATACCCTAAAGAAAAAAAGATGCACAATTCTGCCAAAGCCTCCCCTTCCCTCCTCCCCCGCGCACTTCCAAGGGGGTACTATTTATAACAGCAGTCTCCAGCAGCCCCAAATCACATCACGTCCCTTGCTGTAGTCGGCTGGATAAACATGACTCTGAATCACCTTAACTATTCTTGATAACATTTCAGGATTCAGAAGAGCAGAAAAGACAGCTTTGAAGGAGCTGAAATACGGGGCTTATTCATAGCACAATGCAGGAAAAATCTAGCATATGTTCCTTTATCGCTAGAATTCCTACATTTGGCCAGTGTTTTAGTCCATTCAGGAGACTATAGCCAAACCCCACAGACTGGGCAGCTGTCACCAGAAATGTATTTCTCACAGGCCTGGAGGCTGGGAATGCAAGACAAGGGTGCCAGCGTGCGCGGGTTCTAGTGAGGGATCCCCTGGAAGTGGTTGCAGATGGCCACCTTCTGGCTGTGTCCTCAGCATGTGGAGAAGTTAGGTCCCTCTGGGGACTCTTACTGAAAGTTAGCACTAACCCCACCCACCAGGGCTCCACCCCATGACGTCAGCACCTCCCAAAAGCCTCGCCTCCTACTGCCATCATGTTTGGATGTCAGAATTTCAACACATGACCTTTGGGAAAACACAAACCTTCAGACCATAGCAGCCAGTTACTATAATAGACCATTTCTCAGCGATGCTGGCTGTTGTAATCATAAATAAAGAGCTAGAGAGTGGTACTGAAGTGCAAACCTGAACACATCAATGGCTCTGCATCAGAGTGTGGCTCCTGGGCGAGCGGCACCAGCATCGCTGGGGGATGGGGAGTGACGCACTCTCGGGGTGCTCAGGTCCACAGAGGGGTGCAGGCTGGGTGGGCCCCGCAGTGTGCATTTTAACCAGCCCTCCAGGAGACTCTGGTGCACGCCAAGTTTGAGAACCACGGCTCTACAGGGTTAAGTCCAAACACGTTAGATAGCCTTTCAAGCCTCATCTCTCCATCGCACGACAAGCAGCAGCTCAGTGTCTCACCTGACACCACCCACGCACAGGAGGCTGTTCCTCAACTGCCTCCTTCATCTGTGCACAGGTACCCACCACCCACATCCCCCGGACCAGCCGAGGGAACAAGAGCCACTCAACCCTTCTGAGTCAACGCCGTTACTCTCCAGGGAAAGCCTTTCCCACCTCTGTTCAGGTGCCACTACTGAATCCTGAACACGCCTCTCGCGCTGCATCACCAAACTGCACTGTGATTTATGTGCGTCTGCCTGTCTCCTCCTCAGACTGTGATCTCCTGAAGGCCGGGACAGTGTTATTCACTGCACAGCTGTGCCTACACAGAGTGGCTGTTTGCTGGATGATTGAAGACCTACTTCTGGTGACTCAGATATCTCCCAGGCACATTCTCCACCGACACGAGGATCCCAAGAGGCCTCAAGTGCTCCTGCCATCCCACTCCCTCTCTCTGTAAGTCACTCCGGCCATGCGACTTTTCTTCTTCCTCCGTGCACCCCGGCTGTTCCTCTCGCCTCCTGTTCTTGGCACATTCTGTTTCTTCTTCTCCTTGGAATGCTACCCTAGTCCCTATATCACTCTGCCTAGGTAAGTCCTACTTCTCCTTTGCATTTTATCTCAAATGTCTCTTCTCTGATCACAACCACACCTCCTCTGATCCTGGGTAGATGAGAGCGCCTGAGTACATGACAGATAACGACAGAACGAGTCAGAGAAGGAATGAGCAAGGGTGACTCCAATGAGGTTCCTGACGTGCATGGATGGACGGGGAAGCCCTTCACAGAGACAAGAAACTACAGAAGATGACGAGTTATGTGGGGCTAGGATGTGGACATTCTCTCTGGGCAGCAGAGTGAGCAGGCCACTTCCTCAAGGTCTCAGAGGGGACACAGTCAGGAAATTCCTCCCAGACTGCTATATGGCATTTCTTTAAATCCTCAAAGTATTTTCAGTTACATAGAATGTCTTAATCATCAATGATTATGATTGAAAAAGACATGTCAGAAACATCCTTAATGCAGCAACAAAACGGTATTTATAGCATACACACCACAGTCGTAAGTGAAGTTCCCATCTCCAGGCAGAAATCAAAGATCATTAACTCTTATCTCTAAACTAGAGGCCCGGTGTACAAAAATTCGTGCACTGGTGGGGGAAGTTCCCTCAGCCTGTCCTGCCCCCTTTCACAGTCTAGGAGCCCTCAGGGGATGTCCTACTGATGGCTTAGGACCCCAGTCTGGCCTCCCTCTGTGGGAGGTGACCGAGAGGATCAGGGGAAGGCGCTGCCCTCATCACCCCACTGCTGCTGCCAAAGCCAGCCACCAGGGTTACTAACACTCAGACCTCGCTTCTTTGCACTGGCCCACCCCCTGCCCACTTGTGTGTGTGTGTGTGTGTGTGGGGGGTGATCTGGGGCCAGGCCGGCTGGGGGAAGGGCTGTGGGAGGTTGAGGCACCTTGGTCACACCCCTTCCAGTCTCTGTGGAGGCTCCGGGACCACGGGCTGCCCTGCCTCTCCTAGCACCGCTGCGGAAAAGGGAGCCGTGCGGTATGGGTGGGACTGGCCAGGCCCCACCGGCCCCATCCACTTCTCCCTTGCCACCAGCCCTCGCAGCTGCTGTGGCTTTGTCTGGAAGGACGTCTGGAAGATGTCTGGTCTAATTAGCTTATTACCCTTTTATTAGTATAGATTGGCAACTTCCAAGTTTTTCTCTTCAGGATTGCTCTCTCTCCATAGCTGAATCCCAGCTGAGAAATGTCAAACAGGCACTTCTCTATCCTCTGTGGTGGCAAATCCAGAGGCCCAATCCAGTGAGTCCTCTCCCCCTGAAGCAGCCCCCACTTCTCTGACTCTCAGGGTCTTCGCTTCCTGGTGAGAAACCCTTTATGATGACCTGGAGCACTCAATCTAGACTGAAAGCCGGGCCTAGAGAAATGAAAAGACTGTCCAGGTTTCCAGGGATGTTAGCAGGGGAAGCTCACGTGAGCCAAGGTCTCCTAACTCCTGTGCTAGCACTTTTGCCTCTACACCCCAAACTTCACCTCGCCAGCCTGCAGCAATGGGGCAGGAGAGAAGCAGCTGCAGACTAACAATTACAAGCTCAGACTCCTTAACTGCATTTCTCTGGGAGCCACTTCCTCTTCTGTGAAGTCAGCACTGTACTGCCCTCATCTGACTCTTCCCCACATCAATCATTCGCCACGAAGACTATTTCTCCTTCATAATCTTCCTTCCAGGACCTTCCTTTTCGCTACCATGTCCAAGGCCTAGGCTGCAATGCCTCACTCTGAGCACCGCACTACCGCCTAGTTCAGGACTCCATGAATGCAGTTTTGTTTGTTCACTACTGGGTCCTAATCACCTTGTTGGTATTCAGGAAACATTTCTGAATGAACACGTTTGCCCCATCTTCCTTACTGGACTAAGGTGAAGAATTAGTGCCTCTCCATAGTCTAGACCAGCGGTTCTCAACCTGTGGTACGACCCCTTTGGGGGTCAAACTACCTTTTCACAGGGGTTGCCTAATACCATCGGAGAACACATATATAATTACATATTGTTTTTGTGATTAATCACTATGCTTTAATTATGTTCAAGTTGTAACAATGAAATCGGGGGTCACCACAACATGAGGAACTGCATTAAAGTGTCGCGGCATTAGGAAGGTGGAGAACCACTGGTCTAGACCTTCATTTCCTTTTCACACCGCTCCCACCTTCTGCCAGTGACTCAGAGACAAGGAAAAGTCTGTAACCCCAGCTCCCTTTGGCCTCTGCGTGCTGATTAGGAACTGGAGTGCGCGTTTCTCGTGTCCGGTCCACTCTTCCCTGCGCTTCTGGCGCTCTGCTCTCCGCAGGGACCTGGGGGCACCTGGAGACGGACGGCTGTGTAAAGTCTAGCTGACGAGATGGCAGTGTCTGCTGCCTCTCAGCCACAAACCAAACCTGCTCTGCATTCAGACAGTAAATGTCCGTCAGCCTCGTGTATGAGAAGGGACCAGGCCAGCACCAGGCAAACTACAAGGCAGAGAGCCATCGCCACACCTCAGTTACTCCTCAGTACCCTGCCTGGGCAACGACCTTGTCACTTTAAACAAAACCAACAGGGAAAATAAAAACAACATAAAACCCATTTCTTTAAAAATCTACAAGAGTAGAAGGGGGACAGCAGGTATTCCCAATTCAAACGCTTAACTAAAGAGAAGGTTAAGTAAATTATGAAACAGCAACTCACTGGTGTCATTTAAATGATCAAGGTTATGTTTCAAGACAGAAATATGAATAAACATTAAAGATTAAATTTTACTGTGTGAAAAAAGGATGAAGTCATGTTTAGTTTAAAAACAGAACAAAATCACTATCTATCCCATAACTTTAATCTTTTAAGAATTATGACTACAGATGAATAAATTTATAAAGGAACTCAGAAATACCAAGGTTCCTGTTAGGATTAGATTATATTTACTTTCGCTGTTGCTGCTACACTATTATTGTAAGGAGTTAAACTATTTAAATGTCAGCCAGGGGAATGCTGATACCTGACAAAGCTCTGAGCGGAGGGTGCAGACCAGGGATAGGCCTGCAGCTTATGTGATGGAAGAAAACACACCCGTGCTTACCCTTCTGCCTCTTCAGCTGCGGAAAGCTGCTAATGGTCGTTGCCTGGATTATTTCCACTACAATTTGATACCTGGTTTAAAAGAGAGAGAAAGAACAGGTTGAACAGGAAGAAAATACCATTCTCGGGGATACTTTTAAACCGTGTCTGTACTAATCACACATGACACAGTGTGAGTCCTGCCCACGTATCATCAAAACCATCCAACAGGGACGGAGCACCTGCGCCCGACCGGGTGCGATGCCGCGAGCTAGCCGTCTCTGAGACCCCGACGTCAGAATGACGAACTTGCTCCCCCACCCAGAGAGAAATTCGAGGTGATACTCAACGTCTCCCGCATTGGTGACCGATCCTGTTGATTCTACCTCCTGCACCCGCACTGTCCAATAACGTGGGCATGAGCCACAGGTGGCTACTTAGATTAATTAAACAAAAAATTGAGTTTCTTGGTTGCATTAGCCACATCTCAAGTGCTCCAGGGGCACGTGGGGCTTGCATATTGGACAGTCTATGGCCATTACCATCACTGCAGCAAGGTCTACACTGGACGACGCTGCCCACAAACTTCACTCACAGCTGTCCTCTGCCCTCCAGCCCCACTGCCGCTCTGAGTCACTGCCCTCACTGCTTCTCACTGGGAAGAGGACTGCAGGCCGACAGGGGAGAGCACCTGCAGTGGGACCACGTGTCAACACTGTTTCCGCTCCCCAGGTAATTCTAATGCGCAGAAGAAGCTGACAACACCAGGCAGGTGTATGTGCCTAAGAACACCTTTTCTCAGGAAAAATAAAAGCTTACTTTTAAGTGTTGAGGACACCCCTAGAGTTGTGTCTACAGTGAGCATATTCAGATGGGCCTTTTGAACTCAAGTTCTAGGGTTATTCTGTGGGTCCTATCAGTCCCTCTGCTCTTAGCAACAGCCCTCTTACCCAGCCCACCGTCCTTTCCTCCTTGCTCTACACCTGGGCTTCAGCATGATGGTGCCATGCAGCCCTCCTCAAATGAGATCACTTTCCAGGCTTTTGCTCATGCCGTTTCCTTCTGGAAACATCTCCCTACTTGTCCACCTATCCAGATCTTACACCTAGTTCTTCTCTCAAATCTCCCCCCCGCCACCCCGCCCCAATTCACATGAGTATTTCTCTTCTCTGAAGTCCTAACTTACGTCTGCTCTATAATAGTATCTATTTAGGTATTATTTTATATTGCCGATTTACAGAGTCACATTTTCACAAACAGTGCTGTGAATGAAGAAAATGGGAGTGCCCAGTCCTTTTCACTTCTGGGCCTAATACTTCTTTAAAAAAGGGTAATACATCTGAGCCTAGGACAAAATTGTGGCTTTGTGTGTAATAAAGATATGCTACCTTTTTTCTCTCCAACTTTATCATGAGCCTCTGCAGATGAATTGTGTGCTATATTCTCTACAGGACCAAGCCTGGAGCTAAACACATCGTAAGCACTCGGTCAATAGTGGTGAGTGCTGTGGACTCAATGTTTGTGTTCCCCTCAGATTCATGTGTTGAATCCTAATCTCTAATGAAATGATATTTGGAGTTGGAACCTCTGGGAGGCAATGAGGTCATGAGGGTGGTGTCCTTATAAATGAGACGAGTGCCCTTATAAAAGAGACCCCAGAGAGCTCACCTTCCACCAAGTGAGACCACAGTGAGAAGACCACCGTCTATAAACCAGAAAGTGGGCCCTCCCCAAACCCCCAATCTGTCGGCCCCTTGATCTTAGACTTCCCAGCTTCCGGAACTGTGAGAAATAAATGCTCCTTGCTTAAGCCACTCACTCTATGGTATTTTTTCTATAGCAGTCTAAACTAACTAAAACAATGAGCTACATTAATAAGGGTTAGCATCTGTAACACTAACAGGTAACCATACTATTCTGAACAATCTGTTCTTTTGATATTCTTAGTGATTTGTGCTCTGGAAAAACGAGTCACCAATGGTACTGAAAAATAATACACACCATCTGAGGAAAGAGTTAATTTTTAAAAATGAATCCATAACACTGAGTAACTAGAGGCCCGGTGCATGAAATTCGTGCACTGAGGAGTGTTCTCGCAGTCCGGAACCCCTTGGGGGATGTCCACCTGCTGGACATCCCTCTTGCAGTTCAGGACCTCACACTCCTAACCGCCCACCTGCTTGCTGCTTCTTACCACTTGGCTTGCAGCTCCTTAGCGCTGCCGGGGAGGCGGTGAGGCTCCCACCACCACCGCTGCTGCGCTCACCAGCCATGAGCCTAGCTTCTGGCTGAGCTGTGATCCCCGTGGGGAGCGCACTGACCACCAGGGGGCAGCTCTTGTGTTGAGCATCTGCAACCCTGGTGGTCAGTGTGCATCACACGTCGTTCTGCTCGTTCCGCTGTAACAGTCACTTAGGTTTTTATTATAGACTAGAGGCCCAGTGCACAAAAATTTGTGCACTCGGGGGCTCCCAGGACCCAGAGGAGCACAGCCATTTTTTAGGGCCGGGCTTACACTGTCCTCCAGGGCAGGGCTGGGCCCACTGGGACATTCTCAGGAGAAGAGAGTCTGAGGGCCCAGAGCCAAGCAGCCCAGACAGGCAGCTTCATGTGGCCGCTCCTGAGCCAGGCGTTAGGACGTGTAATCTCCACACCAGCGTCTCTCAGAGTGAAAGACTGGCCCCATCATGGTCAGACGCCCCCTCTCGGAGAGGCGGGG
>NW_006297021.1:6377814-6387390 GCF_000327345.1 Myotis davidii | reverse complement strand
TCCTTTCCTTTCCTTCTTTCTTTTCTTTCTTTCTTTTTTTTTTTTTTAATTCTGGGCCAGCTTTAGATCTGAGGCTCCAGCTCTTAGGCCTCTGCTGCTAAAAGTAGGTAATCGAAACAATGTATAACTCCAGCTCTGACTCCAGCTCTGAAAGCAGGTTTCTGGAGTTTTTTTTAGCTTTTATATGTTACTATGTTTCACACTGCCTGCTCAGAGCCCTGCAGTGGCAGGCGGGGAACGTTGGAGTCCGCCGTCACTGAAGCAAGCAAGCCTCATGTTCAGTTTAAGCTGCCTGGCTGCCGGTCGCCATTTTGGCTGTCAGTTAATTTGCATATCTCGCTGATTAGCCAATGGGAAGGGTAGCGGTCGTATGCCAATTACCATGTTTCTCTTTTATTAGTGTAGATACCAGCTAACATGTAAGGATTCCTCTCATTAGGTACCAGGTACCTGTTTAGATACTTTCATTTACATTATCTCATTTAACCCTCATAATCCGGTGCTGTAATTATCCTGACATATCCCTCCCCTTACCTGTTGAAATATTTTTTGACCTTACACACTCAGTCCATGGTCAATCCTCTCTGAAGCTTCTTAGATTCCTGTCTTCTACAGGATAAAATATTTGCTCCTACCCACTTCTTTAGCTCTTCACTCTCTACTTCTGGCCTTAATATCTTGCTTAATATTTAACTATTTATACCCACGTGGATCTCTATGCTGGACTATTAAATTAACATCTTGCTGGCAGGTGAAAGAATTCAAAAATACACAACCAATTCATCTTTATACTCACCAGACCCTCCTTACACAGTGCTTTGGCATTTGAACATGGTTAATGAATTTGCAGAATTCACTTTCACTTGATACCAAAAGGCAAAATAGGAAATGAACAACTTTCTCATTCTCAACGAAGTTATTTAAACTACTGTTAACTGTTCTGAACAGTTCTGGAATTATTAGAACTGGTTTCAAGCCAAATTAAAAAACAGTCTCTTTATTTCATTAGGCACACCTTACACATATTTTTTAAAAATATACTACTTTAGAGCCATCTTGGGCATATACGCTGGAACGTTCTACCAATGTCAAAGGCTGGACAAATCCTAGTCTCAGGTGTACAGTATGGTAAATGGTTTAAAATATTCTTTTATATTAAAATTAGTAAGGACATATTGTAAATTTGAATATCATACATATACATGTTTAAGAAAAAGTTAAAAACATTAATGTCTTCAAGTTGCCACAGGCTACTTTGTACTAGTCTAGAGGTAATATTTTCATTAGAGGAACTTCAGTTAATGTGGTTGAGAAGAAATACAGCTAAGCTGAAGCTGTTTCCCAACTTAGGAAGTGTCTCAGAGTAGTGAAGAATGTGGGTTCTGGTACCAAATGGCCTGTGTTCAAATCCTGCTCCCAACACTTACTGTGTCATCGGGGAAAATTATTTAAACTCTCTAAAACTCAAGAGCCCTCGTCTGTATAAAGGGGAGTAACAGTATTTTCCCTGATAGGGTTGCTGTGAAGAGGAAATGAGATAGCACCTTTAAAACAGTTGGAATAGTGCCTGCCCCACAGTGAAAGTCCAATAAACATTAACTATTGCTCCTTAACCTGCTACTGACTCTTCAGATGTGCAGTATTTAGGGGGATGGTGTGTGTGTGCTTGTTAAACATACATAAAACTTCTGTAAGTAGCTTTCCTTTTTTCCTGACTATAGGACTGCCTCAGCTAATCAACCTAAGACCACACCAAGGTCACTGTAGTCCAACAAAAGCGGGTTTATTGACCCCCTGCCCCGGGCAAGAGGAACCTCGGGCATCTGTGGAGCTACTGTAGGGTAACTTCTGGGAAAGCATGGCGTGTGGGTGGGATTTCAGTGAAGCAGTAGGGGATAGGCCGGACGCAGGGCTGTGTAAAGAGGTCACTTCCAGGTGGATCCAGGGTCCTATTGCCTTGGACACTGCAGTTCAGGGAGATGTGGACTGCTGAGCCCAGAAAGCCCGTATCTGCAGCACGACTTATGAGTGATGAATGAGGCTGCTTCTCTGTGTCAAGGTGACCGAAATCCTCCAGCACGAGCGGGATGCACCACTCTTACTGCGAATCTCACACAGCACAGTTTTTAAGTCTAGGCAAGATTTGAGAGCGGTTTCTCATTGAACAAGATAGCAGTAGTCACTCACTCAAATAGGGAGTCATGCTAACACGTACACGTTACATCTCTGTGTGTACTTGGAAGGAGATAGTCTCCTGCTAGCTTTGGAGCTGCCTTCAGTATCGTACCCCAGCCTGATAAATGGATGGGCAGACTGTACTTGTCCAGGCTGAGCCAATTTCTACTTTCTCTAAAGAACATATGTTCACTGAAGAACATTGGAAAATACACAAAACACAATATTCATAGTTAATCACAACATTTGGCATATCCTTATAACCTTTTCTAGGCAAATAGGATATTTTGCTATTTTATAAGACTGGATTTCTGCTATAAATATTGCCTTAGGGCCTTTTAATTTAGCAATTTATAATTACTATCTTCCAATATTATTAAACCATTATTACATGGCAACCCATCATATACCTGCTCCAAGAATTTTTTTTTTAACTCAACCCTTATTGTTAGGCACTTTGGTTATTTCAAGCTTTTCTCTATTTTAAATAAAATTGTAAGAAATAGTCTTAAAGAAATCTTTCACACATTCATGATTATTTCCTTCAGATAAATTATTATAACTATCAAAAAGAATGCATATTTTGTGACCTCTTTTTCCTTTTCTAAAACTGCGTGACAAAAAGGTATTAATTTATCCTCTTAACAGCAGGACACAAGGTTGTGTTTTCCTACACCCTGCCAACACTGGGTGTCATCAAATTTTTTTAAAATATATTTTTTCTTGCTTTCAGAGAGGAAGGGAGAGGGAGAGAGAGATAGAAACACCAATGATGAGAGAGAATTATTGATCTGTTGCCTCCGGCACGCCCGACAACAGTGATGGCGAACCTTTTGAGCTCGGCGTGTCAGCATTTTGAAAAACCCTAACTTAACTCTGGTGCCGTGTCACATATAGAAATTTTTTGATATTTGCAACCACAGTAAAACAAAGATTTGTATTTTTGATATTTATTTTATATATTTAAATGCCATTTAACAAAGAAAAATCAACCAAAAAAATGAGTTCGCGTGTCACCTCTGACACGCATGTCATAGGTTCGCCATCACTGCCCTACACTAAGGATCAAGCCTGAGGCCCGCAACCCACCAGGAATCAAACCGTCACCTCCTGGCTCATAGGTTGATGCTCAACCACTGAGCAGTGCTGGCCAGGCTCAAGTTTTTAATCTTCACCAATATTACGAACAAAGCGGAGTGCCTGGTTCCTGTGTGAGGACTGCTGAGGGTCTCACGGTTCCGAGCTGTCTCCTCAGGAGGTGTGTTTCATGGCGTCAGGGCCAGAGAGCAGCAGCACAAACAAGGGCAGATCTTTTCAATTAGGACTCAGAGGAGTGAGAGATCTTTTCCCCTAATGGGCTTCACACCTGTTTTCCATTTTCTAGTGCAGAAGGGAGCGGCTTCCACAGAAAGACAGGCATTTCCTGCTGTGCACACACGGCAAATGGTAACACCATGTGAACAGGACACTGGGTGACAGGCCTCCGGGCCTCCCCAGCCACCTCGAGGGCAGAGGAAACCTTCATCTGCACATGTCTATCCGCTCTCTCGATACACATCCATATATTCCAGCCATACCAATTAGAAAGTTCTGGGTCAGGGCAGCCTGAGGTGTCCTGAATGTATGGATACACACAATTCATGTTATATATATAGAAAATAACCTGGAAATATATATATCAAGTATTAACAGTTTTCATCTGCTTGTGACAACTGGTTGCTATTTTCTTAATCTTGTTTATATCTTTTAATCTCCCTAAAATAACTATGTCACCATATTTTCATTTTCTAGATCCCAGAGACTACAGAAATTACATGTTACAGAAGCAACCAAAGCTTTGGCATGCTGGCTAGCTGGTACCCTTTAGTTAACCTCAGGAAAGCCAAAATTGCCCTGCTGGTGTGGCTCAGTGGTTGAGCATTGACCTATGAACAAAGAGGTCACAGTTCGATTCCTGGTCAGTGTACATGCTGGGGTTGCGGGCCCAATTCCCAGCGTGGGGCATGCAGGAGGCAGCTGATTGACAGCTCATGGACAATGTGGTCAGTCATAAGAGTGACACTTGGGTCTTCATGTGCCTTATCCCTTGGCCCTTGATGACTCAGAACTCAGGATGGAAAGAGGAGCACTGCTACTTATGGGGTCTCTTCAAACCCCAGCTGGGACGCTGAATCCCAGCGGGCCACTGGTGATCGATCAGTGTTCACAGTTTGCAACCCTTGATCTGAGATATAACAACACCTGTGGCAGCTAAGAATGAGAGCCATGCAGATTCTGGGCTATGTGCGTTACCTACACAGCCTCCTGCTCCTAACTGCCCTTCATAAAGCACATACACCTTCCCCACAGGGCCAGTGCTGCTCCAAGTACAGGCACAGAATAAATTCCTTAATTTCAGAGAGATCATGAACGTCCTTATACCCAACTTCTCCCTTCTTATATCAAATTTCACATTGCTGCCAATAGTTAATTATCTTTGCTCCTAAATGAAAATAGTCGGTATTCTCTGATATGTTTAATCCCACCTCTGCATCCTCTGCTATTTCTCGGACGCCAGCAGGAGGAATGACATTCCGAAGTCAATGTACTTGTACTTTTCATAAAACTGTGACACCTTTTAGAACATTTCTCGTATGTAGCCTCGCATTTCAATGAGTTTTTAACTAAATTTATATTCATTTGTTATTATTATAACAACTCGCCAGGCTTCTCTTTGTTCTCCACACTTATTTCCTCTCGGCGTCCGCCCACACTAACCTTTTCCCTGGATGCTATTCGTGCTGACTGATTCCTGACAGGGTGCGTTAGTCTGTCTTCAGGCATGTGCAGTTTTTTCTCTCGTGTTCCTCTAAAGTAATCCTGTTTTACTGCTCATGATTCACAATACAGTTTCAGAATCACTGTTCAAAACACTGAAATGTCCGTTTTGCCAAAGGTGAGAAGCTTGGGTTAAGCACAGCTCTCAGGAAGGCCTTCATGATGATCTAGTGATATTTCTCCTCACTAGTCACCGTATATCAGTCAACTGATATACACAGTTTTTAAATAACGAAAATATAACGAATTTTATGATATAACATCTAGCCAAGACTTCCGATTGGCAGCAGATGGGAGGACATTCCATTTAAGAGAGATTCTCAACACGAGCTGCATGTCATAATCACCTCGGAAGCTGTTTAAAAACAGGGATGCCCAGGTTCCACTCCAAGCAGCTGCAGAACAAGTCTCCCATTTCATGGAGGAGCAAGTATTTTCCATTAGAGCACTCGTTACAAAGACGCCGGGGAATCACACAGCCCGGGCTGCATTCCTGGCCAACAAGCTGCCCAGTCCTTTCCAAGAGGTTCCTGTCAGGCCGAACCTTTCATTTTCCTTGTTTAATGTTTACTTTGACTCCAGCTTTATCTTCAAAACAAAGCAAACAGCTCTTTCTCCAGCAAGGCTGAGACTGCCGAGTTTCATTAACGGAAGCACCGTGGCTCTGAACCCTGTTTTGCCCTCCCTGACTGGTCACTGTCTCACCGCCCACACGGACGGTGGGGAATCCATTCAGCCTGCCCTTTCATATCCTGCATCAAGATGACACTCAGCTTCGTGGCTCCTGTTTTATTAACAGAATTGATCACTGCTCCTACTAGAAGACGCTGGAAAATTCAAAATATTATACCTACCCAGTTATCACATCCCCGCTTTGACTTCCTAGATGCCAGAAAAGAAGAAAAAGGGAGTAGCTAAGGAAAGTGAGCTATCCTACTGTAAGTTTTTTAAAGCCTGGGTGATTTTAATACACTGCCAGGCTAAAAACCACTAATTTAGTATATTTTAAGAGAACATTTCTAGGTCTAAATCCTACTGTGAAAGCATCTCATGCCAACTCAAACAGAAAAACAAACTCCGCAAAACTTCATCACCTTCACGTTTTGTCTGTTTCTTTGTTTTTAATGCATTCCAGCCTAGTAGAGCTAAATGACCATTTTTTCCCTTTAAAAAATATACCTCCATCTCTCAAATGTGCATAAAACAAAAGTGGACAGTTTCATCCACTGCTGAGATTAGATAAGACACAGTCCCTGCCTTAGGCAGCCAACCCTAAGGTTTTCTGAGCAGCAACTTGAAGACAGGGACCAAGAACACAACCAAGTCAGACAGCAGTGCACTCTCATTTCATCAGAGAAGCCACGGAACGGTTCGGACTGCGACTGAAGAAAGCAGCTCCATGAGTGCTGGTCAGCTGATACAGCTCCGTGATGGAGGTTTTAGACAGGGGTCTGATAAAACGCGATTTTGCCCGTCAATAACCGGAGGCAGACCTGACCTTGGAATAGAGAGCAATTTTTCTATCAGATAAACAGTAAGTAGCCAAGTAACAAGATAATTTATGCAGCACCTACTTTTCTGAGCAAAATGATCAATCTCTGCTACGGCAGAATTGTTGCTGGACTTCAAGCTGTGCAAGAAGTAGTTAGTCCTCAGGTCTGCCCCTAAGAAGCAGTGAACAGGGACAACAGTCCCATGCAGAAAAGATACACCAGGTCATATCAGAGAGAACTCCCTGACACCTCCCCTGCACCTGAGAACAAGGCAGCAGCGTTACCCGGCTGGCATTCCGACAAGGAAAATGAGCACTTCACAGCTGGTAGCTATTAACAGGGGTGGGCAAACTTTTTGACTCGAGGGCCACAATGGGTTCTTAAACTGGACCGGAGGGCCGGAACAAAAGCATGGATGGAGTGTTTGTGTGAACCAATATAAATTCAAAGTAAACATCATTACATAAAGGGGTACGGTCTTTTTTTTCAATAGTTTTATTCATTTCAAACGGGCCGGATCCCACCCGCGGGCCGTAGTTTGCCCATGGCTGTGTTAGAACCTAGGGCTGCGCTGAACAGCCTAAATCCATCTACCCTCCGGCGATGTCCCAGGAATTATCTCAGTCACAGAAACTGCCTTGGGATTACGCAGCACGTGCATCAGTACTGTATTCCGAAGGGAACTCTGCAGGTGTGTACCAACCAGCGAGAAAAAGGCCTCGCACAGTCTTTCTCTCCAAAGCCTCTTGGCCGAGCTTGCGGAGAGGACCGTACATCTTCAGGATCACCACGGTCCCACAGCGGTGCTGCCAAATGCATATGGCTCTTTCCAGAAGCCCGCATTCTTGTCCCAGGGAACTCTGCAGCCCTACTAGAGGAAGTTATTGACTCACTTCCCCAAAGGTACATGAGGAACTGCAAGTTTATAAAGAGATGGCGGTCAGCCCTGGCCAGTTTGGACTGAAGGGTCCGAGGTTCGATTCTAATCAAGGGCATGTACCTCAGCTGCAGACTGGTTCCCGGTTGGAGCACATGCAGGGGGCAAACAATCAATGTGTGTTTCTCACATCAATGTTTTTCTCTCTCCCTCCCCCTTTCCACTCGCTCTAAAATTCAATAGAAAAATATCCTCGGGTGAGGATTGAAAGAAAAAAAAGAGGTGGAGGTGAGAAGAACAGGTCATTCCAGCTGGATTCAGTCAATACACCAACTTAGCTCTGAAATGTACTCTTTTTGTTTCTAATTCTTTCAGAGTTTCATTATCAAATCACCAAAGTACCTCTGAGTGTCCTCCCTTTGACTCTAAAAATGTTGTTGGGAACACAAAGCCTAACAGTAAGGTGGAAGGCACAGAGTTCAACATACGGAATAGAAATAACACACAACAGAACACCTGTCCGGCTGTCTGCATTCCGCTGCTCCTGTTGCTGGCAGGTATAGAGTTGGAGGAGCCAGTGGTAAAGAGAGGTTAGCAATCTGCAATATTTCATTTTACTCTTATTTATGGGTGGGGCAAAAGTACATTTACAGTTGTTCATGTGATAAATAATACAACAGCTAACAAATAATACAAGAATAAACTAACTCTATGTTTCGTGTATTCACAACTGTAAACCTACTTTTGCCCCACCCTGTATTTATCTATTCACTGATAACGCTACGGAAGATGAATGTCCAGAACAGGCACATCCACAGAGACAGTAGAGCAGGGGTGATCATGAGCTGGGGGAGGAGAGGAGTGGAAAGGGTCTGCTGACGGGGACAGGCTTCTTCTCAGGGGGACAGAAATATCCTGGAATTACCGGTGACGGCTGAGCAGCCTTTCAATATACTAAAACCCGCTGAACTATACACTTTAAAATAATGCGTTTGGAGGCATGTGAATTATCTCAGTATTTGAGAAAGCCCCTCTGTGGTTGAGCACATCTCCTGCCTGGAAGTCCCCCGGTGCTCAGAGGCCTGCCTTCCCGGGACCCCCACGGAGCTATCCTTCAATGCTGCCCTATTTTGAGAGCACGAGGAAGTGATGTTAGAGAAAGATTTAAGTGCTCGTGCTGTTTTGTTTCATCATGTATTTATAGAGGGAGAGGGGAATCTGTAAAGTCAGAATTTCTTGTGTGATGTTGGCCACGCAGACTGAGGTGATCCCCAACGCGCCTACGTGACAGAGCGGGCTGTTTCCATCATCCTGGGCAGAAGACACCATGGTTTTGCTGTTAAAGGGCAATTCTTGCTTGAGCTGCTTATTTTCCTGCTGGACGGTGAGCTGTCAACATTAAGCTCTTTACAGCATTTCTAATCCTGAGCCTTTGATTAGTATATTTTGAAGATAAACCATTAATTCTTACCAAATTCAGTTATAATACGAGGAACTGTCCTCAGATACAAAATGACAGATGGTGGAGCACCAATAGTAGTACTAAATAATTAGCTCTAATTTTAAAGATTTTTGTCAGCTATTTGTAACTCACCTTAATGTTGACACTAGTTCAGAGGCACATAAGAAAAATGTAAAATCCTCAAATAGTCCAAAAATAGAATTTCAGCCAAAATTTTGCTTTTCCATCAATGACTTACTAAAAGGACTTAAAGCAAAACGGCACACCAGAGCTACCTTTCCCCCCGTGTACTGTCGTCTGGGGACACTAGACACAGGGTAACTAGAGACAGGAGCCTAGAAAGCCTGCAGGTTGCACCACACCATGTAATCACACTGTATGTGCATATACTTGCTGTGAAAAGAAAAATTAAAAACACACACACTCACCCCTAAAATATCTCAAGTAAGTAAGTGAGACTGAACTTTCCTACAAAAGAGACTCCTGGGGTATATTTCAAATGTGTTTTCTCGAACTATTAGTCAAGAATCCCTTATTGAGGAGAACCAAGATGGCGGCATAGGTTAACGCCGGAGTTTGCCGCCTCGAACAACCATTTCAAAAGTGAAACTAAAAGACGGAAGGGACATCATCCAGAACCACAGGAACGGTGGCTGAGTGGAAGTCCTACAACTAGGAGGAAAGAGTAACGCATTCGGACACTCAGAGGAGGCGCAGTGCTGAAGGCAAATTCTGAGGTGCGGAGTGCGCGG
>NW_006297021.1:6366544-6376581 GCF_000327345.1 Myotis davidii | reverse complement strand
TCCCTTTCCCCCCGTGTACTGTCGTCTGGGGACACTAGACACAGGGTAACTAGAGACAGGAGCCTAGAAAGCCTGCAGGTTGCACCACACCATGTAATCACACTGTATGTGCATATACTTGCTGTGAAAAGAAAAATTAAAAACACACACACTCACCCCTAAAATATCTCAAGTAAGTAAGTGAGACTGAACTTTCCTACAAAAGAGACTCCTGGGGTATATTTCAAATGTGTTTTCTCTAACTATTAGTCAAGAATCCCTTATTTCCAAACCTGGGCCTCTGCATTTCCTAAGAAAAATGAAAATCAATATAGTGCTCTGCAGTAAATTTTATAAACACATCATCTCCTTCCAATGCTTTCCTAAGGTAAGCATCAGAGCAGCTAAGCAGACACTCCTAACAACTACACAGCTCTCAATCTATGATAACCTAATTATTTGAAAAACATTATACTTTGAAAAATCTAATTCCACTGCTAAAGGAGAAGCTGGATAAATTTAGTTATCACTAAGTGGTAAGATTTATAGACTTCCTTTATTTCTGCTTCCCCGGCAAACACATATTTCTTTACCTAACCAGGCAGAGGATGATAATGAGTAGCTATTATCCTGCTATGACTGAGGACCAAGTACCTTAGCTGCTTCAAGAACTCAACATCCGAGTTGCTGTTAATGAGCTTGATGAACTCTTCGTAAGAAGGAGCATAGGTGTAGGCTCTCTTGTGATGTTCGTTCGCGTGTTCTCTGCGCTCCAGCTGGGTGAGCAGCATCTGGTTGATGTAATCCGGATTGCTAAGGAATGCCACCATTGGCTTCAAGACTGTGGGAGAAGAAAGCACAACAGAATGGCAGTGCCCTTTAGAGGGATTGTTTTTATATCATAAAATTAAACTACATTTGGGAAACATCTTTAAACTACCCAAATGGGGAACATTCAAACACACACATACCCACTGTACGGCTGCCTATCTATACCAAATTGCTAACAAAGCTATCAAAATTAAGTACATCGATTTTCCTTTTATTTCTTTTCTATGGCTCATATGATCTGTCTGCCAAAAGATGAAAGTCAACATTCTCCCAACTGCTGAAAGTGGACCTGAGGGAGGGAGTTGTTAAAAAGTCGATGGCACTATTACAAATTCACTCTATTAACTTTAGGTTCAAAAGTTCCCCTTTTCTCTATGGTTGATTCAATATTAGCTAATGGGCACTGCTGGCTAATTTGAAATAATAAATGAGATATTTAATCAATGCATATCAAATGCAACATTATTTATTTGAAAGTTTAAGATAGGAAAAATCTCTCTTAGGTCATATCTTCTTTCATTTTTCTTATCCTGGCTAAGCATTTCCCTGGATACACTTTTTTCTAGTAATCACATTATATTGTGGTACGGTTCCATTTTTTATTTATTCCAAGCTCACAAAGTTACATGTTACATATCAATGAATCTTTTTAAAAAATATTTTTATTGATTTCAGAGAGGAAGGGAAAGGGAGAGAGAGAAACATCAGGATGAGAGAGAATCATTAATCGGCTGCTTCCTACATGCCCCCTACTGGGGATCGAGCCTGCAACCTGGGCACGTGCCCAGACTGGAATTGAACTCATAATAAACATCAAAATGTACTCTTCACTTGGTAATATTACATAAAATTGCTTTATCACATACGGACAAATGATGTCCTCTATGAGCAACATTTAAGCTTACATTGTGAAAGTATATTAATTCTCCTATGTCCTACAGTATGCAAGGTCCATGCAGGTGTCCTAGAAGTGTGTAGCCCAAGCATTGGCACAATTACCATCGCATTAGTAATATGAATTACTTATGAAAGTCTACCTTTTGTTGTGAGAATTTCTGCAAGCATTATACGTAAGCTGAGTGACTGGACATCCTTTGAGGGGAGGAGACAAAACACCAGAACCCGAGAACACGTCTGTAGGAATCTTACTTCTTCAGCCGAGTTCCTTAAGCATGCATGCAACACAAAAGGCCTCGGCTGTTCTTCTTGTCTAAAAAATAAATACATGAGAGAGGAAAAAGGAAGGAAAGAAAATTCTAGAGACAATTCAGTTATATGCCATTAGGTAAAAATATTACAAATGGGCAGTACATCAGTTTTAATAAGTGTGTCGCTCCTCAACAATACCGATAATTAATCATTTTCTCTATCACAACTAATCTGGAAAAACACAAATGCATGGCCATTTGGGATTTCAAACCTTAAGTAGCACCGACAGTTACACATGCACTAGAGGCCCAATGCCTGAAATGCGCACAAGGGTAGGCCTTCGCAGCCCTGGCTGCCTCCAGTCCCAGCTGCTGGGGCCCTTGAGGCTCTGGCTGTCTCCCGGCCCTGGCCACCCCCTTTGGGGCAATCGTGAAGCCTCCGCTTGATTGCCCTGCCGGCCGGTGGTCTTGGCCTCTCTCTGTGGGGCGATCATGGGGCAATGGCCAGGCCCTTTCACATTGCACCCGCTTTGGCTGGCCTGGCTACAATGGGTGTCATGGCATGATTGTCCGGAAGGTCGTTCCACTGATCTGCTATTCAGTAGATTTGCATATTACGCTTTTATTATTATAGATTACTCCTAAATCATAGCAGCAATTCAGAAAGGTATGAGTATTTCTTTAACTAGATTATTTTAAATTTCCTATACCTTATCATAAATGTGATCTACAGCTTCACTTTTCAAAGAAAAACTCTAACAAAGCATAAGCCAGGGTACCAGCCAGCTGTCCTGACAGGGTGATCCTGGGATTAAAAAATCGATGATATTTCCACTGAGGAGAGTCCATGACTTGATGCTACATAATTCAATGGCAAACTGCCTGCTGTGAGGCTCCTGAGTACTTTCCACCCAGTTTTGCCAACCCTGGCCACAGATTCCATCAGTACTGACCCCGCCCCCATCCAAGGGCCATTCATTTGAAGGATCTGAGTGAAGAAGAGTAGATAGAAGAACTTCCTATCTGTCCTTTTCCTACAGTATCTGGATAGTAATTCAAGAATGACTAGGAAGATCATTTTTCCAGTGTCTTCCAGATAAAAGGCAAAGTTTACAGGCTTCTTACTGTCACTTCTGGCCAAAACTGGAAGAAAAACAAACCAACCACTAAACAAATGGGGAGGAAGCTTACTAGGTATTACACAGGAAATGAAACAAATAAATGCATAGTAGAGCCTTTACGACTAGTGTCTCTCAGAAGTAAATCTTTATTTCTTTTTGCATAAGACTAAAGCCCAGTCTCTAGAATATGTACACGAAAAAAAGAAAGGTTTCCTCTTTGTCTTCTCTAGCAAACTACAGGAATTCAAGCCTAATGAGCAAAGCCAACAAACAAACAAGCGATTTTAAGAGAAAGCCTTTGCACAAATAATATGTTGACTTTTTAAAAATGGCGTCTTTGCCCTAGCCGGTTTGGCTCAGTGAATAGAGCGTCAGCCTGTGGACCAAGGGTCCTGGGTTTGATTCCAGTCAAGGGCATGTACCGCGGTTGCAGGCTCATCCTGCGCCCAAGCCCTGGTTGGGACTCCTGTAAGAGGCAACCAATTGATGTGTTTCTCTCACATCAATATCTCTCTGTCTCTCCCTCTCTCTTGCACTCTCTTTAAAAATGAATGGAAAAATATCCTCGGGTGAAGATTAAAAATAAATAAATAAATAAATAATAGTAATAATAAAAATGGCACCTTTAATTATTTTAAACCAGCCGTGGTCAAACTACGGCCTGTGGGCCGGATCCGGCCCGTTTGAAATGAATAAAACTAAAAAAAAAATAAAAATAAAAAAGACCGTACCCTTTTATGTAATGATGTTTACTTTGAATTTATATGAGTTCACACAAACACTCCATCCATGCTTTTGTTCCGGCCCTCCGGTCCAGTTTAAGAACCCATTGTGGCCCTCGAGTCAAAAAGTCTGCCCACCCCTGTTTTAAACTCTAGCTATGCTACCAGCTAGAGTTGATATTTTAAGATAGTAAGATTTAGATGCTACTTTGCCGTTTCAAGCACTTTTAAGAATGATGCTTTATTTTAAAACTTGTGTCCTAGTGCAGACTCATGCACATTGAAAGGAAATTAATTAGAAGAAATATTTTAATATCGCTATTCGCCCTTTCTCTATAATAGAAGTGTCAACCAAATCCATGATCGACAATGACAGATCAAAACACACGTGTGCGTTGCTACGTAATATCATTACCCGTCGCCCACAGCAACTGTTTCCGGGCTGGGCTCTGGGCCACATTTTGCACCACAGGGTCTCGGCAGTGTCGAGTATTTGGTGGGGTGTCACTCCAGGGTGGTGGTGGGGCCTGTGTCCGACTTGGGGGAAGCTGAGTGTTAGTTTGTCAGCGCCAGGTCCACAATACCATTTCTTTTTAAATGGCCAGAGCACATCACAGCAGCTCCTGCATTGAGCGTCTGTCCTCTGGTGGTCAGTGCACATCATAGCAACCGGTTGGAGGGAAGGACGGACACTTAGCCTTTTATATAGATAGATATATGTTTGCTTAATAGCGTTGGGGAAAGTTGTCCAAAAAATAGTCCACTTTTACAAGAGAGGCTTCTTTAAATAACAGCAAAAGCCCTCTCAAAGTGTACCCATGCCTTCTCTGCCCCTGTGGAAGGCAGATCATGACGAGCCTGATCCTCGACTTGCACCAATTCCTCGCCCTCCTAGAGCTAAGTCAGGGGAACACCTTCGGAGCGAGCCAGGCAGAAGGTTGGCCAAACAAGCCTGATCTCTGGAAAGGGAAAGGTGAACGCTTCCCGATACCCGCTGCCAGCTCTCCGCAGGATATCCCCTGATGCTCCCTAGCATGCGGACATCAGGTATCGCCTCAGAAGCCAAGAAAGAATCGCGAGTCAAATGCCTGCTTCTGGGTCAGCAGATGTGCGTCTTGCCTGCTGGTAGACTGTAGCCCTAATCCTGGCAGCATCCTTGTTATTCAGTATGAATCTGTTTCCTGTACTTCCTTTTCCTTACTTCTGGGTTCTCATTCCTTGAATGAGGAAAAGGACTTTTTGTAAATGTCTTATGCTCACTATTACTTCATTTTTCCATCTACACCAAGAAGTATATATGATCACCACCATTTTATAGATGAGAATATTAAAGATCTAAGTGCTTAAGTGAATGGTCCAAAACAGAGGTAATAAATAGCAGAAATAACTGTCAAGTACAGATTATTTACTCTACGCCATAATCAGAGATTGCAAGGATGAGAGGAGAAAAAATTGCAGAGTTAAAGAAGGAAAATACATGAATAAAAACATTATTCTTCCCCCTTAAACAGCATGCCGGTGCTCGACTGGTAAACAAAACACGGAGACTGTAAAGAGACTACAAAGTTAAAGATGCTATCGATTTAATAGCACAAAAAACAATCTTTCTTCGATTTTCCTGAAACCTACTGGAACAAGACAGATGGGACAAAGGAAGAGGAAGCAGAGGCAAGAATTAAACATGATCTGGATGGGTTTAAAGCAGCAACAGAATGTTGGCCTGGCGATAGAAACAGGCTGACCGGAAAGCCGCCTCCACACAATGGCCTACCAGTCAACCAGAGGCTGTGCTGCTTTTATTAATGCAATTTATTATCCTCTTGTCTGACACTGGCCAATTCAAGTGGAGCCTCCGGGCTGCCAAGCCATTTCACACTCAGTGGATACCTGCACATTCGTGGAGATTTCTAGGACGAGGGCACGGGTTAGCCGGGGCAGGCAAGGACAGATCTAGCCAACGAGCCTGTGCTGTCCACCAGTCTCATATATGATGTGTAGAAGGTGACATCAGTTCTCCAGGCTTCACCTCCAGGGCACGCATGATCACCTATACCAAAATGCCAGTGACCTATCGGCACTTTTTAAAATATCCATAATACCAGGGAACAGCGATAGAGTCTTTTATTTAATAAGGACCATCAACTAGAACGTGTAGGCAGAACCCAGATATCAGCAAAATAAATCTACCCTGGGCATAAGACGGCTAGAAGCCCAAAGAAAAGGAGTTTCTCAAATGAAATCAATGCTCTATTTCTTTTACTCTGATGCTTTGTCTATAACATTTTTATGTTATTCTCAAAAGCAGTAATTTCAGAAGCTGGTAAATGTCTCAATGAAAAATATATTCTTATGTTAAAATTAGATAATCACAAAAATACTAATTTCTCAAACACTTGCTCTTTTCCCAAACCTAAATCAATCAGTCTTCTAACTGAATAAAACACTGATTTAAATACTGTCCTCTACTGGGCCATAATTTAAATGATTTACTTTAAAATGAGCTCCCTCTGAATTCAAAGAAGTCGTGGCAGAGTCTGCCAGGTAGAACTGTGGAGCACTTCACACAGCGGCAACTGCAGATCAGCAGGTGCCCGAGGGGCTGCTGGACCCTTGAAAGGAGAGGCTGAAGCTTCTGGGACTCTGGGGAGGAAACCCACACTCCTACCCCTCACTTTCCTCATTAGTTCACATCCCCTCTTACTGGAAATTAACTTCTTCATAAACAGCAATATCCAAAGGGTGGTCTGGAGACCCCTATGTGTCCCCAGGGCCCTTTCAGGGGGTCCCTGAGGGCAGAACTATCTTCATAGGAGCATAAAAATGTCATGTTTTTTCACTCTCAGTCTTACAAGTGCAGCGGAGTTTTCCGGAGGCTATAGAATGTGCGATGACATCATCACTCTGATGGTTAATGGACAGTGTATACTTGCACTTTAAAGTTTCTTAGTTTTAATATCTAACATGGTAAATATTGATAGATGTAATAACAAGTGGTGAGCTAGTAAATGTTTAATAACCGGCTCTCCAAAGGAGGGGAAAAAGTTCTGATTTGTAGCATTCATCCATTTCACAGTGTAGGCACCCCCACCCTGGCCAATTACACACTAACAACCTGAAGTCACTGAACTCAGAGTCAGCTCCCACAAACCAGGACAAGCTGGCCCCAGCACACCACGAGATGGGACCCACAAACACAAGCTCTTTTAGGCTCTCAGTAACTTTTAAGAGTATAGAGGGCTCCTGAGGCCAAAAAATCTAAGAATCGCTGCCCTACAGTCATTTTTTCAAACCATGAGTTATAACCCACAAGGAATAAAATAAAGTTACTTAGTCTCAAACACCATTTTAAAAAAATGTTAAGAAACAAGAAATATCAGTTATCACATATAATAAGAGTACTGTTTTACAAAATTGGGTCATGATATAAAATGTATTTCTTACGACGAGTTCCAGTTTTTACAAGTTTGCAAAACACTGGGGGCAGAAAGCTGAAAGCTAATAGGCATGTGATGGCTGTGGCTTTGGGCCCATAAACCTGAGCCGAGTGAGACTTTGGGAGAGAAGGCACGATAGGGCAAAAGGTGATAAGCCGAGCCTGCACGGCAGCTGCTGCACAAGCATGTTGAGCAACCAGGTCCACTGAGCACATGACAGGGCAGAACGGAGCCGCTTTCTGACAAACGCACACGCCAGCCCTTCTTAGAAAAGAACTGAGTCACCACCGGCCCAATCAGGATGCCAACGCTTGCTGCACAAACCTCTCCAGTGTGACAGTACAAAAGGTCAACGAGCCTCAGGCTAGCAATTTTCACATGGAAACATCTCTAATTATATCCCACAAACTCCAATATTAAGTTTCCTTAAAAATCAATTTTCAGGGTATGTGATGCTATTAACACAGGACTCACACACACACAAAAATCATTAAACTTTTCTAAAAATTTAAAGTCACTGACACTATAAAACCTTATGCTTAAATTTTTTATTTCTAGCCTTGCCGGTGTGGCTAGTGGTTGAGTGTCGACCAGGAGGTCACAGTTCAATTCCCAGTCAGGGCACATGCCTATGTCATGGGCTTGATCCCCAGTAAGCGGTGTGCAGGAGGCAGTCGATCAATGATTCTCTCTCATCATTGATGTTTCTATCTCTCCCCCCTCTCTAAAATCAATAAAAACATATTAAAATTTTTTTTTGCTATTTCTAGGTATCCATAATACTATAAATAATTCATGATAGTGCTGACTCAATAAAATTCTCTTCACTGTTTAAGTTATTTACAAAATTAAACAAGTCTATAAAGTGGTTTTCTATTACAATTTATTTTTTAAAAATCTATTTTATCATAACACTATAATTATTCCCTTCACTATGTCTACATTTCAAGGCAACTGTCAGCAAGACAATATTCTAGAGTTCGGTCTTGACTGTGACCGCATGGGAAGAAAGGCGGGAAGGTTTTTCATGTTATAACGTTTACCTGGCATTCGCAGCTTTCAGGTCACAGAAGTGGGTGAGCAGGGTTCGAACCACGTCATTGCAGACGACTTTCACCACATCCACGTGGCTCAGTCTGTGGTGCAGCTGTTTGGCAATTTCCCAGAAGTCTTCCAGGAGCAGGTTGTAAAGCTGCCCCTCATCTTTGCTGAGGTTCCCATACCAGGACAGCACGTAATCTCTGTAGCTGTAGTCAAACACTACGAGAACAAACAAAGCAATAAGAAAACTCAGACGAAGGAAGCAACACCAAGACGGCATTTCCCCTGGAGACTGGCCTCCTACTACTGAATATTCACTGTTTGAAGTATAAAGAGAGTAGAAAACAAAACAAGAAAAGACAATCTTCCCTAAACTCTTTCAAAATGAAAGATTCTCATCGAACTAGAAGTCCTGGGGTGTGGTGACTGGTGACCATATGTCCTGGGTTTTCTTGGACAGCCCAATTTTTAAATAGTCTATCTTGGTGCCAAGCCATCTAAAACAGAGCATCTTAGTGGCCACGCCCTTACGGAGTGGACAGGTTATATCAATGTGTTGCCTCTCAGCTCCAAATTCACCCTTTTTTTGGCATGCTTTGATATTGGAGCTCAACCCTGTACACACGTCTTTGCCAACTGACACAGTGTTAAGTCCATGTAGGAAAAAACGGGGAAGTCAATGAATGATCTTTTGCAAGAAATTAGGTCTGAAAATTAAAAATGTTACTGGGCTTGAGTGTGATTTCTCCAAGAGCTCCAAGGAAGCAAAACATTTAGCCACATAACCCTGCTCCCACTGAAGGACCTGGGCTATTTATTAATCACTATTTATTTTACTAGCTTTTTTTCTTTCTTTTTTCAAACACCACTTGACTTGGTTTCACTTTGATGTGACCATACCTCATTTCCTGCTTGGCTTTGCTTGTCTACTACACATTGGTTTATCTCCAGGAATCCTGTGAAACAAAATGTAACTTAGGATCCTGACCTATTCCACACCTGGCACCCAAATGGCTAACCCATAATTCTCAAATAATGCTTTAGCCTACGACTTGGTACTCATTTTACTCACCTTGGCCGCTACACACCAACTTTGTTATTTTATTTGGGGTTTTGTTTTCTTTGTTTTTTTTTGCAGGAAGGGGCAGAAGGGGTCATGATTTGTAGAAAACCAAGTGGCAAATGGAGACTCCAACTCAGGCTTGGTATCCACTCTGTGTGGAGATCCCCCATGCCTGCAAAAGCCCACTGCTCAGAGCAAGCACTACTCTTTTCTAATACCCTGTGATGGCTTTTTTCTCAGAACATCAACCAGGAAAGCGTATCCAATGCTTTTCCATATTTCCAGAATTTCTCAGCTTTATAACAATTTACAAAGTAGCATCTTAAATCCCAAAGTTCAAAAGCATTCACAGAGCATCAAAAGTTTTGTTCACATAAGCCTGGCACAAATTGAGCTGAACATAGAAAGAAAAGGATGTAAAGAGAGAATTTAATCTTCTACATTTTACAAAGAAACTAGACTTTTTACATAAAACTGCTATAAATGGCCTTAAATCATCCAATGAGCAAAACATTTGCATTGTAAGCAAATATAAAATGAAGCAGCATAACTTAAGGATGAGCATTTAGTGAAATGAAGTAATCTGTGTGGTCCAACTATATTTGTTCTTAATATTTTGGAGCATATAGGCGATATCTGTATTTTCCTAGAACTATTTGGCAAAAATAAAAATATTTTCTCCTTTAAAAAAAAAAGTT
>NW_006297021.1:6330740-6346850 GCF_000327345.1 Myotis davidii | reverse complement strand
AGAAAGAAAATGATGTAAAGAGAGAATTTAATCTTCTACATTTTACAAAGAAACTAGACTTTTTACATAAAACTGCTATAAATGGCCTTAAATCATCCAATGAGCAAAACATTTGCATTGTAAGCAAATATAAAATGAAGCAGCATAACTTAAGGATGAGCATTTAGTGAAATGAAGTAATCTGTGTGGTCCAACTATATTTGTTCTTAATATTTTGGAGCATATAGGCGATATCTGTATTTTCCTAGAACTATTTGGCAAAAATAAAAATATTTTCTCCTTTAAAAAAAAAAGTTGTGTTCACAGACACATACTAAGGTTTTTAGATATATCCTCGAAGTGATTCCATTGGCCTCAGTCATGCTGAGAAGATACTTAATAAAACAGCCTTACAGCTGAGAGGAATTACTTGCTAAGAACAAGGACGAAGGGGCAGGCACTGAAAAGAAGAAAATGATCTACCTCAATCTCTCACTGTTCATTAAATAAATATTTGTAGAGGCTTCCAGCATGCAAGGTGAATCAATAACCGCTGAGCACGAAAGAAAAGGCGAAACAAAAGCAAAAGCAACAAATGACTCTCCTAGGCCCTTCGACAATTTTCTGCTCACTTCCAGATAGCCATTTGAACAAAGAGCTGTTATGCTTCCTAGATTCGGCAACAAGTACACACATCTCATCCCTAATTGGCCTATTCCAGTGGTCGGCAAACTGTGGCTCGCGAGCCACACGCGGCTCTTTGGCCCTTTGAGTGTGGCTGTTCCACAAAATACCGACTTCTGCGCCTGGGCCACGAAGTCTCAATCGCACTGTACGTGCGCCTGCACGCGTTAATCTCAATTACTGGCAACAAACAAGTAGACCATGGTTTCTACACAGTAATTGAGTTCCACCCCCTCCTCAAACAGAGTTCTGAGAAGTAAAATAACTTGCTCAAAGTCAACTAGTGGCACAGCCAAGTCTTCTGCCCATCACACATTCTTTCTACTCAGCACACGAAGGTAGAACAAGCCACATGAGTAAAGATGTGAAAAATATCAAATAGCTCCCTCATCCAACGGATATCCAGATTGTTCAAAACCTATTTGTATGATAAAGATATGTAAGAGGCTGTACTTTTAAATTTCTCTAGAAGGCAAAAATAGGACCAGTGGGTAGAAATCACAAAGAGGTTATTTATTAATGTTTACCATACAGAGGAACTGAATAAAAACAATAAGCTATTCAAGAGGCTGTCATGTTAGATGGTGAACATTCCATCATAAGAAACTTTTAAACAAGCTAGATACCCAACGACTAAGAATGACATAGAAAAAATTACTCCCTGAGCTGACGGGTGGGGTTACATGATCTCTGAAGTCCCTTGTCTGCACATCCCAATGCCAAGTAACAAGAGCATGGGGGCCACCTTGCCAACAAAACATTTTTAGTTCATTTGTGTGCAAGTCTTCCTGTCTAGCTCTTTTATTAAAGTTTTCGTGCTATAGAATTTTTAACTAACAGCATATAAGGCTGCAATCCAAAAGGTTTGTAAAATAAAAGCGGTTTTTCTTTTGTTAAAATTTAATTTCAAATTATAGCAGGAAATTAAGAGCAATTATAGGAGACTTAATATCTTTTTTTAATATGTATATTTTATTGGATTCAGAAAGGGAGGAGAGAGAGAGAGATAGAAACATCAATGATGAGAGAGAATCATTGACTGGCTGTCTCTTGCAAGCTCCCTACTGGGGATCCAGCCCATAACCCGGCCATGTGCCCTTGACCGGAATCAAACCTGGGACCCTTTAGTCACAGGCTGACGCTCTATCCACTGAGCCACACCGGCTAGGGCTTACTTCTTTCTTTTCAGTAATTCAATCTATAAAAACTTACGTTTTTAAAAGATAAATCCTAAGTTATATTGTCCACTTTAGTAGTAACAACAAAAAAATCCGCATACAAACATGCAGACACACATATATGCCTTGTAATTTACTCAACTCTTAAAATGAATCTGCTTTTAAATTATACTTTCTAAAAGGAAATATATATAAAAGCCAAAGCGACTGAACGACTGAATGACCGAACCACTGGTCGCTATGATATGCACTGACTACCAGGGGGCAGACGCTCAGTGCAGGAGCTGCCCCCTGGTGGTCAGTGTGCTCCCACAGCCAACCTTCCGCAGTCCCTCCCCCTGGCAAGCCCACCCTGATCGGCCCCGGGCCCTAATCAGGGCAGGAGACAGTCCCGATGGGCCCTGATCGCCAGCCAGACCAAGGGACCCCACCTGTGCACGAATTCATGCACTGTGCCTCTAGTAGATATATAAAGATAAAATGGTACAATGTTAGTTTAATCTAACTTCAGGGGGAAATTTTAAAATAAATGTTCTTAAGCATTTCATATAAACTGAACTTAAATTACTACTGCCTTAATAAATATCTCTGATATAATTTACAAGCATATCAAAAGACCCTCAATTTTATCAAGGCAGGTCCACTAAAAATAGCTAATAATATTGAGAATTTCAATTAAATATACTGGTCCCAGAGTTTAGAAATGTAAATTAAAATATTCTAGACATGCAAATTACGATCACTACAGATTTTCTAAAAGTTTATAAAGCCATTTAGCAGCTTAGCCTTCTGGACACATTTTAAGGTTCTAATTCCTTCTTAATTTAAATGCCCAAAATTTTTAGTAGGCAATTTTGTTTTTAATTTGCCCATGTTGGTTTTCAATTAAATTTCTATATAATAAAAAGCTAATATGCAAATTGACTGAACTGCAGAACGACCGGTCGCTATGACGTGCACTGACCACCAGGGGGCAGATGCTCAATGAAGGAGCTGCCCCCTGGTGGTCAGTGTGCTCCCACAGGGGGAGCACCTCTCAGCCTGAAGCTGGGCTCATGACCAGTGATCACTGCAGCAGTGGCGGGAGCCTCTCCCGCCTCCGCAGCAGTGCTAAGCAGTCAGTCAGACATTCCCCGAAGGCTCCCTCTCAGTCAGACTGTGAGAGGGCGCAGACCGGGCTGAGGGATCCCCACCCAACCCTGAGTGCAGGAATTTCGTGCACCGGGACTCTAGTTTTAAATAATTACTTTGTTGCCTTGGCCAGAAGGCTCAGTCCTGTATACCAGGAAGGCTGCCGGTTTAATTCCTGATCAGAGAACATAGCTAGGTTTTGGATGTAATCCCTGGTCAGGGTGCATATAAGATGCAACTGATAGATATTTCTCTCTCACATTGATGTTTCTCTCTCTTTTTGGTGTGATGTTTGTATCTCTCTCTCTTTCCCTTCCTCTGTCTCTCTAAAATCAATAAAAAACATATCTTCAACTGAGGATTTAAAAAAATGTATTATTTTGTTTATTGTGTAGAAAAGCTTTGGAATATTGTTTGTTAATATATTGGCAAGGACCATGTGATTAATATACTTTGTTACTAAAGTATACAGTTTGAATTAATCTTGGTAAAACAGCAATTTGAAGCCTAATTTTACGTTTGCTTTTTTAATTTGGGGGCTGAGTTGTCACTGATACAGCAACCTAAGTGAGATAAGGGCACTCTCTTGGCCATACTGTCTTTTTTTTTTTTTTTTCCTGTGTTTCCTTTTTTTCCTCCAATTTTATTTTGCATTGGTTTCAGGTATGAAGCTGAGTAGTTAGATAGTCATGCACTTTACACAGTGTTCCCCTTGGTATTTCCAGTACCCTAACTGGCACCATACATAGTGAATGCAATATTCCGTTTTATGTATAGATCACATTTTGTTTATTCCTTCATTATTCATCAGTGGACACATGGGTTGCTTCCACCTTTTGGCTATTGGGAATAATGCTGCTATAAACATGGTCTTTCTAAAATTATTTCACATTTAGAAGTTTCTCTGCACTTAGGCATGACATGTTCATTTAGGATGGAATATTAATGAGCCTTAAAAGGAAAGATATACTGATACATGCTACGACACTGATGAATCCTGAGGACCTTATGCTAAGTAAATAAGCTAAATACAAAAGGACAAATACTATATGATTCCATTTATGTGAGGAACTTAAAAGTCAAATTCATAAACAGAAAGCAGATTGCTAGGGGCTGGGAAAGGGGGAGTAGGAATTGCTTAATAGGTATAGAGTTTCGGTTTTGCAAGATGAAAAGAGTTCTAGAGACTTTACACAATGAAGATGTAATTAGTCATCAAATAAAAATTCATGAGGAAAAATATCCGAATGCTATACTCAGACAAGACGGATAGATAAGTTTGCTAGAGCTTATTTTCCTTGTAGAATAAACATAATGAATTGCTCTCTATGGTAATTATGTACTCTCATTAGATCCTTACCTTCTTTCAGAGCTTTATCCATGTTATGAGAAATTACTACTCTTCTAGACTGAACTGACTCATGTGAATTTCCATACACAGGACTCTGAAATGTAAGAAGAAAAGACACAGATTACTGAATGAATAAATCATATAGAAAAATAAAACCAAAGGTATGAACATCTAAACAAGCAATAAGATTCACTTATCAGATTATAAAGTTCTTTCGGGAAAGCAACTAAATGTTTTTGTTAGTTAAAAATTGTTTGAAATAAAGAATTTAGGAAGGATTTTTTTCTCTTTCAGAAATCAAAACAGTATGATGCAAATATAGAAATAAACAAATCAACAGAATGGCAGAAAGTACAAAAACATGCAAAATGTTTGGAAACACATACACCAAACTATGTGGTTTTCTCTAGGCGCCACAGGATTTTAACTTCTTACTCCATAAAGTCTATATAACAGCAAGTTTTAAAAATGTTTCTTAAAATTTTTTAATTGTAAAAAGATACTGCTTGGCAAAATAAAGGGGTGGGGCATGGGGGAGAGAATTACAGAATTAAAATCCCACTATCAGGCTAGTAAGAATACATTAAAGAGGACGCCAAAACTGGTTAAGCTCGGTGGATAGAGCATGGGCCTGCGGACTGAAGGGTCCCAGGTTCGATTCCGGTCAGGGGCATGTGCCTTGGTTGCGGGCACATCCCCAGTGGGGGCTGTGCAGGAGGCAGCTGGTTGATGTTTCTCTCTCATCGATGTTTCTAACTCTCTATCCCTCTCCCTTCCTCTCTGTGAAAAATCAATAAAATATATTTTTTAAAAAAAGAGGAAAAAAATTGATCACATACCAAAATGATCAAAAACATGTATAATGTAATTGGGCCTACTTATTGGTTTTGGAGGGTAAAAACTAAGTAATATTAACAAAAATGTGGGGGTTCTTTTTTTGCGGGGGGGGGGGGGGCTCCATAAATATTAGCCCTGGCACATCACTAAGGAGATCTAAATGGCTAATATACTATCACCCTCATCCAACCAACAAGCCTGGGGCCGTCACTGTTCTCAGGCTGGGCATCCAAACACAGCCCCAAGCATCTGGGCCACCAACCAGGAGGAGACCATTTATAGCTCCCGGCTGTTTCTCACTATCCGCTGGGTCAAGTGCCAACAGTGCCATCTGTCTTTATTACCACTGTTATTAAAAACAAACAAAAAGCCATAGTTTTAAGATTCCTTAGTTGAAATACTTTTAAAAGCCTTTAGTGTACAATTACACTCATGAAAGAAAAGAATTCCTTTATGCTACAAACTAACATAATATTCAACGCTTTCCCAAGAAACCTTTTTTTAAAACCATAAATAATCATAATCCTATAGACAAACACCATTTAATGCATAAAAGAAATACACTCTCAATTACTTAATACTATTTTCTAGTCCCTGAGTAACTTGCTATAAAATTAAGTGGTCAGTACATTTTATTGTAATTTTAAAAAATTTTA
Organism: Myotis davidii; assembly: GCF_000327345.1. Classification (NCBI taxonomy): domain Eukaryota; kingdom Metazoa; phylum Chordata; class Mammalia; order Chiroptera; family Vespertilionidae; genus Myotis; species Myotis davidii. The sequence continues at coordinate 6,341,034 of NW_006297021.1, read as the reverse complement.
TTTTGTGGGGGGAAAAATTGAGAAACTGAGAATTTTTAAATTCTAGTGCTTTTAGACTTAATATTTTTAGAGCCCTACACTGACATAACTTTAATCACAACTTCTCAAGCCTTTGGCAAGTAGTCTGGTATAGTTTCCCAATGATAGGTGTGTTCGTTTTAGTGTACGGCACTAATTAGAGCAGTGATGGTGAACCTTTTGAGCTCGGCGTGTCAGCATTTTGAAAAACCCTAACTTAACTCTGGTGCCGTGTCACATCTAGACATTTTTTGATATTTGCAACCATAGTAAAACAAAGATTTATATTTTTGATATTTATTTTATATATTTAAATACCATTTAACAAAGAAAAATCAACCAAAAAGATGAGTTCGCGTGTCACCTCTGACACGCGTGTCATAGGTTCGCCATCACTGATTAGATGATAAAACCAAAGTCACATAACACGTATTTGAGAAGTTCCACAATTTGGGTTCTTAAAATGGAAACTGTCTGTAAGGGCTGGGAGAGAAGCAGATACTCTGAGCTTGTGTCTATCTTCACAGCTTCCTTCAAAACTTAATTTTTTTATTCTTACTTTTTACCTTTTTGTTTGTTTGTTTTGGTCTCCCTAGTCAGGGCTCTACAACTTCTTGCCATATGACTGCTTCATACTTAGATAAAACATATAAACGTGTTGTCACTGCTCTCCGCATCTGAGTAAGAATTACTCTCTATCCATCCCCAGGGGTCCCAGACCTTATTAGAAAGAACAAGATTCTTCATCTCCATCCAGCCCACAGCCTGATGGAGTCTGTACGGAGAACAGGAAGACAACAGAAAGCATCATGGGCTTTCTGCAGAACTATGCATGCAAATTCCTTCTTTAAGGATTTAGTGTTTATGGAGGCAGAATGTCCTCATGTCTAAATTCCTACACAAGTGTTAGTCGCTACATACAGTACTTCACTTCTTTCAGATCACTACATGCCATTTACTAATCCTTATCCCAAGGAGGGGAAAGGAAAAAAGGAAGGAGAGAAAAGAAAGGAAGGAAAGAAAAAAAGGGAGTAAGGACCAGAGAGAGGAAGGAAGGTAAAGGGAGAGAGGGCGAGGGGAGGGAGAAAATGCAAAATGTGAATCAATTCCTACGGGCCAGAGGACAGTGAGCAAAAACTGCCTTCATTTTCCTTCTATTTATAGATTTGAAAAAAGAAACTCCGCTCGCAGCGACTTCCTCAAGAGACCTATTCTTTAAGGCAAATGGGAACTTTCTCCTCTCTACACAAACACAGCCTCATTCCTCAGGCACAGCCTACCTCTCTGCCTGACCCTCACTTTCCTAAAATGCTGGTTTTAGGAAAGACGAAAGAAAAGTGTGTGTGCCTTTCTCACTGCCACAACGAATAGGGATAGAAAGCTTCAATATCCTAATTCTAAATTAGGGCTTCCAAAGTCATCGCCCAGCTCTTGTTTTCAGTTTTATGTATCCAGACCACACTATTCATTCATAGGAGGTTTTGGTAAATCAGTACCCCTTGTCATGTAAAAAATATGCCTTATTCTTAATGTAATTAAAATAAATGAAATCTGTCTTAATGTTAAGATTTAAATCTAGCTTAAAACCTAGCTTGTCAAGATCATTTTTAATCACTCAGGGAGTTCTCTGAAGAAAGAAAATGAGAGGTCTCTACATGTAAATGCTCATTTCAGAAATGCTGAATAAAACCCTAGAGCTTGTCTCTAATATACATATGGAACTAGATCCCCAGCATCAACAAGTCCATGCCATTTCCAAAGCCCTTTCCTGAGAATATATCAGCTTTCTGTTTACTCCTGAACATCAGCTTTTAGTCTACAGCCATAATACACTCGTGTCTGTGCAAAGCTAAGGCAACTGGCCTATATTACAGCTACAGAGCATCTCCTGAGGAAACCACACCCACAGAGAATCCAGACCCAGAGACCTGGGCACTCTGACACCATTAGCAACAACCAGGAACAATCTGGAATCTGGCCAGGACATATTCCACATTGTCCACTGTTTATAAATATGACATTGCTTACTGTGCTGCTTCCTGTGGGAGCACAGATGGGCTAGAACAGCCAGTGCGTGACTTGTAATTCCTGTCATGTCCATTACTGGAATACTCAAATAAAAAAGTGCCTCTCCCCCTCATATATACTTATACACTTAATTTTTAAAATACATTTGTTTTAAAAAGAAAACCTCTTTATAGATGTGAAGGAGTGATAGGTACAATTCCTTGTAAAACTAGTGAAATAGTCACTTATCCTAGGAAAACAAACCCCCAATCACCAACACTAACCACATGGAGCTGTCACATGGCTGAGTCTTTGCAAATATTCTCAGCATCTGACCATCTACTGGGATCTCATGACAAACATTCTCATCCTTAAATTATGCTCTCAAAATCATGGCTCCTTTCAAACCAGTCATATTCCGCCTCGGCCTCATAAAATAATTTACTTAAAACCAAAGCAATGAAGGAATCACACCTATTCTCCTTAGGAAGATACAGAAGGGCTAAGAAACATGAAAAACCATCTCATTTAACTAAGGTGGTGACACAGCAACAAAAGTCATGCCCAACATGGAAGGTGCGTAGCCACATCACAGAACTCTGAGGGCGGCAGGCTGAGTGGCCAGCACACCGCTCCCAAGTCCAACCACACCTTTTCCGAATGGTAGATCCCTGACCCAGCCACTTCCTCTCTAGCGTAAGTGGGCTGACACCTCTGAGGATTAAATAAAATAATTCAGGGGTCCCGAGAAGAAAAAAGGTAACAGGAGCCTGGTAAGGAATATAAATGAGTTAAGGGGTTACTACTGCTGTGCAGCCAAGTGTTCCAATTCTTTTCCAAAGAATGGAAATCAAGAATTTTAAGTGAGCCCTAGCTGGTTTGGCTCAGTGGATAGAGCAGTGATGGCGAACCTATGACACGCATGTCAGAGGTGGCACGCGAACTCATTTTTTTGGTTGATTTTTCTTTCTTAAATGGCATTTAAATATATAAAATAAATATCAAAACTGTAAGTCTTTGTTTTACTATGGTTGCAAATATCAAAAAATTTCTAGATGTGACACGGCACCAGAGTTAAGTTAACGTTTTTCAAAATGCTGACACACAGAGCTCAAAAGGTTCACCATCACTGGGATAGAGTGTCAGACTGCAGACGAAGGAGTCCTGGGTTGATTCTGGTCAAGGGCATGTGCCCGGATTGCAGCTCGATCCCCAGTGTGGGCCATGCAGGAGGCAGCCAATCAATGATTCTCTCTCCTCATTGATGTTTCTATCTCTCTCTCCCTCTCCCTTCCTCTCTGAAATAAATAAAAAATATATATTTTTTAAAAAGAATTTTAGGTGATATTTCAAAGTAATTCATTATCAATCCAAACACTGCTTACACTGTTTGGGCCAAACCATAAGCCATATTCAAATTGTGGGCATCTAGTCTGTAATTGCTCACTCCCAAAAGCACTCGGCCGCATGCCTGGCACATACTGCCATATGTAGCTATTACCCCTAATAAAATCCAAAATGTTACTAGCTTTCAACAAATTGATGCTAATCGGTTGGTTGGGAGGTAGGCTGGTTAGATGGCTGATTGGTTTTCCGAAGGGAAAGGAATGGTGGAAGTAGAAGCAAGACAGGATTGAAAAGTTAAGCAACCAGAGTAGGACACAACAAAATAAAACATCTCTTCCTTGAAATATTTTTGCTTTGAGGCTATACATTACAGAGGGAAAGTGTACATATCCTGAAGCTGTTCTACCGTGCATGTGCCTTTACACTTCCTATTGCTGGTGAAGTATTTAAACAAAACCTGGCTGGATCAGAAGCCACTTCCTGGATTGTGCTTTATAATGTTTAATCATGAACTAAAAGTGATTGCTTTCCTTATCGATAAATGAAAACTGTCAAACACACATACTGAGCAGTTACCACTGCAGGAAATTGTACTGATAGGAAGTAGAGCTACTTGTGTCTTTTTCCCCCTTTCAATCAAGTATAATTTCTATTTTAGATATAAGAAAAGGAAGCTATTCTTTAAAATTAAAACCTACAAATGTTCTCATATTGTTTATTCTAGGTTCCAAACATGCTTTAATTTCTTTTTCAAATGCTATTTCCAATTATATAAAGAACAGAGACCCATTCTATACTACAAATATAAAGAATTAAATGGAGCCCTAACTGGTTTGGCTCAGTGGATAGAGCGTTGGCCTGCTGACTGAGGGGTCCCAGGTTTGATTCCTGTCAAGGGCATGTACCTTGGTTGCGGGCACATTCCTAGTGGGAGGTGTGTAGGAGGCGGCTGATCGATGTTTCTCTCTCATCGATGTTTCTAACTCTCTATCCCCTCCCTTCCTCTCTGTAAAAAATTAATAAAATGTATTTTTAAAAAAAGAATTAAATGGAAATCTCCAATGGCCAATGTTTTAGTCAATTGTACTTTTAATGAAGCCTCTATAAAACCCCAAAAGGAGGGGTTCAGAGAGCTGCCAGAGAGTGGCATGTTTGGAGGGCATGGAACTCCACATACCTTCCCCGTACCTTGCCCTATACATATCTTCCATCTGGCTGTTCTGAGTTATATTTTTTTATACTAAACCAATAATCTAGTGCCGTGGTCGGCAAACTGCAGCGAGCCACATGCGGCTCTTTGGCCCCTTAAGTGTGGCTCTTCCTAAGCCTTAGGAGTACCCTAATTAAGTTAGTAACAATGCACCTACTTATACAGTTTAAGTTTAAAAAATTTGGCTCTCAAAAGAAATTTCAATCATTGTACTGTTGATATTTGGCTCTGTTGACTAATGAGTTTGCCGACCACTGATCTAGTGAGAAAAAATAATGAATCTATAATGCCATCATCCAGAGATAATCACTATTGTTATTCTGGTGTATCTTATCCTACTTGATGACTCCAACACTTATTACGTAACTTTGGGCAACTGACTTTACCTCCATTTCCTCATCTACAAAATAAAGGCAGCAATAGTACCTACCTCTTAGGGTTGTGAGCACTGATTTAGTACATATGATGAGTTAATAGACACAATGCCTGGCAACACATTAGTAATTATAAATTACTAGAGCCCGATGCATGAAATTCGTGCAAGAGTAGGCCTTTTCCCCCCTGCCAGCATCAGCTTCCCTCTGGCACCCAGGACCTGGGCTTCCCTCCAGCCACCAATACCTGGGACCCGGGCTTCCCCTACAGCCCTGGCTTTTGTCCAGAAGGCCATCCATTCTAATTGGCATATTACGCTTTTATTATTATATTATTGATACTTTTTCATTTTCATGCCTTTTTAAAAAAAAATTAGGACCGTAATATGAAGCACAAACTATGCAAAGATGACCTGGAAAAGATCCATTTTCAGTCTCTTCAACTAGCCCTAAACTACGAACCTGGAAAGCCCGACACTGCAGGGTAGGCATTTCCAGATAAGGAAATGAGTAATGGACACAAGAGGCAGGGGCAGGTCTGGGCCTTCTCTACCCTGAGAAATACTTTGGTGAAATCAAGCCAGTGTGGCCTCCAGAAATATAAATCCCTACCATGAGTTTACCTAACGTGAACCTGGGAAGAGGTGAATGTTAAATTAGATTATCAGTAACTTCTGTAGCTTATTACACCATTTATCAAAGAACTGTGCTCAGGCTAAAGGCCAACTCTGACTGCATGCGTCACATGTAAGAATTAAGGTTCTGTTTATATTTCTATAAGATGATTATCAGTCAGGATAGCTCTTGAGACTCGATCCTATGAAAGGGTATAATATCAATTACATCTTTTCTCTCAACAAATATGAAATTCAAACGTGCTTTATGAGGGGATAAATGGTGATGGAAAAAATAAAATAAAAATTTTAAAGATGTGCTTTATGCTGGGGCACAATCCTCCTGTTATTACTATGTCAAAAGCATATGATATCACATTATAGTGGCAAGAGCACTCAATTAAGACCCCCCCAAAATAGGCTGTAGTTGATTCTTTGTCATTTTCTTGCTGAGTTATAATGAACATGTCCACCTCTCTGCAATTCATTTCAATTTAAACAATGTCTACCCTATTTATATTAAAAGGTTAGTATGCAATTCCAGAAGAATAATGCATGTAAAAATACTTTAAATATTATAAAGCAGTTTACAAATATAGGCTGTTCTTCTGGTTCCATAAGTCATAGTCTAAATTTTTTACAATGTTAACTTCCTCCCCAAAGAATGATTATAGTTATATTACATGTGATTAGTACTATGACCTTTCAAATTTTACTGTCTCAAGCAGACTCCTTTAATAATGTTTCTTGGTTACTAACCTGCTTTCTAAAAGAAAAATGAATATTCACGCAAAGGCAAAATCTCTATTAACTGATCAATAGAGGTGGATTTGGGGTAGGTTAATATACTGAAGACTGCTTTTCCATTCTCTTGGAAGAATTAGATTCATGGGGGAAAATGTGTTTTATTTCTAATGTCAAGGACTCAATGTTAAGATCCTTAGGAAACACACTCCACTTGATTACAAGAGAAATTTAAATATACTAGTATTTCAAATCAGACACAGATTTGGAAACTGAAATTATAACATACACTTGAAAGTACATAGGCAGACAGCAGTTTGCCTAAATTGGCAAGTACAGAACAGACACTAGGGTTGGAAGAGAAGAATGAAGAAAAGCAAACTGGCTTAGGAAAGGCAATTGAAAACTGGCATTAGCTTTTTGTATTTCTGAAAGGTTTGTGTAATAAAAGTTCTCTAACCATTTATCACTTTCATTGTAATTTTGAGTTCATAAGGGAAAGCATAAGTTCCCATAATATGAATCATATTTCCATCAATTCATACAATCATCTAACATTGCCTGGGGACTCTGTGTGTCTGCCACTTAGCTGAGTACTAGAGAGACAATGGCGAATAAAATACACTCTCTATGCTTAAAAGGCTTAATCTATTCTTGATGGAAGCTCATATTTGAGTAATTGATGAGCCATAACACTGTGGGAAGCTGTACTTAGGAATTCTAATATCCATCCTATTCTGATATCTTTACATTTTGCTCTCCCCATGTCATGAAAGAAAAGTTACTCAAGTATACAGTCAATCCATGAGAATATTTCAGAAGAGTTTTGAAGTTCAAACATATTGAAGTATATTACAAAAATATTCTCATGAGTTCTCCCTGAAACCACTGAATATAAATGATGAAGGAACCAGTGTGGCTGCCCCTGCTTCAAAGCCTTTATGTAACTCAACAACTAGATGAGTCACATAGAAAGGCTTTTTCACAGAGATCTTTAGTAATGAGAACAATTACTATTTTTAATACTCCATTACTGTCCTGGAATACCAGAATACCATTCCTAATTAATTCGTTGACTAGCTTTTAAATAAAAACTAGTGATAAAATATTTACTACCTGGTCAGAAAAATATTACACTGGTAATTTGAATCAGTGGTATCTCTATTTCCGTAATTCCCTTGAAGCAAAGAGCTGAGCTCCAGACAAAGTGGCTCAGATAGCACACATGCACAAGATACTGAGATGTACGAGATGAATTATTGCCATTAAAATACTAGTTGCATAAAATTGAAAGAACATTTCCATTGAATCAAATCAAAGAGGCTGACTTTTACATCCCTTCTAACTGGTGAGTTATCTTCCCCAGACTAGATCTAGATTAGATAAAGTGTTTCTTCAATTTCTACCTAACATAAATGTGTTGAAATTCAAAGAATAAAGCCTCCTCCTAAGAAACATGACATTAAAGATAGGCCGTGTGCAGTAGACATCTACCTCTAAGTAGAGAGAGCAGAGAAATGCCTGCTTGAGCACGTAGGTATATAAACATAGTGAATCCTGAAAGTGGCCCTTGCTGACATCAGGAAGCCCCTAGTCATGGCTTGAAAACACACTGCTCACTTTTCAAGAATCACTTAGGCAATTTCTTCAAAAGCACATTTCCAGATCCTATCCCCCAAGAGTCTTAATTCAGAAAGATTAAGGTGTGTCTTTGGAATAAGTACAGTACTTTTTTTAATTGATTGATTTTTTTAGAGGGGGGGGAGAAACATCAGTTTGTTGGTCCACATATTTATGCATTCACTGGTGGATTCTAGTATGTGCCCTGACCAGGGATGGAACCCCAAACCATGGCACATGGGGACAACACTCTAACCAACTGAGCTGCCCAGCCAGGACGTTAAGTACTGTATTTTTAAAATTACAAAAACGCTAAACTATTTATGGACCCTTAGGCCACACTCAGAAACACTGTCAAATGGTTGTCACGAGGAACATCCATTGGTTGCCTCCTGTATGTGCCCTGACCAGGATGGACCCTGAAACCTATGTGCCAACTGGGAAATGAACCCACAACCTTTTGTGTACAGAACAACGCTTAACCAACTGAGCCTCCTGGGCTGGGCTATCACAATCATTCTACATAAACTGGGAGCAGAATCACAAGAATCCTTCCTAACTTCGACTTTGCTTAGTTAACTGAAATTCTAATTATAATGCTTCATTTGTATTCTCATAAAGAAAGGAGGTATGAACTCTTTCTGTATAAAATTTATATTCCACAATGATACTACCAAATCATTAATCACTTTAAAAGAGAAGTCAGTTAAATTAATGAGGGATTGTTTTAAATACTGCACTTGAATAAAAAATTATTGTATTCCTGGAGTGGTCTACACTCTACGCTGTGTACAGGCACTGAATAAAACAATTATTGGAAATTTAAGTTGGCTAAACATATCCCTTTAAAGAAAAACAACCATTCTATTTCCTGATAACTAATTTCCATTACATTTAATGGGTAAAACTGCCCCAGAGTACAGTTACAAGCAAATGCCCTGAATGACCCACCTTGGGCAAACAGGCAAGAGAAGCAACCCCACTCTACTACCTACCCAAGCCCCACACTGGGGGTCAAGCCCGCAACCCGAGCATGTGCCCTGACCGGACATCCAACTGTGACCTCCTGGTTTATAGGTCCACGCTCAACTACTGAGCCACGCTGGCCAGGCAAGGCTTCACTTTATGACTCTTGTAGTACAGTATGATTTTTCTAGTATACATATTTATCCACTGTGTTCACAGGCATAGATTAGATTAAAATGAATCAAACTGAGACCACAGAAGTCATTTCTCTGAACCCAGTAACAATGCCAAAATAGGCTTTAACAAGCAAATGCCGAAGCTGATTACAAAGCACTATTAAAAATAAGTGTTACCTGCCATTAAGAAGACATAGTACAGCCCTCTGGTGTGGCTCAGTGGTTGAGTGTCGACTTATGAACCAGGAGATCACACAGTTCAATTCCTGGTTGGGGCGCATGCCTGGGTTGCAGGCTCGATCCCAGAGGCAGCCAATCAATGATTCTCTCTCCTCATTGATGTTTCTATCTCTCTCTCCCTCTCCTTCCTCTCTGAAATCAATAAAAAAAAATAAAAGTAAAGAACAGAGTATAAAAATTTAACTACTGGGTGACTGTTATCTGTGAAAGACTGACTTCCCCCCATATGTCTCCATAGAGAAGGCCAAGAAACAATGACCAAACCCAGAACAACGAGCCTCCCTAACATCTAGAATGAGTTCTTTTTCTTCCTTGGGGCACAGGACTTTCAGTGCTAAAACCAAGACAATTCTAAGAAAACCAGGAAAATCATTCACCCTACAAAACATCTTGCTCATGGAACAGCTGGGTCTGGGTGTGGCTATGCTGCTCAGAGCTAAGGCAGAATGAGTTCTTGAAACACCATTTCCCATAAAAAGAAATCAGGGCTCTTTTTAGAGAAATTGCTAATTCCAGGTGTGAGCAGAATTATGAATACACAAAATGAACCTGAAATATCTTGTTATACCAGATACAAGAAAATTTTCAAAGACTAGAAGGGTCATATCAAAAAGACTAAAGAGCCAACTTGAAAGGGTTCCCACTGGCCAAAGATGGACTTATTTATATAAGCTTCAAAAGATAATAATTACAGCTGATTGAAACCTATCCATTATGTTCAAATCCATGCGCTCATATATTTTTTTAAAACACACAATGAGCCCTAACCGGTTTGGCTCAGTGGATAGAGTGTCGGCCTGTGGACTGAAAGGTCCCAGATTCGATTCCGGTCAAGGGCATGTACCTTGGTTGCGGGCAAATCCCCAGTGGGGGGTGTGCAGGAGGCAGTTGATTGATATTTCTCTCTCATCGATGTTTCTAACTCTCTATCCCTCTCCCTTCCTCTCTGTAAAAAATCAATAAAATATATATTTTTTA
>NW_006297021.1:6327255-6330592 GCF_000327345.1 Myotis davidii | reverse complement strand
CCTAACCGGTTTGGCTCACTGGATAGACCGTCAGCCTGCGGACTGATAGGTCCTGGGTTCAATTCTAGTCATGTACCTTAGTTGCAGGCACATCCCCAGTAGGAGGTGTGTAGGAGGCAGCTGATCGATGTTTCTAACTCTTTATCCCTCTCCCTTCATCTCTGTAAAAAAATCAATAAAATATATTTTAAAAAAAACATACAACGAATTGGTCACTTTCAGAGGACGATGGGAAACCAACTCATTATCTTGGACACTGATAATGAGAATCTAGCATTTATTCTGTTTTTATATGAACTGTACCACTGTGTAACCAAATAGTATATGAGGTAAATGTATCTCTTTTAAACAGGTATCCTATATAATAAAAGCCTAATATACTAAGTGTCCAGTCATCTGGTTGGCCATTCAACCAATCAAAGCGTAATATGCTAATGATATGCTAAGGTTGCTCAACCGCTCGCTATGACATGTACTGACCACCAGGGGGCATATGCTCCAACCGGTAGGTTAGCTTGCTGCTGAGGTCTGGCCAATCAGGACTGGCAAGATGGGCTGGACATGCCCTGGAGCCCTTCCTCGGTCCCTCCTGGCTGGCCAACCTCCTGAATCCCTCCCTGGCCCTGATCATGCACCAGTGGGGCTTCTCAGCCTGGCCCACGCCCTCTCGCAATCCAGGCTGAAGGGTACTCCTCCCTCCACCCTCCCCCGCCCCCGTACAAATTTTGTGCACTGGGCCTCTAGTATACAAAATAAATGAAAAATAAATGACAGTTAAAACATCATTTTGTCACCCCAACAAATAATAGATTTAGGTATTGAGCATCAACAGCCACTCATATAACAAAGACAATCAGTATGTGCTTCCCAATGAAAGGTCACATCACCACCAGCCTAGTCCTGCCAAAGGGATCAAACACAAGTTGATCAAGTCTCTGGATCCCACCGCCAATCTGTAGGACATACAAAGGAGAGAGGATCGTGCTGAACTGTATTATTCAGATGCGATCAACAAAGTCCAGACTATAGGTCATGTTATGGGACAAATGCTCCAGGTTCTTCAACAGATAAATTGTAAAGAAAAAAAAGAACAGAGGAGAAACATTTTTAATGGATAAGAATAAACTATAATGTCCACAGATGCACATTTGAGTGATAAAATTATAACAACATGCATGGAAATGATTACTATAAAGTCAATGTGAGTTTCTTAGGTAGAATAGGAGGGGCTGACATTAGGGTTTGAGAAAGTTACAAGGGTATTCTCTTTATAATCACTCATCCAATTATACATTTATTTTTTTATTTTATAATAAAAAGTTTTAAACTAATATTGTAAAATCTACCATATAACACATTCTATATTCAAAGCACTTCTATAAATAATAAGCATTTGTATTTTTACTCTTAAAATACATTTTATTGATTTTTTTACAGAGAGGTAGGGAGAGGGATAGAGTTAGAAACATCGATGAGAGAGAAACATCAATCAGCTGCGTCCTGCACGCCCCGCACCGGGGATGTGCCCGCAGCCAAGGTACATGCCCTTGACCGGAAGCGAACCTGGGACCCTTCAGTCCACAGGCCGACGCTCCATCCACTGAGCCAAACCGGTTAGGGCAGCATTTGTATTTTTAAATACTATGACATTGCTCCAAAAAACCCCTGAAGATATTTACTATCTCCATTTTTCAGATAAGGAGACTGAGAAATCTTCAGCAAGTTACCCACAGTCACTGAGTTATAAGGGCAGAGCCAGGATTCAAATTCAGACAACTGACTCCAAAACCATTCTCTTGATGTGTATGCCCTATTAAATCCCTCACGAAATATTTACTGCTTACCTACTAAATCATGCTAAATGTTAAAGATACCAAGGGGAGTTTCTGCCTTCATGGAGCTCAAGGGTTAATGAAAAAGAAAGAGAACCGTCCAAGTGGGTATAAAGTTACGATTGTGGTCGGTACAATGAGGAAAGCTATATGGTGCTATGAGAATACATTCCATCGGGAGATAGGGGAAGCTTCTCCGCAAGGTGATGCCCCAAGTCTGAGTGAGAGAAAATCACTAGGTGAGGGGGCAGCGGTTTCCCCAGGCAGAGGAAGCAATAGGCAAAGAAGTCATCGACAGAGGGAGCTTGGCGCTTTGCGGACTGAGGATGAAGGTAGTAGGACAGATGAGGCTGAAGAGCTAGGAAGAACAGGAAGCTACTGATGGGTTTTAATAAAACATGTTGCTGAAGAGGGATTTGATTGGGTTTGCAGTTTTTTTTAAATGAACTGAAGGAGGAGCCAATAAGGAGGCAGGAAGACCAGTGGAGAGGCTATTGCTGTCTTCCAGGTGGGACATGATGGTACCTGGGACCAAGCACAAGAGCTAGAAAGGAGTAGATGAGCCCTGGCTGGGTGGCTCAGCTGGCCGGAGCGCCAGCTCCAAACACCAAAACGTTGCGGGGAAAAGACAGGACTTGATGGCGGAATGCGTGTGAGGAGTGAGGAGATGTCAAGAAGGACTCAGGCTTCTGGCAGTGGGACTTGACTTTCAGAGGTGCTAGTCACTGACATAGGAAACAATGGGAGAGGGATGGGGACACTTGCATTTGTTGAATTTCAGGCACCACTGTGAGTGCCAAGTGGAAATGTCAAGTTAAGTCGTTGAATAAATGAGATCTGCGCCTGAGGAATAAACTCTAATCCTCAGTGTAGAGATGGTTATTATAGGAGGCTCAAAGATGAGGCTGCCAAGAGTGACATAAAAAAGGAGAGATTTCAAGAATGACCTAAAATCAAATCTAGAAAACAAAGCAACTTCCTGAGCTTATCTAGAGGTCAAAACCTCAGAAAGGTTTAGTGAAATGGGGGGAAACTGGGAAAAAACAGAAAGAAAATAAATTATCTGCCTCAGAAATAACACACTGACATTTCTAGATCATTTGAGATGTTAATTTCATGTCTTACTTGGCAGGGCCTGCACGCAGCCCCAGGTGCTGTGTGCATGAGCTGACTTGCGCAAGAAGAAGAGACTCAAGCATGGAGCAAGGAGAGAAAGCCCTAGGCCAGTGGTTCTCAACCTGTGGGTCGCGACCCCTTTGGCAGTCGAGCGACCCTTTCACAGGGGTCGCCTAAGACCATCCTGCATATCAGATATTTACATTACGATGCATAACAGTAGCAACATGACAGTTATGAAGTAGCAACGAAAATAATTTTATGGTTGGGTCACAACATGAGGAACTGTTTTAAAGGGACAGTAGGTTGAGAACCACTGCAAATTATTTTTAATCTTGACACCTTCCTGCCAAATAGTCAAGTTGTTAATAATTATGTAAACCTTAAAT
>NW_006297021.1:6321980-6327171 GCF_000327345.1 Myotis davidii | reverse complement strand
GGTATTTTGTGGAAGAGCCACACTCAAGGGGCCAAAGAGCCGCATGTGGCTCCTGAGCCACAGTTTGCCGACCACTGGCCTATTCCATTAAGAAAAAAGCAGAAATTATTTCTGACCCAGATGTAAGAAATTATTGCAAAAATAGGAATGAACCAATCCTACAATCTCAATTATTGGCAACAAACAAGTAGACCATGGTTTCTACACAGTAATTGAGTTCCACCCCCTCCTCAAACAGAGTTCTGAGAAGTAAAATAACTTGCTCAAAGTCAACTAGTGGCACAGCCAAGTCTTCTGCCCATCACACATTCTTTCTACTCAGCACACGAGGGCCAGAAGGTTGAGAACCACTGCCCTAGGCCCTCGGGGGCTGCTCTAAGGCAGGTGGAGAGGAACCACGAACACAGGGATAAGGGGCTGTCTTACTAGAGATGCAAACAAAGGCATAGCCCTGTAGCTTCTATAACAAGGTAAGAATATAGTATATTGTAAAGCACGCTCTTGCCAAATAAGAGAAACAGGACTACACTCGCAGCTGCTATACAGCACAGGCCGTGACGCTGGCTCAGGAAAAGAGCAAAAGGACTAAGCCCTCCTGGACACCCAGCTTCAGGGACCAAGACAACAGGACTTCTGCACACACGGGCTCTGGTTTCGGCAGAGAAGACTCTGTAAAGGGTCTGCAGGCACCAGAAATGGAAGAACTGAAGTGCGCTTATTCACAAATGCATGAGACACTGCTGTGGACTCGGAAATGGAGGTGGGGCGGGTGGAGTCAGGAAAAGCATCAATGAGGTCCTGCATGAGCAGATGAGCAAACACCTACAGAATTTTAGTTACTGTGATGAATGCAAACTCACTCGTGCAGGTGGCAGAGAACTTCAGAAATTCAGGTTTGAAGCCCATTTGGTTAGAGCAGTGATGGCGAACCTTTTGAGCTCGGCGTGTCAGCATTTTGAAAAACCCTAACTTAACTCTGGTGCCGTGTCACATATAGAAATTTTTTGGTATTTGCAACCACAGTAAAACAAAGATTTATATTTTTGACATTCATTTCATATATTTAAATGCCATTTAACAAAGAAAAATCAACCAAAAAAATGAGTTCGCGTGTCACCTTTGACACGCATGTCATAGGTTCGCCATCACTGGGTTAGAGTCAAAGTTTATTAAGTAGATCCTAGTGCAGCCGTGGGCAAACTACAGCCCGCAGGCCAGATCCAGTCCGTTTGAAATGAAAACTATTGAAAAAAAAGACCATACCCTTTTATGTAATGATGTTTACTTTGAATTTATATTAGTTCACACAAACAGTCCATCCATGCTTTTGTTCCGGCCCTCCGGTCCAGTTTAAAAACCCATTGTGGCCCTCAAGTCAAAAAGTTTGCTCACCCCTGTCCTAGTGTCTTATCCTAAAAATGCGCAATTCATTCCATTTCCCTTGACCTCAGAGGCATTTTACTTGGAGTCACCCTGTCCATTGCTCTTTGCATCCAGCGTGTGGCTATTCACACATGGAAGCCCCAGGAGAGCTGACAAATGTAGCCGGACTGACCAGTGCCGAGGAACTGACAAGCACTGGCCAGCCGCAGGGACAGGGCGGACACACCTCACGCTCTTACCTACATCCTCCCAAAGCAGCACCTGAGCTGACAAGCCCACCACAATGCAGTCAAATCTAGGCTTTCTGGAAAGCGCCGCTATGCTTGGAGAATCTATGTAAGCACACCCCCCAGGACTAGCAAGATGTGGAAATGAGTAACTGGACCCAGGAAGAGGCCTCCCCCCGCCCCCACCCGCAAGGGCCATCCCTCATCATCACCCAACCAACCCTAGTTTGGAAAGGGACCTAACAGTGACGGGTAAAAACATGAAGTTCCAAGTTTGCGATATATTTTTCTTTCAAAAGCAAAGCTGCAATTTAAAAGGCCAAAATACACACACACACACACACACAACCCAGCAACTTTGCGTGCCATCATTTTAATACTGACAGCCTTCCAGACCTTTCATTTTCTAAAGCCTGAGCCCTCAGCACCAAACCTGCTGAGTCACCCATTCAGTACAATGTGCGACATTCTGCCCATGGGGACTCACACATTTTAAGGAATCTAGGGCACCTACCCCCACAAATGATCAGGTTGGGAAATGAAACCTAGGATATTTTTAAGAAGGCAACATTCAATTACTGGGGTGGCATCACAGCATGCACCCAAAACAAAAGCAGCCTAAGACTCGAAAGTGCTAGAAATAAAAGCTCCAGATAGAACGTTCACGTGTGGAGACTTCCATCTTCACTGTGAATAAGCAGTCGGACCCGTCCGTTTGGGGCTGAATTTATTGTTTAAAGACAATGTTAAGACACTTGAGAGATTCTTAAGCCTATCTAGAATGATAACTAGTGATAATATCAAGGAAGACTCTCTCTCTCCTGGATTTACTGTCTTTTGTTCCATCCACACAGCTTCATTAACTCTCACTTTCTATATTACAACTGCACTGTATTTCTCTTCCAAGTCCATCCCAATTATGTTCTGTTTAACATTTCCAACGCCCAGCCAGATGCTATCACCCTGGTGCTTAGAAAATGTCAATAGCTGCCATACCTACAGGCTAGCCTCCAGTTCTAATCCCTCGGCTGAGGGCTTCCATCGGAGCTCCTGTGAGTCATCTCATACCCTCACTGGCAACTCACATCCCAAAGGGCACATGTACTGCCTCTCTGAAGGTTTGCTTGACTTATTTTATTTTTGTACAAATGATGAAAGTACATATTGCTTCCTTCGGACAGTTTTGCTCATTCAGATACACACTTTTTTCCTTTCTGAGGATACATATGCTGGTTTGGATTAGCTTTTTTTTATGTTCTAGGTTTAATCATATATCTTCTTCCTTTGTGTGTAATCACTGTATATATATCACTATTCATATATAACTTCATCTTATGTTTACTAACCTTAAGAACTAGTTTCTTCATAACAAAGATACAGAAAACAATTACTCCTTTGTGCGTAATCACTGTTTATATGTCAAGAGATTATAGACATCCAGAACTTTTTTGAATACATATTTGCATTTGCTTATATAAGCACTAGAAGACGGATGCACAAAATTCATGCAAAAGTTAGGCCTTCCTTCCCCCAGCTGCCACAGCTTCCCTCTGGCACCCGGGACCCAGGCTTCCCTCACAGCCCTGGCTTCATCTGGAAGGACATCCAGTCTAATCGACATATTACACTTTTATTATTATAGATAATATATATCTTGAAGAGTAAACAGCACCTATTAATACTGGCTATATGGAAGAGAGACTTTTTTTTCACTGTACACACTTATATATGCTTTAATGTTTTTAAACCATGTGATTATATGACCAATGTAAAAAATTACATTTAAAAATTATAACTAGTAAAAAAAGATAAATAAATAAAATAAAAATTATAACTAGTATCAATTTAAAGTAAAACAACCCCTACACCACAGCAAGTGTTAGATAAGATCCTATCTTTCACGGGGTCCTCAAAAATGCCATCTTCCTCAAAAAACATTTTCCCACTAGCCACCCTGACTTAACTCCCCTAGGTAAAATGCAAACAAGTATTCTGAGGGCAATAAGTGCATTATGCCATTATCCATCATCAAAGGGTTGAGGATTAGTTTATCACATTAGCATAATAAAAGAAAGTTACACAGAGGCTGGGTATAGTTTACCTAACTCCTATCGCTTTTCCTTTTTCCCTCAAGTAACTAAATTCACTTTGTTTTACTCAAAGAACTTTTGTATTAGTAAAAGAACTCATTTAGGAATTCTCTAAGTCCTGCCCAAGCCAACTGGAGCCATGGATTGCTGTGTGAATGTTTTTACTGTCTCTACAAACATCTGCCTTCCCATCCAGTCTTCTCTTGCAGCCCAATCTCAGCCCTAGAGGGCTGGCACAGGAAATTGCCAGGCATTACAGAAAGCAATTATCCAAGCTCTTGTGACACTTAGGCAAGGCTAGGACCATTCTCTAGAAACTGAGGTTGAAATCTCAAATCTAAACATGTCAATGGGATACTTGAATTTGTTCTCATCTCAAACTATAATCGATTCATTCAGGCAGAAAATGTCTACTAAGAGCCTACCTACTATGTCCTTGACACGGCACTCAGCAACTAGCTAAGCAAAAAATGATCCAATGAAATCAGATTCGCAAATATACAGCAGATACTCAGTAAGTGCACATTAATTAGACTTGATTAACTTCTTGAACTTCCCTGCCTAATCTTTGAAAAGTCTTTCACTACTATTTTCTTTACATGGCAGTAGATTTCAGTTTTCCATGTCACTAGCCTGTGACTTTTTTCCATTATATGAGGACACCCTTTGTAATGCTGGTCCAGTAATGAAAATACGTTTTCTAAACTATTCACTCACTTTTGCCATATTTCTCTTGCTGTTGCCTAGAGTCAAGTAACTGTGGCTAGTGAATCTGAGGCTCTTGGTCCAGGTGAGTTAACTGGCCTGGCACAAGGCCAAACTGCAACCCTAGGCTATGGCAGCCTGCTCAGCAAAGCTGGACTAACAACTGGCACATGAGGAGAAGGCCAGCCCCGATTATCAGAGCTTCAGTCTGCTGCCTAGAACCAACTCCAAGTGCTTCTAAAGTGAGGCCGAGATATCAACTGTCAAGACTTGAGCATCAACCTTCCTGGCCTAACACCAAAGTTTCCTTAGTACCTGAAAATACCTGAGATAAAAATTATTTTTACTACTTTAATCAATAGTGATGCCCACCCTGCAGATTGGTGCAGCCACTATAGAAAAATTAACAATGGATCTGCCTTATGACCCAGAGATTCCACATCTGGGAGTCTATCTGAAGAAACCCAAAACACTAATTGGAAAGAATACACGCACCCGTGTTCACTGCAGCATTATTTACAATAGCCAAGCTATGGAAGCAACCCAGGTGCCCAGCAGGAGATGAGTGGATAAAAAAAGCTGTGGTACATATACACTGAGTGGCCATATTATTATGACCTCCTGACGTTTATAGGCAAATTAGCTGTAATTTCTCACTGAAGTTGCTAGAGGGCCAGACCATTATAAATAGGAAAGTAGGTTGTTCACAACATACAGTATCATTGTGATTTTTTTCTGAAGATATGGGTAAACGACGCAATTTAACAGTCTTTGATTTACTCATTT
>NW_006297021.1:6319758-6321841 GCF_000327345.1 Myotis davidii | reverse complement strand
ACCTGCCCCAAACCATAACACTGCCCCCACCAGCTTGAAGGGTTGTACTCATGTATGTGGGGTGCATGCCTTCATGCTGTTTCTGCCAAATTCTCACTCTGACATCTGCATGATGCAACTGAAAACATGATTCATCAGACCACATGACTTTTTTTCCAATGCTCGACTGTCCAATCCTTGTGTTCCTGTGCAAATTGGAGACGTTTTATCTTGGTAACTACAGACAGCAAAGGTGTTCGAACAGGCCTTCAGCTTCCATATCCCATAAATGTAGTGTACAGCTAATTTGCCTACAAATGTCAGGTGGTCATAATAATCTGGCCACTCAATATATATATATATGAATATTTCTCAGGCATAAAAAAATAATGAACCTTACCATTTGTGGCAGCATGGATGGACCTAGAATGTATTATGCTCAGTTAAATAAGTCAGTCAGCGAAAGACAAATACCCTATGATTTCACTGATACGTGGAATATACAGAACAAAATAAACAAAATTGAAACAGACATAGGTACAGAGAGAGAGAACTTGTGGTTGACAGAGTGGGGGAAGATTAGGGGACTGGATGAAAGATGGGATGGGTGAAAAAGGTGAAGGGATTAAGAAGTACAAACTGGTAATTACAGAATAGTCATGGAGATATAAAGTACAGTAGGGAATACAGTCAGTAATATCATAAGTATGTATGGTGTCAGGCAGGTACCAGATTTATCACGGTGGTCTAGTAAGTTATATAATGTCCAATCACTGGGTTATACACCCGAAACATACAATATTGTGTGTAAACTGTAATTGAAAAATAAAAAATATATATTAAAAAAAAATGATACCCACCCAAGTAAAATCAAAATCCTCACACATTGGAGATGTTCAAAAGAGGCTAATTAGAAGGGGGAAACCCTATGTTAGTGACCACTACCAGACATAATTTTCCTCATTATCATCTGCAAACACTTCTTAAGCTCCTACTGGGTGCAAGGGATAACAAAAGGTGTTACCCATGGTCCTAACCACATGGAGTTTTCAGCCAATAACTACACTGTGGAGCATGGAGAGGCATTTGAACACTCCTAGACACGAAAACACCTTTTCCCTTTTAGTTTAGGCTTCTCTAGCTGGCTACTTTTAACCATGTCTGCATTTTTTTTCTCTATAGAAGGAAGTCAGTAAGAAAAAAAACGAGGAAGAAAAAGCGAAGGGAAGAGAGATGGACAGATTGAAGGATAGACCCCAGTGTCTGACGTGTCTAGCTGACACTCAATTAATCCAAACGTATAAGAATACATGAGGGTTCTTTTCTTCATGCCGAATCTAATTTTCCGTAGTAAAGTAGTCACTGTATCTTAAGAGGCACCATTTGGTCCTGTGTGGTCCAGCTCCCACCCCCACAGAACTGCAGATATTTTATACTACACCACATGCTTATCTTCCATTCATAAAGGAGCGAACATTTTTTTAAACCCATAAACACATATTACTAGAAATACAGCACAACTAAAGGCATCAGTACTATAAAAAAAGTTGTATGTGAATGATATGCATTTCAATTCTAAGTAGCATATAACTTATAAAGTGAATGTCCTAATATACTTGTTTTCTTATTTAAGGCTATTATAAAAATCCAAATCCTGAAAGACTGATCTATTTTCCGGAGTTTATACTTCACCTCTTCTATTACCTGAAACTTCCAGGTGGTATACACAAGAGGTTATATGTGCTGCTTCATTTCATGTCACCTTTAAAGTGCTATTCTCTCTAATTCGTCTCCTAAACCCTCTTCCTGGATTTTCCAGTTTTATCTGCCCGGTGCTGCAGACGAGCTGGGAGGCTTGGGGGAATGTGCCCGGTGACAGGGTGGTAACCCACAGCGTGAGGCTTCCAGGTCCCCAGAGGCAGACTGCAGTACTAAGCCTTTGACCCTGACCCCGCCTTCTAAACTTTCTGTCCCCGCTTACTGAGCACTCTGAACCACTTAATTCTCAACCCCTTTGCCACAGCATTTATCACTACCCAAAAGTATCTCCCGTGTTTGCTTATTATTTGTTCCCCCGTAAGAATACAATCTCTAAGCTGGGCAT
>NW_006297021.1:6318291-6319119 GCF_000327345.1 Myotis davidii | reverse complement strand
CAACCCCAGCTACCAGAGTAATACCTGGCTTGTACAAAATGCTCAATAAAAGCATACTGAATAACAACTTCTTACCATACGCTCAAGAATCGCGGTGTCATTTGTCAGTAATCAACAAACCAACTAGTAAAATCTTGGGGTCCTTATTTTTTTTAATCAGTGTAGAGAAAAGAAAAAGAAAAAATACACCTGCTCACCAACTCTTGCTAAAGTAGACTGGGGGGGGGGGGGGGGAGAGGGAGGACAGCTACATGAAGGTTTTTAAGAAAAACTACGATTACTAGTTTTTTAGACTCCTGCATAAGTTCCTCGCCCTTAGCATACTGAATGGCTGATCAATGACAGCGTGAGCCCGCTGGCCGCCTCCCCTGCCACCCGGATCTCCGCGCTGCCCTGGGGCCCAGGAAGGGCCGTTGCGGGGAAGAGCTGTCGTGATTTTTAGAGGAGCGAGCAAGTCAAACCACAAGCAAATACCAAGCCCCGGGGTAACGGTCCCTCCAACAAATATCCTCCTGGAGCCGGGCCGCTGCCCCACGTGCTCGGACAACCCGTCCGGGGGCTGTGAGCGTCCGGCTGGGGAGAAGCCCTTCCATGTCGGGGTGCGAGCCGGAAGCCGCGAGGCAGGGAGAGCAGGGGTTTGGCGCGCAGGAAAAGCTCATTGAAACATGTTCTTTCCCATCTTCCCTATGCACCGCCCTACGCGCCCTGCCTCTCGGACCACAGCCTCCCCTCGTGGCACACGGCGGGGTCCGGGCACCCCCTTCCCAAAGCTGCGTGACTTCTCAGCACGGTGGGCGCAGGAGGTCGCGGTGCGAAGCGCCCCGGGCT
>NW_006297021.1:6310316-6317429 GCF_000327345.1 Myotis davidii | reverse complement strand
CCCGCCTTCCGGGCACGGGGAGGGGTCTGGCCCGCCCCCGCCTCGCCGGGGAGGGGGCGCGACCATGGCTTCGGAAGCCGCCAGGTCCTGGCCTCCCCCCCCACACACACACACACCCCGTCTGAGGATGGACATTTTTGCTGCAGGTGCCGGAGGCACTGGTCATTCTGGAGCTCAGGTGACCCCTTAATCCTCGCTCTCAGTTCATCCCTGGCAAGTAACCTCCTCGCATGCTCACAGCCCCCCAAATGTCCGCCTCATTTTCACCTGCTACTTAGGTGAAATAGGCAACCATTCCTGATCCTCACCTTTAACACGGTTACCCTAACAACACCCCCCCTCCCCCACACACACACACACACTTTCCCATCGCAGCCTCAGGGAAGGAGTCAGACAAACGTGGAGTAACGGAAGCCTGCAAGTCCTAGTTGTGCTAAGGCCCAAAGAAGTGGGCCTGGCGCCAGGCGGGTAGCAGCTTCCCTCATCGCTTTGGCTCCAAGTCCCTACATTTTTGTTGCCAGCGACTCCATATAAATGCCACTGCCCACGCAAGTGAACGCGGTCCAGATGATTTTTAGAGCACGTACTTTCTACCACGGCCCAGCGCTAATGCACAGATCAGGCTGGCTGAGAAGACACAATATGCTAGAGAAATACAAGTAATGACTATTAACACCAATAAAGCGGCAGGTGTGCCTTTAAGGAATAAGTAAGGAATTCTAAAAAGATTAATGATTATTAAAGGGCGGAGTGGTAGAGTGGAGAGAACAAATCCAGAATAGAAAAGGACAGGAGAGGGAAAAAGATGAGGGAAGCAGAGAGAAATAAAGGTTATGGGAAACATTTATAAGCAGAAGCTCAGAACTCTCTGCTTGTATCAGTCACGAAGAATTTCAAGTTTAAAGGCACTATTGTTTTCCAATAAATTGAGTTATAGCCTACTTCCCAGTAAGCACAGTTAAGGAAAATAAGCATTAAAAATATTTTTAAATACTGTGACTATCCTACTGTGTTTCTCTAAGGAATCATCTGTGTCATAGCAACAGAGAAAAATATACAACATTGTTGTGTAAACTAAAGTAGTTAGTGGATACTTATTCTTTGAAAACAAAGTATTGTCCAAGAGGTTGTTAATTTAAAAAAAGAAATACTGGTGTCCATAGATATACACAGCCCACCCTTGTATTCATGTCTTCATAATAAATTTCCCTGGAATGGCATAGATTCATAGAGGCTAAAAATAATCACTAACAGCTAGCTCTAACAAAACAGCATATAAATGAATTATTTTATATCCTCCTGTCTAATAAGGAGGGAATATGCTAATTACTGCCCCACCCTCAAAGATGGTGGTGCCCAGTCCCCTCAGCCCCCTAGCTGCCCAGGGCCAGCCTGAGGCACAGGTAACCAGGGCCGGCTGAGGCGCTGCCGGAAGTGGCAACAGCAGAGGTGTGATGGGGCATCACCTTCCCCTGATTGCCAGGTCGCTTCCCACCCCTGAGGGCTCCCGGACTGTGAGAGGGGGCAGGCTGGGCTGAGGGACCCCCCTCCAGTGCATGAATTTTCATGCACCGGGCCTCTAGTATCTATATAAAAATGTATTTACATGTGTAATATTTTTAAATCTTTGTTTTAAATATTAATATTCATATGACACTTCTTATACCTTGTAAGTTAAAGATAAGAAGATATTTTAAAAAAAAAGATAAGAAGATATTGACTGCCTTATGCCAGCTGTGACTTTGCCATGCCTAGATGATGACATCAAATGAAGTTACTACCTTCCTGTTCTCCTTTAAATAAATAAATAAAGTAGTGTAACGGACTTTGAAGGATTCCTTTTTCCTCTAAAATAGTTAACATTCATCCCACTAGTTCTCCTCAAAGTGTACCCACTAATCCAAATTATTTCAAGGAAAGCCTGGGTAGCTTGTTATTACCAACAATCATATCTACATTTTTTATCATTTACATGCCAAGGACTGTGTGCTAAGGGCTTTATATACATTCTCCAATTTACATCCATAGCTGACAATAATGGTAACTAATTGAGTACTCTCTGTGTGCCAGATACTGTTCTAAGCACTAGACATGCTTCATCTATGTTCACAACAACCCTGATAATGTCATCACCATCTACCCATGAGGACCCTGAGGCAAAGGAGGTAAAATAACTTGCTCAACATTATAGAGCTAATAAATATCATGGTCAGTTTTAGAGCTATGCATTTAACCACTATGTCATGGCACTTCCTTAAAAATGTCATTTATTCATCCCATATTACAAAGGAGGAAAGACAGGGTTTAAATCCATGAGCTCAAGACCTGCGTTTTATACTTTAAAGTATTTAGTTTTGTTGCTTTGTGAGGGTAGCTGGTATCTTAACCAGGCTCCTGATAAGTACTAAGTGATTGTAACTTGAATCACTAAAGGAGAAACTGGCCTGACTTTTATTAAGGGTCCTGGTCTGGAAGTCTTAAGACCACGGTCTTTCCAACACACCAGTATATTGCTCCCCAAAATAACGCAGATCTGGAGAAATGTGCACTCATGGTCAGAAAACTTCCTTAAAGCATATGCCATTCTGCTGCTAAGTCAGCACTGACACTTCAAGCATTTCCTAACAATACTGGGCCTCTACTCTGTGCAATGTTGGAGGAACACAGAAGTCAGGTAAGATAAGGAGTATCGGGGAGTGACGAGGGTCAGGAGGTATGGAGGAAGATGAGGCCAGAAGTCAGGCATTAAATTAGAACCCTGGTGTCCTTCCCAGAAGTCGGTGTTGAGTCCTTCCAGGTCTAAGGCTTGAAAAGCAAACTGAGTAGAGAGGCCTTATTTGTATTCCTCAAAGAGAGCACATTTTGATAGGCAATAATTGAAAGTTCCATGAGCTATCTTCATCATTCTCTTAAGATGGGAATGACATCTGCCTTAACTCATTGGGACATTATGAGGACAAATTAAGTGGGGAAAAATGACATTTAAAATATTAGGCAGTATAAATAGGTAAACAATACCTGATATCTGTCAAAATGTGATACATCTTCCCCTTCATGAGTATATTTCTCCTTAAACCCTCTGGCCACCTTGGAAGTGATTAGGATTAGAGAGAAGACCACAGTATTTTCTCTTGACCACTTTGGGGAAAACTGAATAAAGATGTTAACATGAGCCTAGATATTCTACTTTCTTCTACTGATTCACTGTAAGACCCTAACAGATCAGTTAATCTCTCTCTCTCTCTCTCTCTCTCTCTCTCTCTCTCTCTCAACTTTCAAGCAGAATGTGGTTTACAAAAATATGTGTGACAAACTTCAAAAATAAAAGAAATCATAAAGTACTTTAAAAACAAATAATAGTCCCTAACCAATTTGGCTCAGTGGATAAAGCGTCGGCCTGCAGACTGAAGGGTCCCAGGTTCAATTCCGGTCAAGGGCATGTACCTTGGTTGCGGGCATATCCCCAGTGGGGAGTGTGCAGGAGGCAGCTGAATCAATGTTTCTCTCTCATCGATGTTTCTAACTCTCTATCCCTCTCCCTTCCTCTCTGTAAAAAATCAATAATATATATATATATATATAAAAAACACACACAAAAAAAATAATAGATGACCAAAGCTTAAAGAAAACGTGCTGCAGCATTTCTAAGAGGAAGATGAATCTCTGAACAAAATTTTAGAACACATGTACAGGTTGTCCCCCAAAAATGTATACATACTTTGAATAATTATTAATTCCAATGGGTTAAATTGGAAAAGAAACATCACTTGAGCTATCTGCTGTTAAGTGTGTATACATTTTTTGGGACACCCTCTATATCATCATGCTGAGTGAGGCTCCATATTAGTAGAGCCATACCTCATTTCATTGCACTTTGCTTTACTGTACTTCACAGACATTGCACTTTTTACAAATTGAAGATTTGTGACAATCCAGCGTCAAACATGTCTATCAGTGCCATTTTGCAACAGCATTTGCTCACTATGTGTGATATCTTGGTAATTCCTGCAATATTTCAAACTTTTTCATTATTATTATATTTTTATGGTGTTCTGTGATGTTTGATGTTACTATTGTAATGTTTGGAGCTGTCACGAACCATACCCATATAAGATGACAAACTTAGCCCTAACCGGTTTGGCTCAGTGGATAGAGCATCGGCCTGCGGACTCAAGGGTCCCAGGTTCGATTCCGGTCAAGGGCATGTACCTTGGTTGCGGGCACATCCCCAGTGGGGAGTGTAGTGTGCAGGAGGCAGCTGATTGATGTTTCTCTCTCATCAATGTTTCTAACTCTCTCTCCCTCTCCCTTCCTTTCTGTAAAAAATCAATAAAATATATATATTTTTTAAAAAGATGACGAACTTAATAAACGTGCTCCAACTGCTCCACCGACTGGCCATTCCAGTATCTGTCCCCTTGGGATTCCCTATTCCCTCAAACATAACAATATTTACATTAGGCTAATTAATCATCATCTGATGGCCTCTAAGTGTTCAAGTGAAAGGAGGAGGTGCATGCCTCTCACTTTACATCAAAAGCTAGAAATGATTAAGTTTAGTGAGGAAGGCAGGCGAAAGCTGAGACAAGCCAAAAGCAAGGTCCCTTGTGCCAAGTTAACCAAAGTTGTGAATGCAAAGGAAAAGTCCTTGACGGAAATTAAAAGTGTTACTCCAGTGAACACATGAATGATAAGAAAGCAAACCAGCCTTATTGCTGATATGGAGAAAGTATCAGTGCTCTAGATAAATCAAGCCAGCCCCAACATTTCCTTATGCCAAAGCCCAATCCATGGCCAGGCCCCAACTGTCTTCAAATCTCTGAAGGCTAAGAAGGGTGATGAAGCCACAGAAGAAAAGCTTAAAGCTAGCAGAGGTTGGTTCATGGGGTTTATGTCTCCATAACATAAAAATGCAAGGGGAAGCAGCAAGCTGTAGCACATTACCCAGAAGATCTAGATAACAGATGAAGGTGGCTATGTTAAACAACAGATTTCAATGTAGACAAAATAGCCTTCTGGTGGAAAAAGATGCCATCTAGGACGTTTATAGCTAGAGAGGACGCAATTCCTGGCTTCAAAGGACAGACTGACTCTCTTGTTAGGGGCTAATGCAGCTGGTGACTAAGTACAATGCTCATGTACCACTCCGACAATCTGAGGGCTATTAAGAACCATGCTTCATCTACTCTGCCTGTGCTCTATAAATGGAACAAAGCCAGGATGAGCAGCACATCTATTTACAACATGATTTACTGACTATTTTAAGCCTATTGTTGAGACGGTTCAGATAAAAATAAAGGTTCCTTTCAAAATAATACTGCTCATTGACAATGCACCTGGTTACTCACCCAAGAGCGCTGATGGAGATGTATAAGATTAAAGTTGTTTACATGCCTGCTAGAACAACATCCATTCTGCAGCCCATGGATCAAGGAGTAATTTTGATTTTCAAGTCCTACTATTTAAGAAATATATTTTGTAAGGCTTTAGCTGCCATAGTGATGCCTCTGATGGATCTGGGCAGAGTCAATAAAACACCTTCTGGAAAGGATTCACCATTCTAGATGCCATTAAGAAGATTTGTGATTCTTGGGAAGAGGTCAAAATATCATTAACAGGAGTTTGGAGGAAGTGGAATCCAACACGCATGGATGACTTTGAGGAGTTCAAGACTTCAGTGGAGGCAGTAACTACAGATGTGGTGGAAATAGAATTAGCAGTGGAGTCTGAATTGCAGTGAATGAATTGCTACAATCCTATATAATAAAACCCTAATATGCAAATTGACCCAAAGGTGGAATGATCAGTTGCTATGATGCACACTGACCACCAGGGGGCAGGCGCTCAATGCAGGACTTGCCCCCTGGTGGTTAGTGTACTTCCACAGGGGGAGCCAGGCTCATGGCTGGCAAGCACAGCGGCAGTGGCAGTGGCAGTGGCGGTGGTGGGAACCTCTCCCACCTCCACTGCAGGCAAGTGGTAAAGAGCGAGGGGTCCCAGACTGTGAGAGCCCTGGACTGTGAGAGGGATGTCTGCCTGAGGGGTTTCAGACTGCAAGAGGGTGCAGGCCAGCCTGAGGGAACCCCCGCCAAGTGCATTAATTTTGTGCACTGGGCCTTTAGTTTCATGATAAAAGAAAGTGGTTTTTGAGATGGAATTACTCCTGGTGAAGATGCTGTGAAGACTATTAAAATGACAGCAAAGCACTTAGAATATTACATAAACTTAGTTGATACAGCCGCAAATTGTTCTAATTTGTTCCAGTTTTGAGATGTAATTGACATATAACATTATATAAGCTTAGGGTGTACAACATAATGATACGTATATGTGTCTATTACAAAATGATCACCATAATAAAAATCTAGTTAAAATTCACCACCTCACGTAATCAGAAATTTTCCTCCTTGTGATGAGAACTTTCGAGATCTACTCTATTAGCAACTTTCAAATACACAACATATTTGTATGCCATGTTACCAGAGTCACCATGCCGTACTTGCCTCTTGCTCCCACGGCCAGGTCTCCTATTGCTGACCTGGATTACTTTCTTCTAAGGACCCTAGTGATCACGTTGTGGCCACTTGGGTAATCATTTTCCCATCCCCACACCCTCAATCACATAGCAAAGCCCCTTTCACCATGGAAAGCAGCATATCCGTAGGTTCTGGGGATTAGGAGGTGGACGTCTCTGGGGCCATTATTCTACCACACCTACTATGTGCCTGAGAATTCAAAATGGAAAAACAATGGCGTTCAATGAATTCTACCGAGATCACTTTGCTCTCAGATTGAACTGCCCACCTTGTTCACCAGTAAGAGGGGTTTCTAACGTGTTACCAGCCCCTGCACAGAGAATTCGTGGTTGGGCTGCAACTCGCTGATATAAACAAAGACACAGCCGCCCCATTGTTATGATAACTGTTGCTGTTTTGATTAGGAATTGCAAAAAAGGAAAGCAGCTTTTCCTCTTAAATTAGCCACCACAACTGGGCTCACCAGCATTGCCGTTCACAGCGGGGGCAGCAGCGGTTGGAGGCGGACGACTCTGCGGGGGACGAGGACTTCTGCCACGTGTTCCTTTCCATTCGAGGGCGGCGGGCGGGGCCCGCG
>NW_006297021.1:6309474-6309909 GCF_000327345.1 Myotis davidii | reverse complement strand
GGGCACGGCCTGTCCGCACGTCGCGTTCGGGGTGGCGTGGGAGTCGGGGTCAGCCCTGGATCCGGGCTCACGTCACCAGCGCCCACCTCCGCGGACTTGAACCTGGACCCTGAGGCGTGAGGCTGTCCGTTACCTTCGGGCACCTCGCGGGGTCGGGCGGGAGTGCTAAACGGAGCCCGGGTTCCTGATCACGGGTGTTTGCTTGTTTTCTTCGGGCCTAGATTGTCGTGTATCCAATCGGTTACCTTTGGGCATTGCTGTATATCTGACTCAGAAACCTAATGTCACAGTACGCCGGCGCGTGCGCACGAGCTCGGAACGTCACGGGCGGCGCGGAAGGCGGCCTCCGGTCACGGCGCTCAGGTGAGCGGCACGCGAGCGACCCCTTCTTCCCGCGCCCGTCAGCCTCCTCTCCGTTGCGGATCTTTCCCCTCG
>NW_006297021.1:6306591-6309182 GCF_000327345.1 Myotis davidii | reverse complement strand
GGAGTGCTGAACAGAGCCCGGGTTCCTGATCACGGGTGTTTGTTTGTTTTCTTCGGGCCTAGATTGTCGTGTATCCAATCGGTTACCTTTGGGCCATGTTGTATATCTGACTCAGAAACCTAATGTCACAGTAACAAAATGACAGTTTGAAAAATGCCAGGATCTTGAAAGCGTTAGTATCTCACTGCAGACCGGAGGGGCTGTGCCCCTGGTGAGTGTCACCTGTTTCCATGGAGCACCGCGCAGGGGGGATGAAGGTCCGGGGACCGATCGTTTCGTTTTTACCCTTTCCCAGAGTGTTGTCAAGAGAACCGTTGCTAATTTTAAGTCCACGCCGTGTTTTTATTATTTTCTAATATAAGTTGAAACCTCGTTTTGAAGTAAATATTATCTAAAGGATTGCTCAGTGGATGGGATTGTTAGATAACTTCCGTAAATTAAGCTAAATCCTGGGCGCTCAAATCCTTAAGATAACAGTATTGTTGGGTATTATCAACCCAAATATAAACGTGACGTTTCCCAGGCACTGGGCTATGCACCTGCTGGCATGAACTGTGACCACTTAGGGAAGAAGATGCTTAAAACTACTGGGACCTGCATGAACCATGTCAGTGAAGATAAGGGGGAGGGGAGAGTATGGTCGGGAGGAGTGGAGGCAAAGAGAGGATTGTGGGAAACAAAAGAGGTAACTTTTCTGCTTACGCATCAAAGAGCAGAACCCTTGCACAATGTCTTTAAAATATATTTTTATTGATTTCAGAGAGGAAAGGAGAGGTAGGTAGAAACATCAATGATGAGAGAGAATCCTTGACTGGCTGCCTCTTGCACGCCCCCTACTGGAGACCAAGCCGCAACCTGGGCATGTGCTCTTGATGGGCATCAAACCCTTCAGTCCACAGGCGGACGCTCTATCCACTGAGCCAAACCAGCTAAGGCCCACTGCACAATCTTACATTTCCTGGCTCCAAACTCCTTCACTGGTTAAACAGTCTTTGAATCATATTTGTCAGATACTACTTTAGGCACTCGGTATATAAAGATGAGCTAGCTATCAGGAGTTCCCAGTCTGGTAAGGAGACAGAAAGGCAGGGAATTGTTAGCTATGAAAAACAGGGATTTCAAAGTAGTAGTTAATCATTTGACTTTGGGATTTAGACCTGATTCATATAATCATAGGGTCGGGAAACAGCATATGCTCCTAATGCATGAATTCCCTACAGCATCCCACTAGTCACTCCTTGCTCCTAATCTTAGAAAGTAGCCCAGTCCATTTTTGAGCAGTCCTAACGTTAAGCTCAGAACGGCTTTCTCATGCACTCCATCTGTTGATGCAAGTTCAACCTCTGGAGCTACAAGTAGCAGCACTAAAATATTTTCCAATATCAAGTCCTAAGTATCTGAATACATTCTTTGTCATTACTTTTGCTAGATATGGCCCTGTTGTTCTATAAACCCTTAATCATGATTCACATTTTAGACTCTTCGCCATAGCATTCAGAACCAACTGCTTCATTGAAGGGGGTGTGCTATGAAACCATTTGCTTTTAAAATTGAAGAAACTTACAAAATAATTTTTAATTTCAAAGGTATTCTTAACCATGTAACAAAGTGAGATAGGAAAAAACAACCACACTCTTTGATTTCCGCCCTTGACTTTTTGTAATACAGGGTGAATTATCTTACAAAAAAAAAATAGACCTATTTTTCAGATCATTGGCACAACTTGGAACTATTCCTATAGCCCCATTATAATTTCGCTGGGTTATTTTTTGGTGTGTTTTTTGGGGTCATGTTTCTCTTGATATGTTACCCAAACTTCTCAGTTTGGAAAAACTATAAATGACTAAGTAAAAATAAAAATATTTCAAAATTGCTCTTTAGTCTGATGGTTACGTTTTTCTTCTTTTCAGATATATATTTGCCATTATGGATCGTTTCAGAGATATATCAGAAGACGAAGTGGACCATTCTTTCTTTGACAGTGACTTTGAAGAAGCAAAGAAAAGTGAAAGTGACTCAGTTTTTGGCAAGCAAAATGATTGCCCTAAAGAGAGAATAGACAAAGATACAGTAAATGTAAACTCAAAATTTGGAATGCAGAGAAAAGAAAATGATCTTGCTGAGAAAGGAAATGAAAGAAGAGAGAAAATTCCTTCAGAAGAACACCCTATAGAAAATGATAATGCACAAACCAGAAATTCTTTATCATTGACAACTTCTTCAAGATCAGAAAAACTGTGTAATGCTACAACAGGACATAAAATACACTTGACCATTCCAGATAGAATTCCCAAAATGGTAAAAGAAGGTGAAAATGATTATTATACAGATGGAGAGGAAAGCAGTGATGATGGGAAAAAACATTATGTCAGGTCCAAGTCAGCTAAACCGTCTAGTAATATCAAAAAAGGCATAAGTAAAAAGTATTCCAAAAGTAGTTCCTCTTCCTCTTTGTCCTCCTCATCTTCAAGTTCAGGTGCAGATTCTTCAACTGCAGAGTCTGATAATTGTACACCTGAATCATCTCCATCATTAAAGAAACATCTCTCTGGTGTAACCCACTTGTCACCAAAACAGAAATAAACCAGGAA
>NW_006297021.1:6305887-6306566 GCF_000327345.1 Myotis davidii | reverse complement strand
CAGCAGGAACACAGCATACAAGTACTAAATCAAAAGTCGGTGACTACACTGAGGAATCTGAAGATACTGTGACAGATGTCACTCCTTTATCGACCCCAGACATCAGCCCTGTTCAGTCTTTTGAACTGGGCACATCAAACCATCAAAAAGTAAAAGTTAAAAGACAAGAAAATGTGAGTCAAGAAGTGTATGGAAATGTTGAGGATTTTAAAAATAATTTGAAATCAGCCAAAAAAGGGAAAGAAAAACATGGAGTAGATCTCACCTCGAAGTCTTCAGTGTTAGATACCAATTTAGACCGTAGACATAAACAAAAAGCCATACATGACACAATGGACCTGAATCAACTCTTGAAAGGTAATTTTTCTTTTTCAAAACTACATGTTGAACTTAATCATTAAACTTAAAGGTATATTGAGCTTACATATTAAATGCTATGAATTTGCATTGATTTTTCTAGTAGGTATGTTTTTGTGATAATTGATATTATCATAACTTTATTAAATGTTCCATTTTCCCACAAAAATAAGTTTTTGTTTTCCTGCATATAACTAAACTGCAAGCATGCAAGATGGAGATATGTACATAGTTATGCCTTTTCTGCATTGATTTCTCATTACACTTTATTACTTTCAACTACTACTATATAGGTTTTTCTAGGCCTATTTGTTCTTACCTG
>NW_006297021.1:6285946-6305598 GCF_000327345.1 Myotis davidii | reverse complement strand
GAATTAAACAAAGGATAGGGTCTTTGGGATCTAGGACTTGCTTAAGAGTTCTTAGATATGACAACAAAAACATGATCTGTAGCCCTAGCCAGTTTGGCTCAGTGGATAGAGCATTTGCCTGAGGACTGAAGGGTCCTGGGTCCGATTCCAGTCAAGGGCATGTGCCTCGGTTGCAGGTAGTCCTTGCAGGCACAATTTGCTCAATCCCTGGCCCTGGTTGGGGCGTGTGTGGGTGGCAACCAATTGATCACATCGATGTTTCTCTCTGTCTCTTCTCCTCCCTTCCACTTTCTAAAAATCAATGGAAAAATATCCTTGGGTGAGGATTAACAAAAAATGGAACAAACACAAGCATATATATATATATACATATACATACGTACATATACATATACATGTATATGTATTTGTATATGTATATATATATTATATATATGGAAGTTTAGTGTAGACTAACATTATTAGACATCTAACATGAAAGTAAACCTTGAAAGAATTTATTAGAATTTCTGAATATTTAGCCTCTTAAGTCAATTGGGTGGCTGATTTGGGAGACTTCCCACCTCTGCCCCAAGCCAGCCTTTGCTAGGTACATAGCAAAAAAGGGTATGGTTGGAATTAGTTCTTTGACCTTGAGCTGTAAATCCCTGAATAGGCAGAAAGAGCATTAAAAGGTAGAGTAGTAGAGTATGTAGAAGTTTAGGCATTGGGTTATGGCATGAATCTCACATATTTAAAGAACAGTGAAGAAGTTGGCATGACTAGATTAGAAGATATGTTTCAAATACTTGGTATAGGTAAAATTAGGTCAGTTTAGGAAGAATCTGTAGGGCAAAATAGAGACAATTTAGAAATGCTCCACAAATTTTACTGCATAGATTCTGTATGAAATAGATATGTATCCTGGGAAGAAAAATTATTGTAAGAGAAAGAAATGGGATTAAGGAAGCATTGAACAAAGAAACTGGGTAAACTTACTGCTAAACTGATAACAACATAGGAGGGAATGAAGCAAACTGCCTTATTTAAGAGGAAGATACTGACCCTGTTGTACTCGATAAGGAAGAGGATGCCCATACAGTAGTCCCCTCTCATCCTCAGGGAATACATTCCAAGACACCATATGGATGCCTGAAATGGGATTGTACTGAACCCTATATATACTATGTTATTTCCCTATATGTACATACCTGTGATAAAGTTAATATATAAATTAGGCATAGTATTAGATTAACAACAACAATAATAAAATAGAACATATACATTGATAAAAAGTAACGTGAAGGGCTTGAGGGGCATTATTAAGTAAAATAAGGGTTACTTGAACACAAGCACGGCACCACTGCCACAGTTGATCTGATAACCCAGACAGCTAATAAGTGACTAAGGGTGGGTGGTGGATACAGCATGGATATGCTGGACAAAGGGGTGGTTCGCATCCCAGGTGGGACAGCATGAGGTGTCATTGTGCTATTCAGAATGGCACACAATATAAAACTTACGAATAGTTTATTTCTGGAATTTTCCATTTAATATTTTTGAGCCACAGTTTTCCACAGATAACTGAAACTGAAGAAAGCAAAACTGTGGGTGGTTCTGTACTGCGATTAGCTACTAGCACATCCTCCCTGGCAACATGTTTTGTCTCTTTACTGGCAGGCTGCAGTGAACAGGATTCTAGTAGGTGAGGACATCTTAGATGTCCTCAACACACTACTAAGTGTTACCAAACATTTGAGAAAATCTAAAATCAAGAGAAGCACCAGACTCACAGTTGAAGAACATACTACTTGAAGCAGAGTTAAAAGTGAAGCCCGGTGAATTTAGAGTGGCAAGGACAAAACTCTCTTCGCTAATAATACTGACATGATTTGCTTTTTATACTCTTCTGTCACATGTGTGTAGTGGAGTTTAGCACTAAAAGGGACAAGGAGTGTTAGACATTAATAAACTGACCAAATTCACCAAAAAGATTTAAGAGCCATTAATGTGCAATGTGTGATAAAAGCAAAACAGAACCCAATGATGAAATTGACAAAACCATAATCATTAATAGAGCAATTAGACACCCCTCCCCCCCCCCCCAAAAGTAAACTGCCTGCTTGTGGACTATACTTGGTCCACAGGTATTTGTCATACATTTTTTTTAAAGTGGTGGCATATCAGTGGCTATTCCTATATAATGAATTACCCCAATGCTTAGAGACTTAAAGGCAGGGGACTAGAATCTGAGAGCTCTTCACTCACATGTTAGGTGTGGGTTTGGGATGGCGTGAACAGGCCTGCTGAGCAGAGGGCCCACGTGTGCCCTCTGTGTTGCTTGGCTTCCTCACAGATGGCAGCGTCAGGGTGGTTGGACTTCTCACCTGGTGTTCCGGGAAACAAGATGGAAACCTCATCGCCTTTTATGACCTAGCCGCAGAAGTCACATAGCTTCATTTCTTCCATATTCTATTGATGTAAATGGTAATGGACCTTCCCAAATTTGAGAGTAAGACATAGACCCTCCCTCTTAAGAATGTCAAATACCTTATGGACATGTTTTAAAACCACCTCTTCAGTCCATCCTCTGTCCATATAATTTTTACCTACTTCTCCCAAACGCAAAAATACATTTCTCCTTTCGAAAGATTTCCCCAGCCTTGAAATCCAGGGTCTAAAACAGGTCCAAGTGCAGCGCAGTCTGCTCAGACGTGGTTCCTCAGTTTCCTGTACCTCTGAGTCCTTTGAGAATCTTCTGCCAGGAAGAAGTAGAAAGGAAAAGTATATTTTGAATCACATAAGTTCTGGCTTTTTTATATTCTCTCTAAATTTTGCTTGTAAACTGACCGGTTCGTTTTTTAGTCTTATCTCTCTATCCTCTGATTATTGTGGATAAAATAAATCACTGATACTTTCAACATTCTGTGTGGAGATCTGCTTAGCCCAGTCCACCAATGGCAGTGGGTACCTAGTCAAATAGCCAACAGAATTCCTAAAATTCTGCCATTTCATCCCCTTTAGCAATCCCTTCTAGGCCCTTCCAGCTCTACTTGTCACCTGGTTTCAGCCAGTGCCCTCTAATGTAGATTTTTGTTAGAGTAGTACCCCGGTTCCTGGTACCAAATTTTGTATTAGTTACTGCTGCTCTGATAACAAATCACAAAACTTAGATGTATAAAGCAGCAACCTAGGATGACTCAAAGACTAGGGTCATAGTGGCCCTCTATGTGGTTTGATTGCCTCACAGCCTGGCAGCTGAGCTCAGGGCAGTCAGACATATAGGGTGGCTCAGGTCCAAGGACAAATATTCCAGGGAGCAGGGTGGGGTTGCGGGGTGGGGGCTGCATCTCCTAAGACACAATTAGGCTGTATCATATTGGTCTACATCAGCCGTGGGCAAACCACTGCCCACGGGCCGGATACGGCCCGTTCGGCTGTTCTATCCGGCCCGCGGAGTCAAAAGAGCGGAGGGTTCTCTTGCTCTCCCCTCCGATCCTTCACCAGCAGCGGTGTTAACATGTATTAGTTCACACAAACACTCCATCCATGCTTTTGTTCCGGCCCTCGAGTCAAAAAGTTTGCCCACCCCTGGTCTACATAGTCACAAGCCTGCCAGATTCAGAGGACTGGGACTGGGAAAATGTCACCGAATTTATCACCTGACAACTTGTTCACAAAGAAGACAAAGAAATTTAGTAAATTTTATTATTTCTCGAAATGTGACCTGTCAATTTATAAGTTTGTATTTTTTTTAAAAGTTTATAAAAAATCACTTTAAAAAGCAAATACCATTTTTTTAATAAGGATCATGAATATGCCTACAGGACAGTTCTTTTTTTAAGAGCTATTATATGAATAAGGTCTTAATATGGCTTGAGATAAAATTTTCAGTGGTAACGTTACACAAAGTTTTTAAATGCTGTCTGTATCTCAGCTTAGGCGAAAGTAAAGCTGATACTTCTAGTAAATGAAATTACATAATTTAAGAAAAGGCTCTAGTGATCATGGACACGTATTGAAATACTGTAACAAGTTTGAACAAAACTTTTATTGAAGCCCTAGCCAGGTTTCCCAATGGTTAGAGTATTGGCCTGCAGACAGAAGGATTGCGGGTTTGAGTCCCAGTCAAGGGCGCATATCTTGGTTGCAGGCTCCAACCCAGGAGCGTGCAGGAGGCAACTGATCGATGTCTTTCTCTCACATCCATGTTTCTCTCTCATCAATGTTTCTTTCTCTTCCTCTCCTTCTCCTTCCTCCCTTCCACTCTCTAAACACAGCAGTGGAAAAATATCCTGGGATGAGGATTTTTTAAAAATTCTTTCATTGAAGAAAGTTAGAGAAAAACAGTGTTTCATAAATACGTGAATTTAAATATGTATATATTTATATAAATATTTGTATCCCTGTATAAATATCTCTCTTTTCTGTGTCCAGCGCAGCTAGAGAGCGGTCTGGTTCCTGAGTAGGGACGTCTGGGGATTGAGAAAATGAAAGAAAGAGACAGACACGGAGATAGAAGGAAAAAGCTGGGGATGAGAGAAAAACAGTGTTTCATAAATACGTGAATTTAAATATGTATATATTTATATAAATATTTGTATCCCTGTATAAATATCTCTCTTTTCTGTGTCCAGCACAGCTAGAGAGCGGTCTGGTTCCTGAGTAGGGACGTCTGGGGATTGAGAAAATGAAAGAAAGAGACAGACACAGAGATAGAAGGAAAAAGCTGGGGACAGGTGGGGCAGCTGTCCTCTGATGGAGAGACAGTGACCCAGAGTAGATATAGTGCGTTTATTTTATACAGCAAAATATCAGGAAGTTCTACTTAAAGCCCAAGACAGAAGAGATTATGTGCATTCTTGTGGCTTCTTTGTAATCGTCACTTCCAGGTGGGCCCAGATAATGGTGATTGTTCCTGGTGCTTGGCTGGATTTAGATAATGAAACCCAGCCCCTGGCACCTGAGCTGAAGGTCAGGCTGACAACACACCTGCCTCTGGCAAGGTATGTTTCCAAAGCATGGCTCTAATGGGCACTTCTGGATTCAGATGACAGTCAGCTCAGGGGCCTTTCCCAGGCGCCCTCTACATCCTTGAAAGTTTATTCAAGTTAAAAAAATAAAATTAGATCTTAATCGGAAAAACCAATGGAGCATATAAGGGGTGGACAAAAGTAGGTCCACAGTTGTGAGGACATGAGATAGTTTATTCTGGTATTAT
Source organism: Myotis davidii (assembly GCF_000327345.1). NCBI lineage: Eukaryota > Metazoa > Chordata > Mammalia > Chiroptera > Vespertilionidae > Myotis > Myotis davidii. The sequence continues at coordinate 6,300,398 of NW_006297021.1, read as the reverse complement.
TACTTATTAATTGTATTATACTGTAAACCCACCCCTATATTTAAAGTTGCTTCATACTTGAGCATATAGCCACTTTAGAAAAACATAATAGTGATACCTGGATTCAGTATATAAGTACTCCATCCATATACTTTTCCATCAGTTAGAATGCTAATTTTTAAAGTGAATTAGGTTAAGTGTCCTTTATATAATTAATTTATTTATAGCTATTGCCTTATTTTACTTTTTAAAACTTTTTAAAAATGCCATTAGATAAAAGGTTTACTTTTAATTTTGTTTAGAATTTAATTTTAAAGGCTTTCATTTATGGCTAAATTAATATAGAAACCTTATTAAATTCTACAAAATGGGCATTTCTTAGAAGCAAGATAATTATGTTCAGCCCATCTATATCTTTCTAAATGTTCTCATTTAGGTTTTGTCATTTGGTTTTCAACAAATTACCAACCATTAATTTCACCATTTTATATCAGGAAATCACTGTTAATAAAATTTATTTTAAGTTTCTGTAATCTTTGATTGTCTATGGTTAAATGTAGGGAGCTAAACATACAGTTTTTGGGACGTTGCTCAAATGTTTTAAATTTTCTGTACCAGTCACATTTTCAGATGAGGGTTAAAAATGCCTCTTCCTCTTATAGTACAAAATGCTAAGACAGTAAAAGAGTTAACAAAGGTACTCAAGTAAAAACAAATAAGGCTTACTTTTAAAAAATATTGTAAAAAACATAATAAATGTGCCAGTATATTACTGATCTGATATAATATATTCATTTTAGTACTGACTTAAACTGAAACATTTAGCAAGCTTAATAGTTTTAGAAACTTTTATGTGATAATCAGTATGCAAAATATTTTTCTTGGTTACAAACTTTTTATACAATACTAGAGGCCCAGTGCACAAAATTTGTGCACGGAAGAGGGGTGTCCCTCAGCCCGGCCTGCACCCTCTCCAATCTGGGACCCCTTGCATATCCCCCTGCTGGCAGTTGGACATCCCTCTCACAATCCAGGACTGCTGGCTCCTAACCGCTTGCCTGCCTGCCTATTGCCCCTCACCGCTTCTGGCTGCCAGCCTGATTGCCCCCTAACTGCTCCTCTGCTGGCCCGATCACCCCCAACTCCCTTCCCCTGCCAGCCCGATTGCCCCCAACTGCCTTCCACCGCCAGCCTGTTTGCCCCCAACTGCCCTCCCCTGTCAGCCATCTTGTGGTGGCCATCTTGTGACAACATCACATGAGTGTATCGTGTGACGCCATCTAGGCTTTTATTATATAGGATAGGTGTATGTACAGGTGGGGGAAAAAGTAGGTTTATAGTGTGAGTATGCAAAACACAGAGTTTATCTTTGTATTATTTATTAACTAGAGTCCTGGTGCATGAAAATCGTGCATAGGTAGGGTCGCTAGCCCTGTGATCGAGGCCCACAATGTCATTAACATTATTTCATCTATGTCTTTTCATGAATAAATTTAGTTTTACTTTTAAGAATTAAAGCAAATACCATCGTATTTCATGCTACTTTCTTTAGCCATTTTTCCTTCTATTGTTCATTTCTGTAGCTTTTCTGGAATTGGATAAAAAGAGACCAGAGAAACATCACTTAGATCAGCCTTCAGCAGCACCTAGGAGAAACTACTCTTTCACAAGAGAGGAGGTGAGACAGATTGATCGGGAAAATCAGAGGCTTTTGAAAGAACTGTCAAGACAGGCTGAAAAACCAGGAAGCAGAAATATGATTCCTAGAAGATTTAGTCATCCCCCTAAGTTATATCACAGTGCTGTCAACAGACAGAAAGAACAACAAAGGATTGAAAGAGAAAATTTGGTAAGTAAAAAATTTTTTAGTCATCAAGGAAATGCATTTGTATTATTTTTTAAACCCAACTTGCCGGAAACCCAAAGACAGCCCAATATTTAAACTTAATTATATAAAAATAGATTTAGATGTGTTTGGCATGAAATGCATGATGAACTATGAGCCTGTAAGGTACAATGTGTAGCTTTTTTTCAGCAACCCATATTTTAAGGGAACCTTAAATGAAAATACTGAAACCTCCATTAACTATTGACTAGATCTGTTAAATCACTACAGTAGTACAGGAAATGATATCCAAGGGTCATCCTATATAATAAAAACGTAGTATGCAAATTGTCCCCTTGACCAGGAGGTGGTTCGGGAATTTGACCAGGAGGCGGGGCTGGCCGGAGGAAGGGAGGGAGGCCCCGGCCAGTGGTGGCAGCAGTGGCAGCAGCAGGCGGCTGGGGAAGGGTAGAGGAGGGAGCAGCAGCTGGCAGCTGCTAGGAACCGTACCAGCACACAAATTTCATGCACTGGGCCTCTAGTATGTATATATCCTCTGTGAAGTATTCAGTCACTAGCTTAATCTATTTCACTTTACTGTATGCCTAAAAGCTAACACAATTTATATATCACTTATCTATAATCCTGTCTAATAATAGACAAACATGGTAATTGACCGTACCTTCACTACGCCTCCCATTGGCTAATCAGCGAGATCTGCAAATTAACCGCCAACAAAGACGACGGTTAATTTGCATACGTAGGCGCAAAGCAGCGGAGTGAAGACTAAAGGTTGCTCTGGTTGGAGCAGCGAGGGCTTGAAGGCGGCTCCAGCTGGAGCAGCAAAGACTGAAGGTGGCTCCAGCCGGAGCGAAGGCCTGGGTCCCTTGTGCCAGAGGAACACCGGTGCCGGCAGCCAGGGGAAGGGAAGGCCTATTGCACGATTCTTTTTGTGCAACAGGCCTCTAGTAATCTATAATAATAAAAGCATAATATGCAAATTGACCGAACAACTGAACAGCAGAATGACCGTCCAAACGACCTTCCAGAGGACCACACTATGACACGCACTGGTGCCAGGCCAGCCAAGGCGGGTGTGATGTGATTGGTTGGGGGACCCCATCATCTCCCCACGATTGCCCCTCAGAGGGAGGCCTAGGTCAGTGGGGCATTTGGTGGGGCAGGGGGCTCCATGATCACCCCAAAGAGGGAGGCCCAGGCCACCCTCTGCACGGAATTGATCATGGAGCCCCAGCCCACCCTGCTGACAGCGCTGCGGCAGGTGGGCAGGGCCTCCCTCTGTGGGGTGATCGATCTGGGGGCCCCGCAATTGATCGCCCCACAGAGGGAGAGGCCCAGGCCAGCGGCGCTGTGGCGGGTGTGAATGGCTGGCCATCAATTGCCCCGTAAGCGATCATCTATTTCACTTTACTGTATGCCTAAAAGCTAACACAATTTATATATCACTTATCTATAATCCTGTCTAATAATAGACAAACATGGTAATTGACCGTACCTTCACTAAGCCTCCCATTGGCTAATCGGCGAGATCTGCAAATTAACCGCCAACAAAGACGACGGTTAATTTGCATACGTAGGCGCAAAGCAGCGGAGTGAAGACTAAAGGTTGCTCTGGTTGGAGCAGCGAGGGCTTGAAGGCGGCTCCAGCTGGAGCAGCAAAGACTGAAGGTGGCTCCAGCCGGAGCGAAGGCCTGGGTCCCTTGTGCCAGAGGAAAACCGGTGCCGGCAGCCAGGGGAAGGGAAGGCCTATTGCACGATTCTTTTTGTGCAACAGGCCTCTAGTAATCTATAATAATAAAAGCATAATATGCAAATTGACCGAACAACTGAACAGCAGAATGACCGTCCAAACGACCTGGCAGGCAGGCAGAGTGGTTAGGGGTGATCAGGTAGGCAGACCAGTGTTTAGGAGTAATCAGGTAGGCAGGCAAGTGGTTAGGGCGATCAGGTAGGCAGGCCAGCAGATAGGGGCAATCAGGTAGGCAGATGGCTCCTTGCAGAGCTGGCCCTGCCCCCCAGCAAGCAGTTAGGGGTGATCAGGCAGGCAGGTGAGCAGTTAGGGGTGATCAAGTAGGCAGGCGGCCCCTTACAGAGATAGCCCCATCCCCCAGCAAAGAAAGAGGGAGGCCAGGGCCATTGGCGGCAACTCTGTGGCAGGTAGGCAGCCGGCCAGCTATTGCCCCGCAGAGGGAGGCCTAGGCTAGCCAAGCCATTGCACCTCACACCTGTCCCCAGCAGAAGGAGGCCACTGGTGGCCACCTGTCGTCCATAGAGGGAGGCACAGATGGCAAGCAGTGGCAGCAGCGGGGGCGGGGCCAGCTGCCGGCAGCCAGGAGAAGGAAAGCCCTGATAGGCCCTGATTGCTGGCCAGGTCTAGGGACCCTACCCAAGGGGTCCCGGATTGCAAGAAGGCACAGACCAGGCTAAGGGGCACACTCCCTGCCTCTGCACAAATTCTGTGCACCAGCCCTCTAGTTTTAAAGAATAAATATGTTCTCAAAGAGGTCAAATTTTGTGGTCTGCTACTTGAATGTATGAAAGTCATTATCATTAAAAAATATAGTGATACTTTGATGTTCTAAGAAATATATGTGGGGACTGTTGCAAATCTTCTCATTAAAAACTTACTCGTAGCATATGATTTTCTTTTCTTTTTTTATGATTTTTTTCTTTATTCATTAAGGTATTATAAATGTGTCCTTATTCCCCCGTTGTCCCCCCACTCCCCCAGTCCTGCCCTCACCCTCAATTATTTTCTTTATAAAATTCAGTTCATAATAATTGCTGATATTTACTGAGCTCTTACTAAATGCCAGGCATTGTTCTTTTTTTAATATATTTTTATTGATTTCATAGAGAAAGGGAGAGAGACACAGAAACATCAATGATGGGAGAGAATCATTGATTGGCTCCCTCCTGCATGCCCCACACAGGACATGTGCCCTGACCAGAATCAAACTGTGACCTAGTGGTTCATATGTCAGTGCTCAAATACTGAGAAACACCGGCCGGGCCAGACATTGTTCTTAGTATCTTCCAAATATTAGCTTATTGAATCCTGACAATAATTCTTTCAGGTAGATACTGTTTTTATCCACATCTTACAATTAAATAACTGAGACTTAGAGGTGTTAAATAATGAGCCCAGGGACACAGAGTGAGTAAGTGATTGAGCCAAGATTCTAAACCCAGATAGTGTTTTAAACTAAAATTAAATCTTTAATGAGCACATAAATTCAAACTTAAAATAATTGATAAAGCTTTTATTAACAATTACTAAAACAGTTTCCAAAATTCACCCTCATATTTCATCATCAGTACAGTCCTATTTTTCTATATACTTACCTGAAATTGTAATACTAGTAGAGTCTTAAATCCTTCAGGAGAGTTACTCTGCATGTAGCAAGGAGTAGATAGCAACAAAGCAAGTTGATATGAGGTTAATGGATAGTAGGTTAGGTGGTAGTTTTCTGCACATCATTGTAGCAATTTGAAGCTAATTCTATATCTTCCAAAAACTTGTCTGTTCCTTTGCATTTATCCTTCATAATGATTTATTATTTTTTCATTAAAAAAATCTATTCCATATATATAAAAGCCTAAGTGACCATTACGACCCAAGAACCGGTCGACCAGTCACTATGATGCACACTGACCACCAGGGGTCAGACACTCAGTGCAGCAGCTGCCCCCTGGTGATCCGTGCATTCCCACACCCAACCTCCCACGGTTCTTCCCACTGGCTGGCCAACTTCCGGTGGTCCCTCCCGCCAGCCAGCCAACCCTGATGGCCCCAACTGGGCTGGCCAGCAGGGGGAGGGGCCATGGGAGTTTAGCCTCTGGCCCCGATCAGGACTGGGCAAGATGGCCCCAATCGGCCCCAATTGCCGGCCAGGCTAAGGAACCCCACCCATGCACAAATTCATGCACTGGGCCTCTGTTATAAGAAAAGGAGACATATTGCCCTAGCCCGTTTGACTCAGTGGATAGAGCGTCAGCCTGCAGACTGAAGGGTCCCAGGTTCGGTTCCAGTCAGGGGCATGTGCCTTGGTTGCAGGCACATCCCCTAATTGGGATGTTCAGGAGGCAGCTGATCGATGTTTCTCTCTCATCAATGTTTCTGACTATCCCTCTCCCTTTCTCTCTGTAAAAAACCAATAAAATATATTTTTTTAAAAAGTACAAGTCATAATCCCTATGTGTTGGATGTTATTAAATATTTCTCTTTGCCGAAACCGGTTTGGCTCAGTGGATAGAGCGTCGGCCTGCGGACTGAAAGGTCCCAAGTTCAATTCCGGTCAAGGGCATGTACCTGGGTTGCGCACACTTCCCCGGTGGGGGATGTGCAGGAGGCAGCTGGTCGATGTTTCTCTCTCATCGATGTTTCTAACTATCTCTATCTCTCTCCTTTCCTCTCTGTAAAAAGTCAATAAAAAAATATATTTAAAAAAAATATATTTCTCTTTGTCTCCCTGCCCTTATCATTGGTAAATATGACTAATGAAAAAAATTGGATGTTATTAAATATTTCTCTTTGTCTCCCTGCCCTTACCATTGGTAAATATGACTAATGAAAAAAAATTTAAAAAAAGAAAAGGAGACATATGTAATACTTTAACAATAAAGAATTTAAATTACAAAACAATGATATTCTCTAAAACAAAATTTAAAAATATCTATTATAAGTTTTTATTGGAATTAATGTTAAATTTACATTTTAATTGCAGAGTGTTGACATTCTTAAAGTATTACCTTCCTATACAGAAATATGGTATGTCTTCTCATTTATTCAATGCACAGGATGATGCTCCAACCAACTGAGCCACACAGTCCAGGGCTAAGCTGTTATACTTTTAAATCTGCGTGGTAGGCTTTTTATGGTCAAAAGACATGTACACGCACGTTTTTATAGTTATTTCTGTGTCAGATATACTGCACAAGCAGCATCCATTACTTTATAATTTTTATGATTTGTATTCCTTCATTTGCTCTCATCTTGTGATGGAGATCAGTTCATATGGCTGACAGGCCTGATGACTAAAGCAGTTCTGTTCCAGGACTCTTATTTTCACTTGTTAGCAATCCATAAGCTTCCAGTATTTAGACTAATACAATTCAAGACAAAGAAGTACCACTGTGCAGAGAAGGTAGAAAAAGAGAAGGGAAATACGGTATACAATTGAGTCCTGAGCTTTAGAGTTAAAAGCATGCTGTTAATGTCTTTCTGATGAATTTTGATTTCTTATTTGTTTATCACTATTTCCCCCCCCTCATTACCAACGGAAATAAAGGAATAATAAAGAGAAAGTAAGTTTATCCAGTAGAGGGCGTGCTTGCTATATACTCAATTATATTAGAACTTTATTATTTCCAAAAAGGGGACTCGTTTTTTTAATTCATGAACTTTGAAATATTCTTGTTAAGCCGCATCTTCTTTTTTTTTTTCTTCCCACTGTTATAATAACTTTAATTTCTCTTGCATTTTAAAAATATGGAACGCTTCACGAATTTGCGTGTCATCCTTGCGCAGGGGCCATGCTAATCTTCTCTGTATCGTTCCAATTTTAGTATATGTGCTGCCGAAGCAAGCACTAAGCCGCATCTTCTTATCTTTATTTGAATATAGTATAAATTGATGATTTTAATGAAAGAGCAGAGAAGAGGGGAGTTATTAAGGTAGTTTATAGTTTCACTTTACCCTCTGATAGAAATTAGATTATTTCATTCTTTTAAATGTATGTCAGTTTCCTGAGCTTTGAAAGAAGAGGGGGGGGGCGGTAATTGAAGTAAGATGAGGAAAGAAGTAATATTCCTGGTGGAATGAATCAGAATTAGAGCCTAGAGCTCAAATGAAGTTAATTTATTTTAATTTTAAATCCAGAGAAATAGAAGTGGACAATAAAGTAGACCATAATGTTTCCACTCGGGAGTTCTAGTGTTAAAATAAAAGTAGTGCATGGATAAATTTAGAAATTCAGACTGTTCTTAAAAACATTAAGTGGCCTCGCCGGTTTGGCTCAGTGGATAGAGTATCGGCCTGTGGACTGAAGGGTCCCTGGTTCGATTCCGGTCAAGGGCACATGCCTGGGTTGCAGGCTCAATCCCCAGTGGGGGATGTGCAGGAGGCAGCCGATCAATGATTCTCTCATCATTGATGTTTCTGTCTCTCTCACTCCCTCTCCCTTCTTCTCTTAAATTAATAAAAATAAAAACATTAAGTGAAAAATAAAATCCTTTTTCTTTTGTTCTTTGTCTGCTCTGGTCTAGAGGAGTAATTTTAGACCTCTTAAATGGGGAAACTGTTAAAGGGAGGGTGGTACATTGTCACAAAGTGAAGATTTATAGCACACTCATATCTAGTATGAGTGTTGATTAGTTGAATAATCAGTACCTTTGTTCTAAGATCTTAAAATCATAGCTCATTCAGTCTGGCTTTCCATATTCTCTGCTTTGTTGACTGTTGTCCCCTCCCATAAGAGAAATAAACCTAATGATAACTAAGTATGACTCTATCTGTAGAAAATAGGGAGAATGGTCCTGATTTTTCCTGACTATAGGATACTTGTTACTCCCTAATGTCCTTCAGGGTCTTTGCTTTATCACTTTAGAAACAATAAAGCAACTCTTCTCTACAGAAATCATTAACACATTATTTATTCATTAATTTGTTTTAACCTTTCTGCCTCTGAAGACAGCATTCAGGCTAAGTTATTTTTCTTTCCAAAAAGAATAATGTTTCCAAGATTTAAGAAAATATATATTTAGACAAACTATTTTGGGATTCATAATTAAAATCTGATTTCAGTAGCATTTCTAAGATTTTGTATACCATAAACTGGAACATAAGTAACCATTCTTATCATTTTTCAATTCATAAGTTCTTACTCTATGCCAGGAACTGTTCTGAGCACTTCATTCCCATTGTCTCACTTATTACTCCAAATTGCTTGAGGTTTATTTCATTGTTAATATCCCTATTAAGTCATTTGACCAATGTCATATAATCAGTGGCAGAGCCAGGATTTAAATCCAGGTCTTTCTGACTAAGTAACTTACATTTTATTAATCACTCTATTACAAGTGTTAGAACATTTTGAATTATTTTTAAGTTTTACCCAGGAGTTGTAAATTGATGACTAGACTGAAACGTATGTATACTTTTGATTTTAGGGTTTATACTGTAATCAGTACTTCATAGTTTTGATATTGTTTCCACAAGCAAGACCTGTCTGAAAGCATTTCTTTAATTTTTGTTAGCTTGTTAAGTTATAACACACGGACTAATACATGGTGTGGTTCCATATGATTTGGATAGCTGAGCCAAATCATGTTTCTTATATCCCCAGGTTTCTGCATGTAAACTTGATAAGCAACATCTCAGGACTACAGAATGGGTTTACTTTTTGCCTTATTGACAAATTATTTCAGAATTGATTTTGATGATATAAAAAGAAAAATGCTCATCTAACCAAAAGAGTAAATTTAGGAAATTAGGAGTTTAATTAAAAAAATATTGAGACTTTTACCAGCAAAAAGATAAAATTTGTAAGTAACTGAAAATATCAAGTTTTCTGCCTATCCCACTCCTTACAACTCAGTGAGTAGTAATGGGATAATTAGATAAAACAGCAGATGTAGCTCTGCTCAGTGAAATACATTGATGATGTGATACATAGGAAGTTGCTTACTATGCTATAAATGTCTTAGGCATGCAATGGTATTATCTTCCCAACTAAGTTATAAATTACATGACAAGGCAGTATTTTATACATTTTTAATATTCCTTCCAGTATCTTACATAGCTCAGAGCAGCTACAAACAATAGAGGAGAAAATATAATCTTAGGAGTTTTTGCTACCTAAATTATACAGCTTCTCTTGTCTATAAGGAGAGAAAGCCAGTCTTATGGCAAAAAGACCATAGACTTTACAGATGGAACCATGTTTAAATCATAACTCTCAGCTCAGCAAAGAGAACCACTAACACTAGGTGGGAAAGGCTTTGGAGAAGTTGACTCTTCTAGCCTTTGAAGGCTTAAAAATGGGGAAGGCATTTCATGCAAAAAGAATCGTTGGCAGGCTGCATTCTCTCAGTTGATCTTTCTGCTTCTTCATGTGTTCTGCCATTTGTCTCCAAGCTCCGTTTATTCACATAACTCCTCACCCTTTTCTAATCGGCTCTTCCCCTGAATCTTTTGACTTGTTCTACCACCCTCTCCCCGCTCTCTGGGATTGATTGTTCAGGAGCATTGATGACGGAACCTCAGAATAGAGGAGTAGGGGACGAAGATGCTAACAAAACATCAAGTTGAGAAAAAGTTCTGGAAATGTGATGGTTCACAATTACGTACATGTACTAAATGCCACTGAACTGTATGTTTAAAAATGGTTAAATGATAAATTTTATGTTATGTATATTTTACCACAATTAAAACTTAAGTTGAGGAAGAAGGAAAACATTGTGCAGAGGAAAACTTGTCCTGTGATGGAACACGAGGCTGATTTTTCAATATGAATCTTGGTGCAGAACAGCATTCTCTTTTTAGATAAAGTTCAATGTGCTACAGAGGAAGTTTAAATCAATAAAAAGAATAATAAAACACAACCCTGGATCAATCCGAATTCATTGGTCTACTTAAACATTCCTTTCTCGATGATGCCTGGGAGAAGCAAACAAAAGAAACTCTTTCACCTGATTTGTGAAGAAGAAAAATAAAATTAAGAACATTATACATTAGACTCCTGCTAAATCTTATTATACTATGTTACTGGATACTGTGTTGCCTTGGCTAGTTGATTTATAACCTTTAAAAAGCTTTATATTCTTTAATAGTTGTAGTTGATTTTCAAACTTCTTAACATCAAAAACTTTTCTTTTTTCAAACTAATTTTATGCAGAATCTTCAGTATATAAAACAGACAATTCAAAAAGCATTGTTGGGTCGGTAGAAGTTAGGAGTGGGAGGGCCCTGCCCCTTGGCCTTTCTTCAATGTCCTAGTCAGCCTGGAGTCATTACTGGAAATTTAAAGCAGGTAGAAAGCCACTGCTGGATAACCAGATAGAGGATTTATAGTAGCTTTAATAAGCTTATGGTCATTCCTGGGCTCCTAGCATTATTATTCCCATTTTGTCATTTCTATGAGAAACTCAGCTTCAATGTATTTCACCTTACAGCACCTTTTCTAAGATTGTAGCCTGATCTGAAAGAGGTGTGCCTGTGATCAGTTGTTAAAATCGTAGTGGCTTTGGTTAGCTATAGGATAGGTCAAAGCCCTTAGGTCAGCGGTTCTCAATCTGTGGGTCGCGACCCCTTTGGTGGTCGAACAACCCTTTCACAGGGGTCGCCTAAGACCATCCTGCATATCAGATATTTACATGACGATTCATAACAGTAGCAACATGACAGTTATGAAGCAGCAACGAAAATAATTTTATGGTTGGGCCACAACATGAGGAACTGTATTTAAAGGGCCAGAAGGTTGAGAATCACTGCCTTAGGTTCTCCTGAAAATATTATTTGAAATATGTCAACAGTGCTTTAGTCTTTTCTATTTAATTTCATCCATTTCAGGTTCTAAAAATAGTTTTCCTTTTGGAAAAATATTAGTATTTATATAACAATGCCTTTCACATTGATTGTCTTTAAATGAAGGCTTTATTGAAGAGACTTGAAGCCGTGAAACCAACAGTTGGCATGAAACGGTCAGAACAGCTAATGGACTATCATCGCAATATGGGTTATCTCAACTCATCACCATCCTTAAGACGAGCAAGATCGACTCTCAGCCAGTATAGCTCATTAAGTAAGCATATTCACAATTATTTTGTACTTATTTGTATCTTTTTGTCTTTTTTCTTACAATAGGGTTTTATTTATTTTTATTTATTGATTGATTTTAGAGGGAGAGAGAGAGAGAGAAACATCAATTTATTGTTTTACTTATTTATGCATTCATTGGTTGATGCTTGTATATGCCCTGACTGGGGATCAAACCTGCAACCTTGGCATATCAGAACAGTGCTCTAACCACCTGAACTACCTGGCCAGGACATGATAAATGCCGACTTCTGAAATGCACTTTATGATTTTCACTGGCATGCTTTGTTTGTGTTAGTTCACTTAATTTCAGGTTTCATTTATAGCAGGTAATGACAGCATAGGAAGGAAACCAGGAGAAAAAAACAGTTGAAAATATCAGTAGTTTTCTTAGATAATGGAAGAGAGACTTTTTTAAAAAATATATATTTTTTATTGATTTTTTTACAGAGAGAGGAAGGGAGAGGGATAGAGAGTTAGAAACATCGATGAGAGAGAAACATTGATCAGCTGCCTCCTGCACACCCCCCACTGGGGATGTGCCCACAACCAAGGTACATGCCCTTGACCAGAATCGAACCTGGGACCCTTGAGTCTGCAGGCCGATGCTCTATCCACTGAGCCAAACCGGTTAGGGCGGAAGAGAGACTTTTAACTTCAATATATTTATTAAAGGAAGAAATGAATAGATGTGCTATTTAAAAGTCACTAAAACATTTCCCCAGCCAGTTAAGAATTATTGGTAATATCTTCAGCCCTTGTATGTACTCTGTCTTCCTCACTGAGTAAAACCAAAAATCAATGATCTGTAGAGTCATAAGATGTAATCCTTCTTAAAGCTTTTTATGTGGTCATTCACACATCTGACCAGTGGTGTGTTGCCGAGAATGTAGGCAGAATGACCATAGTGCTAGTGCCTGCGACATACAGGAGGGCCAGATATCTTTCTGTACAGAAGTCTGTGCTGTTGCTTCATATATGCATTCTAAACTGGAAAAATTAGAAGCCAGTACTAAAACAAAGTTGGAACCACTTACCATGCCACAACTCCCCAGTGCTCATGTGAGTCTTATACAGTCCAATGACTAGTAATTCCATTCACTCATTCTCTAAGCATTACTTCTTTGGTATAGTGACTAGGATGGGGGTCTGTTCCAATAACTCATGCTTAGTAAGTATTCGGTCTTGAATGTGGTACATTTTTTGTTGAATAAATGTATAATCCTACATAATAAAAGGCTAACAGGCAAATTGTTCCCTTGGCTGGGAGTTTGACCAGGGGGTGGGGCCGGCTGGCCAACCACCCACGGCCCCTCCTCCTGGCCGGCCCAGCCCAATTGACCCCAATCGGGGTGGGCTGGCAGGACCCCACATATGCATGAATTTGTGCACCAGGCCTCTAATGGTTATATGGTTTTTTGCACTTGAATCATTTAAAACATTTATTTAAAACATCTGTTCCTGCCCAAATCTGTTGAATCAAAATCCCCTAGTGTAGTATATTTCTTAACTTCCACAGGGAACTCGGAAGTGCATTTCTGGTTGAAAATTATATTAGACTATTAAAAACATGTGGGCCCTGGCTGTGTGGCTTAGTTAGTTGAAATATCATCCCATATACCAGAGGTTGCAGGCTCAATCCCCCCCAGTTGGGATTGATATAGGAGGCAAATGATCGATGATTCTCTCTCCCCTCCTTCCTCTCTCTCTAAAATTAGTAATATCCTCAGGATCAAAAAAAGAGAGAGTTAGGAAAGGAACATTTAGTCTGAACTTAAAATTAGGAAAGGAAGTTTATCAGATGATGACTTATGTATTTTGTTTAAATAATTCAAATCATTTCTTATTTTTTGTGTATTTTCAGGAGGCGCTTCCAGGACATCTAGTGCTACCAGTGGTCTCAGTTGTAAGAGTGAAGGAGCAGTTTTTGACAAATCCAGTGGCCTGTTGCTAAGACCTAAGCCCCCTAATGTTCGTACAGCTTGGTTATAAAAACTTTTTACTTTAAACATTGTTCACCCAATTCTTATTGAAATGCTCTTGTACATTACTATAATTCTCTTTGTAAACATCTCTAATAACTGTTTTAAGAATTTTAAGTTGTACAACAGCAAATTATAATTTATTGTACTTCAATGCAAAATTGTTTTCAAAAAAGGCAATTTAATGTAAAGTCAGTGTTTCCTGTGAGGGTGTATTTATATGAGATGTATATGTATTTAATAGGTAAATGCATGTATATTGTCTTAGCATAGAGATCAATTCAGCTCTCATGCTGATAAAACAGTTGTATTACTGCACGTTGGCACTGAGATGTTAACTATGTACATCTCATTTTATTTTTATTTTCACCTCTTATAAGCTTTAAACCATGAACATTACTCCTCAACTTGACTGGCTCTGTTTTCTGTTTGCTTTAGGACTTAAGTGGTATGACTCATAACTTAATTGTAACACTTTCTTATTAATGAAACAAATCTTGAAATTCGTTTTCATTGTTGGACCTAATTTACTGGGGCAGTCCTTAGGATTCGCCAGAGGTATCTTGTACCTCTGTGTGAGTGTGCTGAGTTACACCTTAACATTTCATCAGCCATTCCAAACCATTTCAAACTGTGAGTATTAGGAAGTTCCACTTAGAAGCTCCTCTTTCATATTATTGTACATTCCGGTAAAGTACTATTAATGATGCTGAAAAATAAGGTAGGCTTGCAAGCTACAGTCTACTTACATTGTGAATAGTTTGTCCAAGGACCAGATCATCATAAGCAAAAGCGAGTATTTTTTGATTCAGCAAAAGAGCACCAGGC
>NW_006297021.1:6282174-6284276 GCF_000327345.1 Myotis davidii | reverse complement strand
GATAATGATAATGACTTTATTTTCATGCATAAAGGTCAGTAAGAAATTGAAAAATCAATATCCTTTAAAAATTTTCAGTCCATTGTAATGTATTTTGGTCATGAAGAACTAGCTTGGCATAGTGAAGAAATAAATAAAAGAAGTAAAGATAACTGAGTTTGGATCCAGCGTCTGTCTCTCAATTGCATGGTCTTGTTCTCCCATTTGAAAAATTAGAATAACAACTTGTACGTACCGCACAAAACTAAGAATTAGTGAGAATGAAGTTGGAAGGAGGGTATTCGTTATAGAGCTATTCGTTATAGAGTTTTGCTTAAAATTCTGTTCTTGATCAATCATCTCTTTAAACCACATTATCAAATTTGTTATGTAAAATTGTTACAATGCTACATTGGGCACACTGTTCTAGATTGACTGCAAGGCCAAACTAGTCCCATTTCACTCTTACTGCTAGGGTATCACCCTCTGGGGTCCCAATCCAAAACAAATTTATCAGGGCTCCCCTTCCTTGGCAGGCCGAGGGTTCGTTCTTGTCCCTTTCTCCCCAAGAGGCTTTCAGACTCTAGTCCAGTGATGGCGAACCTATGACACGAACTCATTTTTTTGGTTGATTTTTCTTTGTTAAATAGCATTTAAATATATAAAATAAATACCAAAAATATGTCTTTGTTTTACTATGGTTGCAAATATCAAAAAATTTCTATATGTGACACGGCACCAGAGTTAAGTTAGGGTTTTTCAAAATGCTGACACACCGAGCTCAAGGTTCGCCAACACGGCTCTAGTCCCTCAGCATTTCAGCTGAACTTTCGATGATTTCCAGGCACCAAGTGAGGAAAAGTATCCGATGAGGAAACAGATCAGACTCACTTCTGCATTGTCTCCTTCCAAAGTGTTGGCCCCATAATTTCCCATGCCTCCTTTGCTCCTCAGTGCCTTCATGCAGATTTTATTTTAAACAGTTTGAGCCCCTTTTCTAGTTGTGAGAGGGTGCATGGTCTGCCAATATGGAAATCCTTTATAAACCATAAATCCTTTTTTAAAAAGTTAATTCTTAGATCTTCATAGTGAAATAAGTGTATTAATCTTGAACCTGGATCTGGGCACCCATCAAATGAAGCAGCCCCATTGCCTCTAAGATACCTACTGGATTGGGATAGATGTGACCTTGGATGTGGTAAAGCATGGAACAAGGCAGTCAACTTCTTACTGGGGCTGCAGGGCTGAGTAGGGGGAGAGCTTGGGAAGAAAGAAGGAAAAGGAAGTACAGAGGCGCCACACCCCTCAAACCATCTATCGGGAAATCAAAGGCAGGTGCCCACCTTTCAGGCTTTGCCTAGAATCGAGGAGCTTGTTCCCTCCCAGTCACTCAACAAGCTAGAGCTACATGAACCGTTTGTCTTCTGGAACCAAGTGCCTCATTTCCTACTTGAAATTGTGGCTCTTTTCCTCTTGCTCACAAATTTGAGTCAAATCCAAAACTGACCTTTTCTGCTAGGTCTTGCTAAATCGTTACAGAAGAGCGCTGGCAGAGATGTTCTGTGCCCGTGTATCTAATGCCGGCAGATGCTTTCTAGAGCCATGGGTCTAAATCTGGTTATTTTCTTCAAGGTCCCCCTTCTACTCCTGCCACATTTCAGCTCCCCTCTTCTACTCAACCAAGATTCACTGTATTACCCTTTACATTATGTAACAAGGCCACGTCCTCGCTCCTGCCCCCATTTCGGCTTCTTCCAGGATGGGATCCAGGTTTCCTGTGTCTCCCGCAGAACCTAGTCATTAAACACTAGCATGCTAGTTGCTGTTGGGTGGACAGTGCCCACTTGTCATGCAGTTCTGTCTCACAGTTCTCTAATGGCACTGATACGAAGCACTTCCTATCCGTGCAAGACTCTTGAAACTATGAAACTCTTGAAACTTGAAACTCTGAAGCTCTTGGTGGAAGCTCAGAATTCCTGAACTGAGTGGATGTGCATAAAATAAGGTCAGGTTGTGGAAGCCCTGGCCGGTGTCATCACTTTGGAGCCTACAGTGACGTGCTGTGAGGTCAGAGAGTGCATCGCCTGTTCACGTGTGGAAGCCAGAACTCCTAAGCATTGTAG
>NW_006297021.1:6279655-6281928 GCF_000327345.1 Myotis davidii | reverse complement strand
CTCAATCTTTTATATTCAGTGTTTAATTTTTTTTCTGTTGCTATTTTCAATTTCTTTATTGATTAAGGTATTACATATGTGTCCTTATCCCCTCAATTGCCCCCCAACCCCCCAACTCATGCCCTCACCCCCTGTTGTCGTGTCCATTGGTTAGGCTCATATGCATGCATATAAGTCCTTTGGTTGACCTCTCCCCCTTATCCTCACCCTCCCCTACCTTCCCTCTGAGGTTTGACGGTCTGATCGATGCTTCTCTTTCTCTGGATCTGTTTTTGAAAGAGACTTTCCCACTAAGAGACCTCTGCACACAGTGTCACAAGTAAGTCGCTTGAGCTCCAACTCCCAGCTCTATGCTGTGTTCAACTAGACATCCCTTTCCTGCATAACTGCTAGGCAGGCTCTCTCTTGTCATTCCCACTCCTTTAACTCAAGGTGAGAACTGTGGCAATCAACCAGCTAGTTCACAGACCATCACACTGTAAAACGGGAGCAGGGTGGAACAGCAGTGTTTAACTGGGTAGTGCCCTTTTTATGGATGAGAAAAATAAGGCCTACTCTCAGGATATACTACTTCAAGATTACACAGTTAAAAGAGCCACAACTATTAGGTTGAACCAAATGAAATTAACATGACTTTTACATTAAAAATGGCAATTTCACATATTTCAACCTATGGGAGCTAAGACTTTTTCTATTGGAGCAGGCTGCTTGAGGCTATCCCTGTCCACCCAAGTCACCCTTCCCTGCCTGTCATAACTAGGTAAGAGAAGAATCAGTGTTAAATAAACCAGCTAGTTACTTCAATTCTCCCCCCTTGCTTCTGCACCCAGCTTCTAAGGCTGCGATTTTCCACCTTTTTCATCTCGTGGCACACATAAATCACTAACATTTTTGTCACACCAATAATATATATTTTGCCAATCTGACAAAATGGATTCATTCACTCCGGATAGCTATGGTGTTGACTACTGTCATTTTTTTATTTGACAATCTAAGGCAAAAGAAATCAGTGTCCCTGACTAAATAATCAGCTTTGGCATGTTTCAAAAATTCTTGCAGATAAACAAAATGAATTGACCAACAAAATAAGACCCAAAGCATAGAGGCATGGAATAGACTGACACACCTCAATGTGAGGTTGGGATGAGAAGAGATAAACCAAAGAACTTATGTATTTATATGCATAACCCATGGACACGGGCAATAGGGTAGTGAAGACCTGGCGGGGTGGGTAGGGACTGGGAGGAGAGGAGAAAAGGGGAGGGAGGAGGAGAGATATCTAGATATCTGTAATACTATCAACAATAAAAAATATATTTTAAAAAATTATTGCAGCACACCGGTTGAAAATCGCTGCTCTAAGAAAAAGGGCCTAAGGCCTCTATCATGCCAGATACCTAGTTAAGTCCACCTCTAAATGTCCCATTTTCTATGTTCTTATCTATATGATAACAAAGTTCTCTAGAGAAATAGTTGAGAAGCTTTCTTTCGTAAATTCTTATCACATGATTTTAACAATTGGAATAGTGAAGACTGAAAACAGTACCAAACAGTGTTCTCCTCGGGCAGGAAAACTATGCTTTAGATCAGTAGGTGCCAGGCTTACCCCCCTTCCGGCCAGACTGCATCATCATCCTACGGCGCACAGTGTCAAAGGGGTAGGACACCAGCCCCGCCACCGCCGTCACGGACTGAGCGATCATCCAGCTGATGAAAATGTGCACATTCTTGGGGTCAGGCAGCATCCCTGCGGGCAGAGCCAAAAGCCAAATGGCGATGAAGTGATTCCTCTCAGCAGCTCCGCCAAAAGCGGGAGGAGATGGGAAGAGGCTACAGAACCTCCAACCCCAGGCCCCCGCTTCCAGCGGAACCTGGCTACCCTCGCTGGATCTAGGGAAGCCGAGCTCTGCCCAGCTTACAGGACACGTTGAAATGGTCCAGGTTACGCTCAGGAACTGACAGAGCCATGGGAAGAGGGGGCAGGTCTGCCCTTCCTCTCAATAACGCAAGGCCAGAGCTTGTTTCAGTAGAGGACCAGGAGAATCCTGTAGCTGCTCAACCTTCTGGCCCTTTAAATACAGTTCCTCATGTTGTGACCCAACCATAAAATTATTTTCATTGCCACTTCATAACTGTAATGTTGCTACTGTGATGAATCGTCATGTAAATATCTGATATGCAGGATGGTCTTAGGCGAACCCTGTGAAAGGGTCGTTCGACCGCCAAAGGGGTCACAACCCACAAGTTGAGAACAGCTGCTCTATAGCCTCACG
>NW_006297021.1:6277238-6278964 GCF_000327345.1 Myotis davidii | reverse complement strand
CCCCCCAAGCCCTTCTCTCACCCTTGGCAGTATCATAGACTCCGAAGTAGGCAGCTCTGTAGATAATGATGCCCTGGACAGAGACGCTGAAACCCTGGTAGAGACCCCCAAGGCCATCGGACTTGAAGATCTTGGTGAGACAGTCGCCCAGACCACTGAACTCACGCTGGGCGCTACCCTTGCCCACGTCGGCAGCCAACCTGGTCCTGGCGAAGTCCAGCGGGTAGACAAAGCAGAGGGAGGTGGCCCCAGCTGCCCCACCAGAAGCCAGGTTACCGGCAAAGTAGCGCCAGAACTGCTTGTGCCGGTCCACGCCCCCCAGGAAGATCTGCTTGTACTTGTCCTTGAAGGCGAAGTTGAGAGCTTGGGTGGGGAAGTAACGGATCACGTTGGCCAGGTTACCTCTCCAGAAGGAGAGAAAGCCCTGCTCCTTGGGGATTCTCACCACGCAATCCATGATCCCTTTGTACTGTTGCTCAGCGCTGATCTGTTTGCTGGCATGCTGGACCTGCAGGGAGGCGGGGCACGGGGGAGGAGTTGGGTGTTAGGAGGAGCAGGACAGAGGGAGAAGGAGAAAAGGGCAAGAGAAAAAGAACAGTTGCACTTCCTTGATTTGCTTTTTAATAAAAAATGTACGGGGAAATCAAACTACTAGGGTAAATGAATGGTAGCTCCTTGGATAACAAGCCCATAAATCCAATTTTGCCTCAATTATCAGGGCATTTGAGAGAAAATGTTCTTCCCCAAATAGATGGAAAAGATGATTGAATTGTGTGCTGAATTTTCCTAGGGGCCAGAATTGTGCTAGGGACTTACTGGGACATAAAAATGATGACCCCCCACCCCCACCTCCCCACCCCAAAGGACACCCGTGCTCTTTATAGACATGATGAGCAGGAGGTGCTGATTGCTCAGTCTCACTCCAGTCTCCCTGAAGACCAGGATCTGTGAGTAGTAGCTGTTCTAACAGAAAGAGAGTAAACCCACTAGGCCAGGGGTGGGCAAACTTTTTGACTCGAGGGCCACAGTGGGTTCTTAAACTGGACCGGAGGGCCGGAACAAAAGCATGGATGGAGTGTTTGTGTAAACTAATATAAATGCAAAGTAAACATCATTACATAAAAGGGTACGGTCTTTTTTTTTCAATAGTTTTATTCATTTCAAGCGGGCCGTAGTTTGGGCCCGCGGGCCGTAGTTTGCCCACGGCTGCATAGATAATGCCTAAATACAGTTCCTCATGTTGTGACCCAACCATAAAATTATTTTCATTGCCACTTCATAACTGTAATGTTGCTACTGTGATGAATCGTCATGTAAATATCTGATATGCAGGATGGTCTTAGGCGAACCCTGTGAAAGGGTCGTTCGACCGCCAAAGGGGTCACAACCCACAAGTTGAGAACAGCTGCTCTATAGCCTCACGTCACCACCGCCTCATTCCAAAGCCTCAATTTAGCCCAGAAACTAGGAAAGAAACAGGATTAATACATATAAAGCCCTTTGGGAGTTACAAATCCCTTGGGGTCCCGTCTGCAGGTCCTCCTCCTCCTCCCCAGGCCCCCCCAATCTCATTATTATTTTCCTTTCCTGTATATAACTTCCTAAAACAGGATTCATATATAGAGAAAAAAATGGGGGGAAGGAGGCAAAGGTGGCCAAGGAGAAAAAAGAATTATTGTCCCTACCATTATTTTTAAAGTAATGCAAGCTTTTTTGTGGATCTACT
>NW_006297021.1:6275689-6276883 GCF_000327345.1 Myotis davidii | reverse complement strand
AAGTCTTGTCTCCTTTGTCTTTTATGTGCACATCTATTTGCTTCCTCTTCACTCACTTTCCAGTCATTGCAAGACACTTTTTGAGCCTCCTTTCTGTTTCCACTATAATCCTGCAATGCCCCATGCCCCACTGTGCATTAAGCTCCTATCTTGTGCATCTAGGTATCAGTTGAATTATTCCCAAATTAAACTTTATCTCAAGGCTATTTGGCAATTTCTCAAGAAAGCTTCAGTCTAAAGCAGGGGTGGGCAAACTTTTTGACTCGAGGGCCACGATGGGTTCTTAAACTGGACCGGAGGGCCGGAACAAAAGCATGGATGGAGTGTTTGTGTGAACTAATATAAATTCAAAGTAAACATCATTACATAAAAGGGTACGGTCTTTTTTTTCAATAGTTTTATTCATTTCAAGCGGGCCGTAGTTTGCCCACGGCTGCACTAGGCACTAGCTAGAACCTGGAAATTTTCAGGCACATTATTATCCAAGTAACCAGCTGTTGAGGGGTCTGTTGCTGTTGTGAGCAATGTGTTAGGGTTTTTCTTGTTATTGATCATTTTGACTCCCAAATGGAAGAGGTCCAATTCCTCACTGACAGGCCCAAGTCTCTTGGACAAGTGAGAAAAAGAGGATAGATGGGAGGGGGGTGATGATGGTGATGATGATGGTATGCCATTCGGTGACTAGGCTGAAGTGGAAAAGATTTGGGGAACGGATGAGTAAGGACGGCCATCTGAGTTTATTCCAAAAATTGCTTAATCTCTTCAAAACCCGTTTCTTCAAATGAGAAGTTGGAGGAGAGACTCCCTGCCCTACAGGGGTTACATAAGGATGAATGAAACATGTATGTCATCCTCTAGCCTAGTGCATGGGATACACAGCAGGTGCGTTCCTCTGTAATAATTATTTTAAGGTTTTGATAGTAAAAGGTGGGTGCAGGTGGAAAGGTGCAAGCAAGGGGACATTGAAAATCAAAAGGTGAGTCCGACCTAAGAGGCTGAGTGCGTGCCAGGGCTGGCCCAGGCGCAGGATCTGGCCGGCTGTAACCCGCTCGGGTGGGTTTCCATATATAGACACCGGCCGCTGCGCGCCACCCGACACCAGGAATCTGCTACTGACGCCGGACGGGTCTGCGCAGGGGGCACCTTCCCCTTGGCAGGCCGGGCGCAGGGCCTGTGGCCTAGCGCAGATCTGCT
>NW_006297021.1:6266629-6275679 GCF_000327345.1 Myotis davidii | reverse complement strand
AGCGGCGATGCCACCAGCCAGGAAGTCCTTCAGGAAGCTCAGAGCCTGATCACTCATGATGCCAGCCGGGCGCACACAGCCTCTGGGAGCCGCGCTCTTGCTCTCGCCTCCGCTGGGCCAGGCACAGCCACCCCGTCTCCGTCCCTGCGCGTCGCGAAGGGGCCGCCTACCCTGCCCCTCCTCCCTCCTTATATCCCCCGCCCGGCCTCTCGCGAGAGGAGGAGGGACCCCGAGGCTGTGCACACAGTGCGCATTGGCTGGGCAGGTGCTTGGACCCCCCCGTGGCCGCCCCCCTCTTCTGCAGAGGGCAAAGGGGGCGAAGGCGCTTCCGGGAGGCAGGGGTGGGCTGGGGGCTGTGCCTTCAGCCTGGGACGTTTAAAGGGCACATTCATGTTATCTGTCCCGGCGACCAGAGGGAACACCGTGTCTCTGCAGCATGTGGGCCACTGTATTTATAGCACAAGACGGCTTAGGCTGGGCTGACTGGGGACGGATGCCTCTAGCCCGGCTTTCTTTAACCTCGGGCCTGCACTGGCCGCTCCGGCTCAGGGCATTTCAGGCTGATTTTTTCTTCTTCCCCGACTGGTGTCCCTCGCTGCCTGGATCTGGGCCTCTTAGGAGTTGTGTGCTCTCACAAATAACGAAGATCCTCCAAAATAAATACTAACGTCACTGGATGCGGTGATTACCTAAGACAATCTGGCAACCTGCTGAATCCCCTCTTCTCCCCATTCAGCGGTTCAACCATTCATTCTGCTTTCAAATATTCATGTCTCCAGCACTGTGCGGCACCAGGAAAGACCGCATGCAGGGGGCTGCTAGGTGAAGAGCTGTTTCAGCAGTGTGTGCGTGTGTGTGTGTGTGTGTGTGTGTGTGTGTGTGTGTGTGTGTGTGTGTGTGTGTGTGTGTTGCTTTTCTGTTAGGTCAGCCTGTTACCCCTAACAGTCTGATGACACTAAGAACAGAGACCCCTCTGAACGGAATCTCAGCACGTATTCTGGACAGAATGGTCTCAGGCAGCTGGCAGCTTCCCACCAGAGTAGCTGGGTGACCAGGATATTAAGAGAAGGTCGAATCCTTGACAGTACTTGCCTCCTTTTAACAGGCACCTGGACTTGGGAAGACTATGCTATCTAGTCCTAGGAAATTGATTGCAACTAGCCCCTCCCCCCAGCCCCAATATATTACTATGAGCCTGGATCCTTAATATTTTTCAGGCAATTCATATAATCACCCAGGTTTGCAAGTACAGCTGTTTCATCCCCTAGGATGATTGCAATTCGTTTTTCACTCTAAACTCTTTACCCTGTTCAATTCTTTTCCCACGCTTGTTCCTGTTCTTTTGTACATTGACAAGTTTATTTATTTATTTTTTCACCAGCTTGCTGATGAATGCAAACATCAGGTTGGGTGTCGACTGAGCTGCAGCTGTGTGTCACCCGGGGTCTGGACACTTCAGTGGAGCAGAGGTCACTGGTTGGGCACCAGGACTGCAAAGGAGATGCATTTATTTGAGGTTGGGGCAGGATAGAGTTCGGAAATGCAGGTGAACTGTGTGAACTGCTAACAAAGTGCAAACGTACCAAGGTCATAGCAGGCAGAAGGTCAAGAACTCAGGATAAGCAGAAAAGCCCTCTATGCAGTCATTCAACCAACACTTGAGCTGCTGAGTTCCAGGAACGAAGTTTGGCCCTCTGAATTCAAAATGAGATAGCTCAGTCCCCAGGAACCTTACATCCAGCAGGTGACGTATTTGTCACTTGTTTAACTTTATTCACCCACAGCTTCACATATAGATTTCCAGGGATCAGCACAATCCACATATTAGTCATTTCTTCTCCTTAGAGGGCACTGTATTCCATCTTGTTAATACAGAGTAATTGCCTAATTCCCTTTCCTTCTAACTGTACGTTAGAAATGTTTCTTAGCTTTATAATGAAAAATGGTGCTGGTATATAAAACTTCTGCACAAATTTTACTTTTTCCCTTTATTTTTTCTTCTCATGTATTTCCAAAATGGAATGGATAAATTAAACATTTTAAAAGTTTGGGGGTTTTTTTTGAGTACCTGTTGCATATTGAACATTTGCTCTACATAAACGTGGAACCACCAGCCATGGAGATGGGACTCTTGTTTCCCACAGATCCTCCTCCAACACTGGCTTGAAAAAAAAAATCTTTCAGTTATTTGTGTTTTGTGAGTTCTAATTTGTGCCTCTTTAATTGCTATGAAACGGTACATGTTCATATGATTTGATTTAAGTTGTCAGGGTTTTCCTTCTACATAGATTTTTAATGTTCCTTGACCACTTATGGCAGGAAAGCAGAGTACTTCTTCCTATTTACAACAATGTTTCATATATTGGGGGCAATGAATACATGTTGAGTATTTTTCATTTTGTTGTTTTTCTTTTGATATTTATGTTATTACATTGTTCTAAGTGTTATTTATTTAAATATGAACAGATCCATAATATGATGATATCCTTCATGTTTTGGTGTAAATGTATCTCTTTTGTAGATAGATTTGTCAGTTTGCCCTGCTAGGTAGTCTATTCCAATTCTTTTGGTAGTTAGTTTTTACTAGAGGCCGGTGCATGAAATTTGTGCATGGGACGGGGGGATCCCCTCAGCCCAGCCTCACCCTCTCCAATCTAGGACCCCTCTGGATCGGTCCTACACCAGCAGTTGGACATCCCTCTCACAATCTGGGACCACTGGCTCCTAACTGCTCACCTGCCTGCCTGCCTGATCCCCCCTTACTGCCCTCCCGCCATCCTGGTCACCCCTAACTGCCCCCACTGCTGGCCTGGTCACCCCATGCAGCCTGCTGTTCAGTCATCTATTTGGTTGTTTCTGTCTTGATGGCCCCTGGCTTTTTATATATTAGGGTTTGTTTATTTATTTATTTATTTTAATCCTCACCCAAGAACATGCTTACTATTTTTAGAGAGAGGGGAAGGAAGAGAGAGAGAGAGAGAGAGACATTGATGTGAGAGAAAAGGATCAATCAGTTGCCTCCTGTACTTGCCTGTATGTGCCCTGACCAGGAATTGAACCCACATTCTTTAGGTATATGGGTCGACACTCCAACCAACTGGGCCACACCAGCCAGGGTGGTAGTTATTTTTTTAAATGTATTATAAGAATGTATGATTTAATTTCATTTTTCTCAATACCATTCTTGGGTATCCCAACAACCAATTCTTAAGTAGATATTTTCTTTTCTTCATTATTTGTCTTATATTACTAATTCCAGTTTGTCATGTATTAATTTCTCATAATAGCTTTAATTTATGAAATCATCATACCATGACTTATGTAATTACTGAACTTAAAAAAATAACAATTTATATGGGATAGTACAACCACTTCAAACATGAAAAGTTTTATCTGCTTAAATGCCTGGATTTATTTTCACAGTCAATTTGTTCAATTATTTAGACATCACCAGAAGACTTTAACAGACATTTAAATTAAATTAAATACTAAGTTAATATTTAATTTGGGATGTTAATGTTTAATTCAGGAAGTATCCCTTTTGTTTTAATTTTACTTATTTTTCATAGTTTCTAAATGAGAGGTATCATATTTCTCCTTGGCTTCTGTCCAATGACCCTGCCGTGTCGGAGGAGCTTGACAAGAGGCTACACGTGGAGATCCATACACTGACCTCTCCCTCCACTGACTTTCTCAGAAAAGGGAGACCTCACATGCCCTCGGGAGCATGAGCTGCCTGTGATCATAAGATCCAGGTATCGCTTACACAGGCGGCGAGAGAATGGTGCTCAGCAGAACATGTGTCCACCTGCAGTCCCAGTCTGCCAAGGAGAGAATGGACAGGCCGCTAGGAGGTGAGAGAGAAAACTCTGCTTTCAAACTCAACTTGGTCTCCTGGAGATTGGGGCAGCGGGGATGGGGCTGTGCAGAAATGGGAGACGGCACTGGGCTAGCCTTTGGACTTTTAGTGGAAGCTTGTAAAGAATTAATCTATTTTACGGAAATGGGAATAGAGAATGGGAGCTGCTAAACAGTCAAAGGCAAAGAAAGAAAAACACTTACGGATTTGCTGATGGTGGTGACTGCACAATGCCTGTGTGTTGGCGAATATCTAAAACCTGTAGGAACTTGCACACACGATTACTATTTGTTCACATGGTGAATTTCAGCTTAGCAGAGAGGAAAAAATTCTGAAAAGTTTATTTTTTGATCATATAAGATCACATATGAGTTGCTGAATTTCAATCAAAGGTGATTAATAGACTCATTCTGTACTGCTTTAAAAGACAAAAAATAAGTGCAATATTTCTCCACAGTTATTCCTCAGGGTAGCTTAATTAATTAGAGCAATGCCTTCTTTAAAATAAAGTGCCTTTATCGTGACCTTATTAAAGCGGGCACACACACACACACCATATATAGCTTCAGAAATCACAAGTGTTCCCGCAAAATACTCCAACCACAAGCTCTCATTTAGCTAATGCCAAGCAAAACTGTGGAACTGCAAAGTGTGAGTTTACAGAAACTTCTTACGCTTAGTGATCAGCTCCCTTGAGACTCCACTTTCCTCCTACTCTTCCCCATCAAAATAGAAATTATCTGAATAATTCACATCATTCATTCATTCATTCATTCTTTTCCTTTTCATCTTTCAACAAGCATGTTGAATGCCTTCTCTGGACATCGACACTCTGTGGGGTACTGGTGATGCAAAAGTCAGGAAGGCAAGATTGCAGCCTTGGGGGACCCAGCAGGGCAGGTACCCACACACCTGTGTTGCCTACCAGGCTGTTCCCGCACGGTGTGGCATGAGTCCACGTAGGGCTCTTATTATACTTCTAGGCGCATGACTTTCGACCGGTTACCTGTCAGACCTCGTATTTTTCACATTGTATGGACCAAAAAGTGGCATGAGAGGGATTTGAGGCATCATTATTTAAAGTAGGTGATTTCTGGGGGCAGAGGAACCTCTAAGTCATTAAAGAAAAAGAAAAGAAAAAAGATGATCAGATGGACTTCTCCCTGAAGACCCTCATCCCTGGAGAATTGACTCAGTTGTTGCTGGAGGCAGAGAGCCTGAGGACTCCCCCACAGGGACAGCACGCTCCCTCCCCCATCCCACACAGGCAGGCCCCCTCCCCCATTCCTACATAGAGATCCACAGCTTCTCTCATCTTCCCACCACCTCCTGACTTTATCCAAAACTCCAACAGCATCTCAGTATTTGATGGCACAATTAAGCTTATGTTTATGTGTGTATAAGTAATGCCTTCCGACCGTAACCGTCCACCTTTACCTTCTGGTTTCCCTGGCTTGCATTCTCTGTGAATAAAGCCATTACTCACCTGGACTGAACTTGATTGATTTTCCAAGTACATTCTGAACTGGCTTCCCTAGTATTCAGTGTTGCATACACCCTACCAATCATTTCTTTAAAACACTTGCTTTATTCCTATTATTAAAATCAATGTCTAATGAAGGTTACTAGAGGGGCCATTTTTGCTCATCTGTATTGCTAATAAATTTTAATGAGTGAGGTGTTTTGTTTTGTTGTTTTTTTTAACATGCTTCTTTTACCCCAGGACCCTTTCCTCATTTGGTCAGCTGGACATTCTATGTCATTGCCTCAGAAAAAGAAAACATTCAGAAAGCAGAGAAAGTCATCTATTCATGGCATTAGAATTTCCAGAGGAAGAGAAAGAATTCAGATATAAACCAGAGATTGGGTAGAATACCTGAGGGAAGCAGTGTGTCCTGCCCACCCCGCCCTTCCAACGATTACATCAAGTTTTCCCAAATCTGAGGGGAAAGGAAGATTGCGAGAGAGAGGGAGAGAGAGAGAGAGAGAGAGAGAGAGAGAGAGAGAGAGAGAGAGAGAGAGAGGAGTCAGAGGCCAGCATGGTTCCTGGAGAAAGGGGGCCCCGGGCTCTCCCCAGCCCAGGGAGGCAGCAAGAAGCAGGGAGAAAGGGCCAGGCCTTGTTGTAGTACAAAGGTCAGAGGCAGCCTCAGAGTTCATCCAAGCATGAAAGTGAGCAGGAGAGCAACTCCCAGGCACCGCCACCCAGCCTGCTAGCGTGAAGGACCCTGCAGAGCCCCATGAGGCTCTCCTGCCCCAGGGGGGTGCGGGCCGGCAGAATAACACCTTGTTTCAAGGTCACCAGAGTTAGTTGAGAGGAAGCCAGACCTGGAAAGCCTCATGGCTGGGAATGAGGCAGGTGTCAGGAGTGACCTTGACAGGGCCATGACTGAAGATCAGGAAGGAATAAGGACCCGGCAGCATAGATAAAGGACTATCCAGACAACATGGCCCTCCGTCCCCATCCTCGGTACCACAGAAATTCCTGGACTTTAGAAATTCTTGAAATTCCACTGGAAAACAGCAGAGAGACAAGGGGACACCAATCGTTTCCACCACCGGGCAGAAGGGAGTCTCTTAAGTGAAACTAAGTTGTTTTGTACAGCTGAGTTTGTCAATATTTATTCTGGCTATAGTATTTTCTTAATTTTAAAAGATAATATGCTGCCTTGGCCTGTTTGGTTCAGTGGATAGTGTCGGTCTGCAGAGCGAAGGGTCCTAGGTTCGATTCCAGTCAAGGACATGTACCTCGGTTGCAGGCTCCCGGCTCTGGTTGGAGGCATGCAGAAGGCAACCAATCAATGTGTCTCTCTCATATCGGTGTTTCTCTCTGTCTCTCCATCTCCCTTCCACTCTCTTTAAAAATCAATGGAAAAAAATACCCTCGGGTGAGAATTAAAAAAAAAAAGATAATAAACTAAAGACATCATAATTTTGGAAACTCTTACTATTGTTTGTTCCATCAAGGACATTTCTTTAAGGAGGAAACACAGTCCTGGCCAAGTAGCTCAGTGGGTTAGAGCATCATCTGGACACACCAAGATTTCGGATTCCATCTCCGGTCAGGGCACATACAAGAATCAACCAATGAATGCATAAGTAAATGGAACAAAACTCAATTTTTCTCTCTCTTTCTCTCTCAATCAATCAATCAATAAAAGAAGGAGGCTCACACTTCACTGAGAGTGGCTGTTGGGAGAGAGAGAATTGAGGGCAGCTTTCTCTACAACTCTCTATGAAACTCCAGTTTATGCATGGTTATTAAACGGCTGACTACATATGTACAACAACTGACTCTTTAAACATGATACCTTAAACATAATAGTTATTCAATAAGTGTTTGTTGAATAATTAGGGAACTAACATGCTTCCATTTCTAGTGCAATTTTTTCCCCAATAATGAAGCTCCAGGAACCCATCATCATTTTTGTCGTGCACTATGAAACGTAGGTATATGGAATTTCACCATATAAAGTAGGAGAAATTATACCAGCAGAAATATGATTGTCTACAGCCTACTGTCTGCCATATAAAAGCATAGCCACTTTAATGTTGGATTTGTCCATTTCTCCTTGTAGTTCTGTCAAGTTTTTCTTTACATGTTTTGGGGCTTTGTTTTTAAAGTCATACAAGATTATAATTGCTTTTGATCTTTAAGTTGTAGTCCTCTGTCTCAGTAGAAATGCTTTTTCTTAAAGTCCTTTCCCCCTAAATGAACAAAGCAACACCTGCTTTCCTTGAGATTGTATTTGCCTGATTTATCTTTTTATACTCTTTTACTTCCAACCATTCTGTATGTTTGAGGTATGTTCCCTGTAAACTCTGTATTTTCTTTTTTGTTTTCTAAAATTCTAAATTGACACTCTTATTCTTTTAGCTGGAGAGTTTGGATCGATTTCCATTTTTCATGACCAATGATATTTTCAAAATTTTATTTTGAAATATGGATTCAAAGGAAGTTGCAAAGGAATCATTACACATGTTTAAAATTTTTGTCTCTGCTATTTCATTTCATGCTATTTGTCCTCCTTATGCATGTTTTTGAAGGTCGTCATTTACATGACGTTTACCATGGCTACCCTATGTCAACAAGTACATATGTTTCTGAATTACTGTTAAGGTGCTAATAACACGGTAATTATTATTTTAGGTGGCTACTATTTTGCCAGGTTCAGAGAGTGCCAAGTTTCCTGGCTAGGCACTAGGTGTTTCTGGGGACCATAACACAAGTTAATTTACTGCTTCAGAAAACACAAAAGTCAAATTAATAAGGAATGACACAGCTGTCAAATATGCGGGACTTGAATGGGTAAATTGAGCTCTGGAAGAATTTTGAATTTCATAACATTATTCAATGTGGCCACTAGAGGGAGATCACATACAGCTAGTCTCAAAATAATGGTCTAAGTCTCTAAATTTTATCAAAAACTTGTAAACAGCCCTAGCCGGTTTGGCTCAATGGATAGAGCGTCAGTCTGCGGATGAAGGGTCCCGGGTTCGACTCCGGTCAAGGGCAGGAACTCGGTTGCAGGCCCCTCCCCTGTCCGGCCCTGGCAGGAGGCAACCAATCCATGTGTCTCTCTCACATCAATGTTTCTCTGTCTTTCCCTCTCTCTTCCACTCTCCCTCAAAATCAATGGAAAAATACCCTCGGGTGAGGATTTAAAAAAACCCGTGTAAACAGTACGCAAAACTAGGAAATAAAAACCTCCCTACTTAAAAAAATAAAGACATACAATCAACAAATAAAGACATACAATCAACAAACAACAAGTACAGACGGCCTTTAAATTTTTTATTTATTTTTTATCCTCACCATAGATATTTTTCAGGGAGAGAGTGGAAGAGAAAGGGAAAGACAGAGAGAAATATCAATGTGAGAGAAACACATTTATTGGTTGGTTGCCTCCTGCACACACCCCAACTAAGGCCCTGGCCAGGGAGGAACCTGCAACTTAGGCACATGCCCTTGATGGGCATCAAACCTGGGACCCTGCAGTCCACAGACCAACTGAGCCAAATCAGCTAGGGCTTTCTTAATGCATTTTCAAATGGTACAGTGTTAGTGTATAGAAGCACAACTAATTTTTATATTGATATTGTATAAGCAAGTTAGCTGCATTTTTAATTAGTCCTAACAGTGTTTTGTGAATTCCCTAGTATTTTCTAAATATATAATAATGCGAGTGGGAAC
>NW_006297021.1:6253418-6266143 GCF_000327345.1 Myotis davidii | reverse complement strand
GTCGGGAGTGGGACTGGCCCGGCTGCCGGGCGACCCGGGAAACTCCAACGCGCTAAACCCAGCTCCTTCACTTGTCCGGGGGCCACTTAGCTCGGCGGCTACTTTGTGCTGCGCGCGGTACGAAGCCCTTGACGTCCGTTATCCCGTCTAATTGTTTCAGCAAAACCGGGCTGGGCGGTACGGCCTTGATTTGCAAAGGAACTTGCCCCCGGCCTGGGGCCCACGCGCGCTGGGACCGCTGCCGGCCGGGGCAGAACCGCGAGGCAGCGGCCTGTTCTCAGCCTCCACGTTTCCCCTCCGCATCCCCCTCCAGGCAGCGCCGCCGAGCAGCCCGGAGCCTTTCCAATCTCCTGACCCAAGTACCTGCCCTTCCCCAAGTGACATGACGGCCAGCAGGCACGGTCTCAGCTTTAGGGGAGGTTCCGCCCTCCCGGGCCCGTTCATAGATCTGAACTGGCACCGCCGTGTGAAGAGGTGCGCCTCCTCCGAGCCTCTGGAGGGGGCTGTGAACGCTGGCCCAGCGCTTGTGAGTGAGCGAGGGCCGGTGGAACGGAGACCCCGGCCCAGGCGGGAGGGGATCGGCGCCCAGGCCCTGGCTTTGCAGCTGTGACTCTCACGTGTGTCAGAGTTCGTGTGAGACAGCGGAACCATGATTAACCGAGTTGCACGTGAAGCCCCATCCGTAACATTGTTTTGGAGCTGAATAGAGCAACATTAGCAATTGCTATCTCGCTGCTAAGCACTAAAAAATGTTGCTCCATTGAAAGAAAAATGTATTTCTGATTTATTTTGTTGCTATGGAAAAGAAATTATCCTACATTTTGAAAAAGAGAGGCACTTTAAAATTGAGACTATCTCTAAGTTGTGAATCCAACATTTTCCTTCCGCCAGAGAACATTGCCCATGAAAAGATGAGATCTGGGGGTTGTTGCGCCAGGAGGCAGCTGCTTAAAACCACAGTCCTAATGACAAAGGAAACGTTAACAGGTAGGGGATTGAACTGGGGCTTTGATTTCCATGTTATTAAATAAAAGTCTGGCCCTGGCCGGTTTGGCTCAGTGGCTAGAGCGTGGCCTGATTCTCCATTCAGATGCCACCTGCCTGTCTAGATTCCCTCTGTAACACTCACAGCCAGTGACACCCAAGTTGTCTTTGGTCTTCTCACCCGGAATCTGAGCCATCATCTGGCCAGTGCCGTGACCACATACCAGACCCCGGAGCCTCCAGAGCAGACGCAGAAGAGGTTATCCTCCACCCCCTCTAGGTCTGAAGGCGGGGTCCTGCTCTGTCACTCCCTGCTGACTTTCTCAGGAGGTCCTCAGAGAAAGAGAGAGGGCTGGCCAGGGAGAGAGAGATGGAAACATTTATGGGAGAGAAACATCAATCGGCTGCCTCCTGCACGCCCCCTACTGGGGATGGAGCCCGGCAACCAGGGCATGTGCCCTGGAATTGAATGGTGACCTCTGGGTGCATCGGTGGACACTCAACCACTGAGACACACCAACAGGGCTGAAGAAATTGCTCTTTGATGATTCAAAGTCCACTGTTTTCATTTTTACTTTTTTAAAAAAATCTTTATTGTTGAAAATATTACATATGTCCCCCTTTTTTTTCTCCATTGACTCTCTCCAGCGCACCCCCGCTCCGGTTCCAGCCCAGGTTCCAGCTAAGTAAAAGTCTGCCACCATGTAAATCACACACTCATGTATTAGGCTGTGTTTCTACAGTGCTTGAGAAATTTTCAGTATCCAGTGTGATTTCAAGTTTACGTTCTAAATATCCTAAGCCTTGATTAAGAAAGAGGGGTGGTTAGTGGGAAGGGGAAGTAGCTAAGAGTGTTAGTTATCTAATCGGAATGTAAGTAGGAAAATTTCATGCTATGTCTGAGTCCGTTCCCCCCCCCCACCTCTCTGTGGAAAATCAATAAAATGTATTTTAAAAAAATTAAAATATGTTTTTTAAAAAAGGTATCACAAGCTGACTCAAAACGTCCAAGAGCTCATATTGGAATGTATGGGGTTAAATGTCTTCCAGGAGGCTCTGATCTTGGACTTGCGTGATTTTATTGGTTATTTTCCCTCTGCTGTCACCCTGAGAGCCCAAATAATAAAATTCGAATTTGGTCAGTAGGGGTCTATTTGTAGATATCTGTAGTGTAATATACAGGGTGGGCAAAAATAGGTTTACAGTCATGAGTACATAAAACAGGTATAATCTTTCTGACTTTAGGAATGACACAATTTTATACAATTTTAAATTAAGTTTGTCTTAAACATGCGGGTTCTAATGAAGAAGAAATAACCTCCCATTAAAACATTTCCCTGCTACGTTTCTCTTCCTGGATATTCTAGCAGAACTGCGCTCTCTTCTGGACTGTGTACTTGGTGTGTAATTGTTACCCTGATTCTCCAATTAGAATCTGAGCTTCAAAAAGACAGTCTCTAGGACGTCATAGCCCTATTGTGTCTTATACATCCGTAGTAGATGCCCCTTTAAAAGACTGAAGAAATTACCAACTTGTTCTCCACCACCTTCCATTGATTCTTAACAAGAAGGAACTTGTTAAAAACTCGAATGTAGGATGTACGTGAAAACTTTGCTGAGTAGCAGATTCTGATCTATCTTTCTGTCTCTCGGAGGTTGGGAAGGAAGGTTTCTTTTCAGTCCTGGAAAGATTTGACTTGCATTTGAAGAACAATTTGCACAATTTCCTGAAGAAATGCCACCTTACGAACAGTCCAACTGGCATTGATCATTTGGATCTCCGGAGAAACGGCCAGGATCACAGGGAAGAGGGGATGGTGCACAAAATCCGCTCCAAGCGCATGCACAGGCTGCAGACACTCCTCGTGGTTACTGCCCTTTTCTCATCCACTGCGTCCCACCAGACCCTGGGTGAACTTCAGGCAGGCTCAGCGCCTTGGATGCCTCCGCTGTGTGGTGTAGTGTCTTCCCGAAGACCTTGCATTAATGGGCAAGAGGCAGAGAGGTCCATAGATGGTCTACGAGAACCATCTTCTGGTCTCCAATCCATTCTCTCTATTGAAGCCAAAGCGTTCCTCCTAAATTAGAATCCAGTCATATGTGATTGTGGGAAACAAAACTGCTATAGGAATGAAACTACCCTGTGTTGTTACGCTAATTATTCGTATCATTCTTGAAGTTACTTCCATACAAGAACCGGCCTGCCTTCCCTGGTTGAGGAGGTTACCACAGTGCACGGAAGGACATAGAAGTGTGAATTTGGTATGACTCACTCCCCCCGGCCAACTCCTTAACTTTATCAGGGCCACACTTTATTTTTAGCTTTGGCCTTTTGCAGCACTTGACCTTTTGCCTGGATAGAGTAATGTACTGGGAGCTCAAACCCACAGCCTTCCCTGTTCCATGAAACACAAGGGATATGTGTGTTAGGTTATGTCTTCTTTAGAAGTCTGCAATCCAGAATGGTCTTTTAGGACAAAATAAAACTATATTCACACACACACACACACACACTTTGATAGCACTGTCTTGCACATTTGGATTGTAATCACTTTTATGAGGCATCTCTTTTGTCATCTGTTGTAAGAAATTAGTATAATCTTAACATTTATGAAAATATTTTTAAAATGTGGGTAAGGATCTTATACCAAAATCGCTATCCCACTTGTTTTAGAATAAAAAAAACCTCAGAAACAGCCTTCAAATATAGAGTAGTTAAATAAATCATGAAATAGCCATCCAATGAAATGCCATGAAGCCATGTTAAAAAAAAACTGATTACAAGTGATTTTTAAAATAAGATGGGGTGATACTAATTATGGAATGTTAAATGAGGAAACTTAAGTCCCAAGCTACAAATGTCATGTGAAGTTGACTATGCCTTTGCTCATCTCACCTGGCTCAATCCAACAGCCACCTACATGTGCTCCCTTAGCCAGGCGGGACCCCTCCAGTCCGTTCTCTAGTCTACACTGGAGCCAGAGCGGTCTTCCTAAATTAGAATCCAGTCTTGTCCATTCCACACTGAACGCTCTCTGATGTCTCTCTGTTGCCTTCAGGACATGTTCGGGCTCAGCATCATGGGGCCCAGAGCCCTCTGAAACCCTGCACCTCATCTCAGGGGGGCCACTTCCCCATCTAAGCACCCTGCTCACATTGCCTCCACTTTAGCCTGTTCTTTCTGACTGCGGTGCTGTTGCCTTCTTCTTGCCTTGATATCTTCTCATCCTTCACATCTCGGGTTAGCCCTGTTTCCTCTGGAAAGCTTCCCTCGTTCCTCCCTGGTCTGTTTAACCACCCCCCCGCGCCCCACCCCTCTGTGCTTCCACTCCTCTCTGTATGCCCTCTACTGTGGAACTCCTTGCCCTTGACTGTCACTGCTGAGTTCCTTACCCAGGAGAGCAGGGTCCCTGTCTATCACGCCCATTATTCTGTTCCCAGCAGAGGGTACCACAGTGTAGGTACCCACTAACTATTGAAAGACAGTCAACATATTGGGCAGATAAGCATCAATTGGTTAATAGACCTTTTCTCTAAGTGACTGAATTTTGGATGGTTTTGAATTTCCTCTTTATTCTTCTCCTAAAACAAAACTTTTATTGTGGTAAAAACACACACACATACTATTAAATTTGCCCACTTAATTTTAAGTGTACAGTTCAGTAGTGTTAAGTCCGTTCACGTTGTTGTGCAACAGATCTCTTGAACTCTCTCACCTTGTAATACTGAAACTCTATACCAGTGATTCCCAAAGTGGGCGCTACCGCCCCCTGGTGGACGCTGCAGCGATCCAGGGGGGCGGTGATGGCCACAGGTGCATTTGTTTTAACTTTTTTTGTATTACCTTTCTATTCTGAGTTCAATAAATAGTTTCATAATTTCAAACTTCAATGTTTCTCATTTACACCTTTCTTTACTATATTTTACGAAAAAGGTAGAAACATTAATACATATATCTTTCTGTTTAATTGCTATTAAAATTTTAAAAAAATTAATTTCCAGGGGGCGCTGAGTAATATTTTTTCTGGAAAGAGGGCGGTAGGCCAAATAAGTTTGGGAACCACTGCTCTATACCCACTAAGCGCTGATGCCTCCTCCTCTCTCCCACCTTCTGCTGCCTGTTCTATGATTTTGACTGCTTTATACCCTTCACATGAGAGGAATCATACTGTGTTTATCCTTTGGTGACTGACTTATTTTGCTAAGCACAATGTCCTCAAGGTTTATGCTTAAATTAATTTTTTAAAATTGATTTCAGAGAGAGGAAAGGAGAGAAAGAGAGACAACATCAATGAGAGAGAAACATTGATCGGCTACCTCCTGCATGCCCCCTACTGGGGATCGAGCCTGCAACCCCAGCATGTGCCCTGCCTGGGAATCGAACAGTGACATCCTGGTTCATGGGTGGATGCTCAACCACTGCATCACATGGGCCAGGCTAAAACGAATTTTTTATATGAACTCTATTACCTCTATAACCAGAAAAGAAGCTTTATAGAATCATAGGAACTAGAAGTGACTCGAGAATTTATCTGGACCAATTTTCCCTATCCTTAACTTTACTTTTTCTAGATGAGAACTTCAGAAATCAAAAAGTAATTAGTCTCAGGTTAAAGGTTAAATAATGGCGAAGTTGACCCAAGAAATAAAACCAAGTAATAGAGGAAAAGGTTTTCAGGTCTTTCACAAAATTTACAGCCCTCTCTATGTTTTTTGTTTTGGGGTTGTTTTGTTTTGTTTTTGTTTTTTAATTTTCTGCTCAACATTAGCTGTTTTAAAATAATTTTGTTTTCCAGTATTTCATTTCACATTTGAAGTAAAACGAATCCATCTGCTGGCTGCTTGCTTTGTTCAGAAGGCACAGAGCACTTCTCTTTAGGAATTGTGTTTCTTCAGTTTTGCTTGTACAATACATTCCACAGGTGGTCAAGATTTCCCACCCTGGACCCAGGCAGGCTAAAAGTATTCTTCAGGTTTATGGGCGTATTTGATTCCTGAGCCACAAGGTGGAAGCAAGTCCAAGAGATACAGTGGGGCCTTGACTTACAAGTTTAATTCGTTCGTAGACCGAGCTTATTAAGGAGCTCGTTAACTCAAATTACTCTGTCAACTCAATGCAAAAAAATCAGCCGAGAGACAGCTGGTATCTCAAAAAACTCGTTAGTCGGGACACTCATAAGTCAAGGCCCCACTGTACTTTTGTTCAGCTGTTTGTTCTTATGTAGCATTCCCTCCTCCTGGTCTGAAAGAGAAAGAGCTCTTAAGTTATAGTTTATGAAATAATTGAGAAAAAAGACCCACTTGTTCTAAGTCCCCGAAACGGCTTAATGTGTCCAATTAGCATGTATTATGAGTCCACCACGTGCCTCATTGTCATTGAGAGACACCTTTAAGACGTATTTCCTGAGTTGGGGAGGGTGGTAGAGAACCAGCGGGGGTCAGAGTAAGGGTAAGGGTTCTTAGAAACTATGTGGTCCAATCCCCTCCTATTATGTGTGGGAAACTGAAGCCCAGAGGGGGCCCAGAGTCAAAGGCCTGGTCAGTACCGAGCTAGAGCTCGAGGTGCCTCCTTCTGGCCTCCGGCCCAAGGAGGGCGTCACACCCCGTAGGCTGTATGTCCGCTTCGTTTGAAGAGGAACGAAGAGAATCTCACTACGCTTGCTTTTTATTACTATCTTCTTCTCTTTTCATCATTTACTTGTCAACATGGTTTTCAGGCTCAACCTAACATCTGCTCTGGTTTCCAGTCGCAAGAGGAAAACTGAAGATTTCTATCCCAAAGTGACTTAGAATAGCTCGATGTTGTGTCCCACCACCGGGGGGTTGTCTTCCCTCCAATGGACGGAGCCAGGACCGGCAGTCCCCATCCTCAGGGGAGTCTGGGCGCGGTGGTGCGTGCGCGGACCTGGGTTCGCGGGAAAGAATGACCAGCTCCCGCACTGGAGGGCTCCTTAGCTTGGTGCTTTCAGGTTTGTTTATGACCCGGAAGTAGGAGTTCTTCCCTGAGTGTGAGGTGACAGTACATCTTGGCAGTCTTTCTAACGTAAACACCACGTGTTATGGGTTAGCATCTGAGGGAGAGGAGACTCCCCCGTGATTTACTGTGATTTATCGTAGAGAGCTCTAAAACACTGACAATAACCCCAGGAGTGGTTGTTCAGTGGTATACTGCTTTGTACTTGGTACTACTTTGCAACTTTATAAGTTTACTGGAGGCCCGGTGCATGAAATTTGTGCACCAGTAGGATCCCTAGGCCTGGTGAGTGATCAGGGACGATCTGTGGGCCGAAGGAGGTGGGGGGCCCTTCTGGCACCCGCCTTGGCTGGCCTGGCTCCGCCCATTCGTCGGCCTGCCACCCCACCACCACCAGTCGCCTCCCCCTGCAGGGTGACTGGCGGGACGATCAGGGGGTGGGGGGAAAGGGGCACCCTGGCACTTGCCTTGGCTGGCCTGGGGTCTGTGGGCTGGGGGCAGTTCCTGCATTGAGCATTTGCCACCTGGTGGTCAGTGTGCATCATAGCGATTGGTCGTTCCACTGGTCATTCTGCCGTTTGCTCGATTTGCATATTAGGCTTTTATTATATAGGATATTACTGATATGAAACTTAGTGGACATGTGAACAAATAAATGGTTGCAATTCTCTGAAATGTAGGAAAACATTGTATCACTATGATACTTTGTTCTGTAAGGTTCCAAGAGATCAAATAATGCTCTGTGGACAAGAAGGTCCCCCAAACTATAATGTAGAATATTCATACTAGTGGGGAATATGTTTCTATTGATACACATTAATTTAAGGAAATGTACACAGTAACATTTGTTCAAAATTGTCCTGTAACTAGTCCTAGAGATTTAGATACTCAACAAAGTAATGCAACCACTGACAGGGCTTAGTGCCGCCCAGTCCCTGACGCCTTCCGCAGTCCGGGGACGGATGCTGTAGCTTCAGCACCACCCACGATGCTCTGGAGACTATTTCTGTGTGTTGCTGCCTGTGACGTAGATGGTCAGAGGTTCTGTGTTTCTCGGTGTCCGTTACCAGATGGGTTCTGTAGGACACCAGGTGCACACCAGGTCCCTGTGTTCTGAACTGCCCTCTCTCCACACAGAAAAGCTGACCTGGATCTTCTCACTTACGACATGCGGAGCGGGAAAGCCACCCGGGCCCCCTCAGCGGAAAGCCAACCAACAGTTCAAGCGGATGAGCAAGAGGTGGGGAAGTGAACGACCGAGAGTCTCGTAATAAAAGTCTCATTGAGCCAGAATAATTTCTGATTCTGGATTTACACAAAAGAAGAGAACTGGATTCTTTATTCTGAGAGGTCGGACTATTAGTGCTTATTGAAAACTCTTGGACATGCATGACTGCTACATGCACGACTATCCCTTAGACCAAACCAGTCTTATGCACACACAGAACTCTGGCAGCCACGTCAGCGCAGGGCAGTGGAACTGCCAGGGGAAATGACGTTGGCGGAAGTTGACGTCCAGTTTAAAACTGAGAGACACTAAGTGCTGGTAATGGCTCCCCATCCCTTTGGGGTTATCAGTCCGTAATATTCAATAGTGAATTTGTCTTCCAGGGACTTTTAAATTTGTGGAACAGAGTAAAAGGCTGATGCCGGATTCCTGACTCCATATTCCCTTTTCATCCTGGGACATGGAATGCTCATTTTTAAGTTACAATTTTTAATAGATTTTGCGATGAGAGGAGAATCAGCTCCATCTCCACTTTAACTGGAATTGAAGTCAAATTGGCAGATTTGTTCTAATCTTATTGGCTCCCACTCTTAGCCCACTTTCCAGTCAGTATTTAACGAAGGTGGATGCTCCACGTTTGTCTTTATCTTTATTTCTACACTGGCTCCTCTCTCCTCTTAAGGGAATTACAAAACCAGCCACTATTTGCAGCATCAATTAAGGCGAAAATCTTTTTGTACTTGACGTGTTAGACATATACATCAATTGGCACTTACGTTGACATGACGGGGAGTTCCGAAGTCACCTGCAGTCTGGTTTGTATGCTGTCAATAACTCTGAAGATTGTGAAGTGGCATCTTGAAAATATATTCTTTCTTCTGCTGATTCCAAGTTACCTAGGGCAGTGGTTGGCAAACTGCAGCTCGCGAGCCACATGCGGCTCTTTGGCCCCTTGAGTGTGGCTCTTCCACAAAATACCATGTGCGGGCGCGCATGTACAGTGCGATTGAAACTTCGTGGCCCATGCGCAGAAGTTGGGATTTTGTGGAAGAGCCACACTCAAGGGGCCAAAGAGCCGCATGAGGCTCGTGAGCCACAGTTTGCCGACCACTGACCTAGGGACACGGTAGAAGAATGCACATGGAAGCTCAACTCCCTGATCCTAGAAATGGGACCATTTAAAAAGTTCCATTACCTTATAATTTTGAGTTGTTGAATCATGTTCGGGGAGTTAGAAATATAGTTACTGGATTCCCTATGACAAAGTCCATGTTTCTTTGTCTTTTTGCTTATTTTTGACAGGAACACTGACAAAACATCAGTAGTCAACAGGAATTTTGAACTACTAGGTCAGTGATGGCGAACCTTTTGAGCTCAGCGTGTCAGGATTTTGAAAAACCCTACCTTAACTCTGGTGCCGTGTCACATGTAGAAATTTTTTGATATTTGCAACCATAGTAAAACAAAGACTTATATTTTTGATATTTATTTTATATATTTAAATGCCATTTAACAAAGAAAAATCAACCAAAAAAAATGAGTTCGCCATAGGTTCGCCATCACTGAACTAGGTGATAAGAATTTACATGTGTTTTCGCAATACAATTCTATAAATGGTGGAATCTTTGACGATTTCTCTTTTCCACATAAATGGGTCAAATTTATTTTTCTGTTTCTCTACAATAAAATGGTAGATGAGAATTGGTTTTACTTAAGTTTACAAAAGATAAATGTATGCATTATCATTTTAAGAATTTCATAAATTAGTTGATCTTAGGTGAGGGATTTTAGATAGTTTCCTGCCCAGTAAAAAACTACCAATGGTAATTTCCTGGATTTAAATTGAGAGTATTCAGAATGAATCATTTTTTTTATTTTTTAAATATATTTTATTGATTTTTTTTTACAGAGAGGAAGGGAGAGGGATAGAGAGTTAGAAAGATCGATGAGAGAGAAACATCGATCAGCTCCTGCATACCCCCTACCGGGGATGTGCCTGCAACCAAGGTACATGCCCTTGGCCAGAATCGAACCTGGGACCATTCAGTCCGAAGGCTGACGCTCTATCCACCGAGCCAAACCGGTTAGGGCCAGAATGAATCATTTTATTTCCTTCTCTGTATTCAGATGTCTAGTAATCAAATAATGCACTTCCCGAGTCTACATTTTATGGCCCAGTTCATCACCATTCCTGTTAAGGACAGGTTTTTATCCCTGCCTGATGACCACGGACATTTCTCAGCCACCAGGTGGCAGAATCTCCTTGGGTTAGATTGAATATTGAGTTTTTCTACTGATTGCCAACTGTAGTTTATAGCTAATGTGAGTGGCCATCAAACCTTTTACTCATGTACCCCTTCAATGAATTTGAAAACATATGCACCTCCACAAACTTTTAAGTTCATGTAAAAATTACTCAGCAAAAGTTTAGATAACAAAAGAGATATAACTTCTGACATGCTGTAAATACCGAATTTTAAAATAAAATCGTTGATGACATTCTTCTAAATGAATCGAATTGAATGCAAAGTGCTGTAGACATTTGATAGCCACCATCATATATTTTTTTAAATGCCAAAATGAGCCTATTATTCACAGTTGGATACTTTACATCACTCCTTTTCCTCCTTGACAGCTACTTTCCATTTTATTTCCTCTATAGAATTTCACACTAATATACAGTGTTTCATGCTTAAAAGCTTTGATCACCATTGTCCTTCTTTGCAACAAGAGTGTGTGTATAAATGACATTAAATGTTTTGTATTTCCTGTGACCATAGGTTCTAAGTGTCAAATTTTTATATTGATAAATAGTATATGTTAGTATATCTTCCTAAATTTGCCCAGTATACATTTATTCTTTCAGTCATTTGAAAAATCCAGATAACATAAAAAGAAAAATGACCCTTAACCATAACACTTAAATAATGCTTAGAGAGAATAAATAATATATGGCAACCCTCTTGTGCTTATCTCTTACCAGTTTGCCCAGATACTTTCTGTTAAGTAGTTGATGCCCATTCTTCCATGGTTTTTCTAAGTTTATAAAGATTTTTTATACCTTTAAAATTTGGAGCACAAAATATTAAGGTGCTTCCCATATTGCCTTTTAAGAGATTCTTTCCTAGCATCAAAAGCACAGTGTTTCACTGGGGATATTTGTGTGTATACACACAACACACACACACACACACACACACACACACACACACACACACTCAAGTATATACTAGTACAGACATATAAACACATTTTAGATGAGGGAAAAGGACCACATTTTCTTTATTTTTTAGAATATATTTTTATTGATTTCAGAGAGGAAGGGAGAGAGAGAGAGAGAGAGAAATAGAAACATCAAGATGAGAGAGGATCATTGATTGGCTACCTCCTGCATGCCTCACACTAGGGATAGAGCCTGAAACCTGGGCATGTGCCCTGACGGGATTGAACCGTGACCTTCTGGTTCATAGGTTGGCGTTCAACCACTGAACCTCACCAGCCCAGCAGGACCACATTAAAAAAAAAAACATCCTGAGATGTGATATTGCTAACGTTCAGAGCTAACCCCTTGGGAGTTTAGGAAAATGCAGAGTTAGCGGGAAAACACTTCTCCACAAGACCACCCTTACTTCTGACACCAACTGCACGTTCTGGGATGTTCCCCAAACCACCCCCAAGTTTGATAATTTGCTAGCAGGACTCAGAATCTACTGAAAGCCATAATACTCTTCAGGGTTTATTACAGGGAAAGGATAAAGATTAAAATCAGCCACGGGAGGAAGTGCCTAGGGAAGGAAGAACCCAGGAAAAGACTAAATTCAGAGCTTCCATTGTCTGCTCCCCATGAAGTCTTGGATGTGTTTTCTTGGTACCTGTGTGTAACAGATGGAACATTGCCAACTGGGGGAGTTCACCTGAGCCCTGTGACTCCGAGTTTTTATTAAGGTTCCGTCACATAGGCATGATTTGTTGCTTAGAAAACTAATCTCAGTCTCCAGCCCCTGTGGTCAGCTGATTCTGTGCGACCCAAAGCTTCCACCCAATGTGACATTGCTGGTCTGTCTGATGTGGTCAGTCCCCACCCTAAATGCTATGGATTGTTAGGCTACCAGCATAACATAACCCAAGGCCCCCAGGTAAACAAAGACATTCCAAAGGCTTGGTGGTTACCCCCTAAACTGAGGACAAAGGGCACACCTCTTTTGGGATAAGGTCCGATTCTTTACTATACAGATATACATATGTATAATAAAATGCTCACATTTGAAGTATACATTTCAATGAGTTTTCGCAAATGTATACATCTGTGTAGCCACCACAACAATCAAGATGAAGGAGTGATTCCCATCATTCCAGAAAGTTCCCTCATGTTCCCTTGCAGTCATTTCCCCTCTGGCCCTGATCTTCCTTTTCTAGAATTTCATAGACATATCCCATGGGATCATACAGTCTATACTTTTCACTCAATAGCGTTATGAGATTATAGTGTTTTGGTAGTTGGCTAATGCTGGGTGGTATTCCACACTATGTATGTACCAC
>NW_006297021.1:6246868-6252804 GCF_000327345.1 Myotis davidii | reverse complement strand
CTCTGAAATGAAGCAAGGCAGTATTTATAGTAATAGTATGTAGTATCCCACATGCCATCCTCAACAAAGTCCTTCTTTAGTAGAAAGGGTGGGTACTTTCTAGATATTCATTCTGCCTCTATTTTTTCTTGACATAGCAGACATATAAAGACTCTTCAGGAAACTTAATGGTAATAATACTGGTACTTTCTTTTTGGCTGCTATATTCCAGGCAGTGGGGTAAAATAATTAATGCTCATGGTGATTCTGTGATGTAAAATTTTTGTCCCCATTATTCATATATTCACAT
Organism: Myotis davidii; assembly: GCF_000327345.1. Classification (NCBI taxonomy): domain Eukaryota; kingdom Metazoa; phylum Chordata; class Mammalia; order Chiroptera; family Vespertilionidae; genus Myotis; species Myotis davidii. The sequence continues at coordinate 6,252,515 of NW_006297021.1, read as the reverse complement.
GAGGAAAGTGAGGCCCAGAGAAATTAAATATCTTGACCAAGACCACACAACTAGTAAATAGCTGAGCTGGGATTCCAAGCTAGGTTTGTCAGCCCTAATGCTCTTCATTAATGCTCTGTACACATTCTGGACTCATTTTAGATGCTGTATAGTGAATATAGATTTTTGGCGGGTTGGGAAAGAGCAGGAGCTGGGAGAAGGAAGAAAGAGATTATGTCTGGGATTTGGCAAGAGCTGTTCATGCTTCCAGCTCCTAATCCCCAACATAGACTGGGTTACTTCAGAGCTGGTCCAGGGTAGTCAAGCCAAACTGGACCAACATAACTACAAATCTGGAAGCATAACTACTTCAGATCACCTAACCAGTTAGCAGGCTATTCAGCTTACCACATGCCTCTGCCAGCATTTCATAAGATCCTCCTTTTGAGAAAGAATATCAGAAAATGACTTCCTCAAATCCTGACCATGCGAACACTTGGCTGATAATCTTACTAGTACGTGTAATCAGTACTTTTGTTGGTACCGCTTATGTCAGATCTCCTATTTGGAGCTTTATCCTAGTGATTAACACTCCTTACACTCGACGCCCTTCTGGAATCTTTAGTACACTGCTATTTTCCAACGTGGCAGATGTGGAATTCCCTTGGTTTACTTAAGCTGTAAGTTGGGACACTGGCTGTCTCACATTATGAGTTACACATTCTACTAAGGCTTTTCGTTCTACTTGATGGCCTGACTCTCTGTCATTTGTACAGAAAAGATGAAATGCTCCATAAGACCAGTAGATTCTAATCTAATCAGCAAGTGGATTGGCTGTTGTGTAATTCTACTGAATTCTAAAGTTTTTGGATTTTCTTTTATTATAGTTGTGTTGCTTTTGAGTTCATCACCACCAAACCAGTATTATATGAAATGCTGAAAGGTATCCTTTAAGAAGAGGAAGAAGAAGAAACAGGTAAAGATACAAATTATGAACAACAAATACACATCTATCAACAAGTGAATCTAAAAATCAAGTGAATAAATAATCTGATGAACAGAATGAACTGGTGATTATAATAGAATCAGGGGCAAGAAAGGGAAAACTGGGAGGAGGGGAGTTATAGGGGGAAAAGAGGAACAAATGTAATAATCTGAACAATAAAGATTTAATTTTTAAAAAAATTAAATTGAGGTTCAAAAAAATAAACACATTACTTCTAAGAAAAAAAATAAGTTCATGAAAGAAAAAAAAACCTCAAATGACCTTGATAATTCAGACCAAGATGAATTATGAGATTCATCATAATTCATCTATTAGAATATATACTTACTAATAAAAGGACAAATTTACATTTTCCCCTTTCTTTAAGAATCAACGACTCTAACAATTTAGTTTTAGAATGCATTGGTATGCTATTAAAATGAATTGGGGAAGGACAAACCAAATGAGAGAGGAAGTGATAGTAATATTTGGTTAGCAACAGGCTGTTTTCAACTAAGGAAAAGAAGAACCCTAATACATAGCCAAGGCTCTTTTAAAAATTAAAAAATATTTATGACAGTTAAAATAGAATTTCTCACCCTTTTCTTTTACCATCAACAATGACAGGCTATGAGATCTACAATTTTCTGAAATCTTGTCTCATTTAAACTCCTAAAATGTTTCTTATTTTTAAGCCTGAAAAACACTAAAACACCTTTCTCTTAAATCCAGTGTCATGTTCATATTTGTTCTAATCATCCTACAATCTGCTCCCTGCTCATCTGAAGGTAATTGGTATCTAGAATCAAAGTTCTACCAATATTAATATTGGGAGATTCAAATACAGAGATTAAGACATTGGTTCAGTCAGCTAAACACTGAGTTGGTTTAGATATTTGGTTTTCCTGACCAACTTATTAGGGCTTCAAAGAATTACTCTAATTTTTTTTTAAGTACCTAACTTACTATCAGATAGGAATTCAGTCTCCCTATAAAGTTCTTATACTCATTTTCATGTTGCCATTTAGAATTAAGGCCCTGATAAGAAGTAAGGCCTTGATAATCATAAAAACATTCCAGAGAATGTTTCATATATATATATATATAATATATTTCATATTAAAATATTTTTGAGTAACATTAAAAAGTTTAAGATTAAAAATTACAACAGCAATGTCTTTCTCCTTCTCTGAACCCAACCTCCCACCCTCCACAAACACTGCTGAAAGGCCTCAGTAGGTGTGTGTGTTCCATAAGTAAGAACTGATTCATGAGAAGGAATAGGTACCTGTGGCAGGAAAAACCAGATGAGTTACAGACATAAAAAAGGAAGTCACTTAACATATATGTGCTAAAAAAGGAGAAGAGACATATAAAACAATAAACCCTGTTTCTTTGGAATCTTATTTTCAATGCATTTTGTAAACTTACATCTTACAGTATTCTGTGAGTTAAGTGGACAGTTAATATTCTTCTTGGTATTTGATGAATAGGATCGCAACGAGGTAAAATACCCTAGCTTTCTCCACAGCCTCGGAGCCTGCAGCTGCAGCAGCAAGAGAACCCATGTCCGGTACGGTATCCATACTCTACTCTGCCTCGTGGACGGAGGGAGCCATCCCACCCATAGGGGTTAGCTGGGCCAACCGAGAAGGGGCCATGACAAAGCATAGCTCAGGCATCACTCCGCGTCAGGCACAGAAAGAGAACAACTAATGGGTAAGAAGAGTCAAGTGATATTGATCGGTGGCTCCCCAGGGTTGAATTCAAAACATGTTCTGCTGTCTCCTGGGTGCCCAGATTTGACAGGAAGGGCAAAGGACAACTTGAACAATGTGGGGTGGGCGGGTGAAATCTCCATTCATTGTCGTTCACGTGGGAATGGAGTGCTCAGAATGAGGGAGATCTTGACAAGGCTCCCTGCCAGGCGCAGCCTCTTTCTTGTTTCTTATCAGAAATGGAACACTCAGTGCCTCTTTCTCTTCGCTGCTGGGGTCGGCAAGAGTGCGAGGAGAGCACACTGGTACCAGAGGGGAGAGATTTTTGTGTAAGAGGACCTTTGTCCTTAATGGGAAGAAAATGGGAGAATGAAAAGAGGAGATTCAAAAGGAAAGGACAAGATGACTTAAAAGTCAGAAAAACACTTCAAAATAGGCTAAATGAAAATGAAATAAAGTGGCCCTGGGTCACTAGAAAACACCAAATTGAGGGGGGGGGCAGGAGGTTTGCAGTAGAAAGAATAAAAATATAGTTCAAGAAGCTAAATTGTAAGGAGAAATTAGAAACAACCAATATATACGTTAGTAAGGGGTTGGTTTTATAAATTATGGTACATACATAGAATACCATATAGGCTCTTAAAAAGAATTAAGTATACAAATGTTAGCACAGATATCCAAGATCAATTTAGTGAAAAATAAAATGACAATAGTTTTCATATATAATGTTAAATGGAAAAACATCTGGAGATTGAAGCATCAAGCAGCCAAAGGTAGTTATTTCTGGGGGAGGAGGGGAATAATTGTTATAGGGTGGGGTATGTTTTATATTATACATTTTTGTGTACTCAAATCTTTTTTTAATAAAACTCATATAATTTCATATGTATTAGAGAAAAAATGAACAAATACAAAAATAAATTATGCTGCAAAGAAGAAACATAGTAAATATGAAGTTGAAAAATGAAAATTTTATTATTTGCAATACATTGAAGTAATTTATACAGAGGTGTGTATATATCTATACTTAATGTTTTTTTTTTATATATGAAATGGCGATCCCAAAGTAAAAGTTTTATTTTCATTTAAAAATATTAGTTTAAAATGACAAAAGTGATACTTTTAACAAGTGATGATTTTGAATGTGTTCTGTATTATACTGTATTTGCTGTAAAACAGAATATTAAACATAGTTCATAATACCAACATAACTTACCTAAGGATGTAATTAATATTTTTTCAATTATTTAATATTTTCTTTGAATTAACATGAATCATCCCCTTCAGCTCTTCTGCTATGTTTTGTAAATATCATAAAATGTTTATTGTTTTTAATTTAAAGACAGTACTTCCCACGAGAGAATCACAAAGTCCTAAGCTGAAAGTGAAGAGCAAGAATATTTTTACAAATATATTAAAATACACTTAACAGAATAGTTTGTCAGGTTTTTAGATAACAGCAGGATTTGGAAGCTAACTGGCTTGCACTGTCAATCCACGCAGATGGAACTCACTGCCCCAAATTTTGAATTAACTAGAGTAGGTTACACATGAAAAACAGAGCGATGACCAGCACTTCGCCGGGAGTGAGGGTGTTCGCCCACTTAGCATTGAGAAAAACCGCCAGTGTGAAACCAGACCGAGACTGTCCATTGTCAAATCTCAGCCATTTATACCAAAAAAGATTGAGAAGAAAAAGTGTAAATCCTTTGTCCTGTTCAAAATGACACAGAAGCTGTATTGCAATGTGTTTGCATGCTGCAGTCAGGTCAGATAGAGTTCTAGTTAACAGGGTTTCATTAAACCACCCACTCACATACGGCTGGGGCTCGTATGTCCCAAATTAACGCAGGCATAAAGTTAATTTGCCTAAGATGAAAACGCTTACACCGGGACTTAAAATATGACTTTGGAAAGTTGTGAGGGCCTCAATTATCCATTTCAGCTGGAAGCGAAGTAAAACTTCAATGACATCCCCCCGCCCAAGTATTGTAAAATATTGGAGCCCAGGCAGAGACGACTTCAGGAGTCAGGACGAGGAAGTCAGCCCATGGGGACCAGGAGCACTCAGGCCGCCGGAAGCAGGGCCATCCGGGCCATCTGGGTCAAGCTGCGGTCCTAGGGGTACCCAGTGGGGAGACACATCTGTGGAGAGAGATGCTGGTTGCAAACCTCCCAGGCTGCCTTGTGCTGTAAGGGCAACTCTGAACGGACCCCTCCAGGGCACATGTACACCCACCCACACTGCAGTAACCGCCACAAGCACTGCTGCTGGCCACCTGCCTCCTCCAAGGGCCCCAGGGTCCCGCTCCTCCTCCTCTCTCCCTGTCAGGGTCAGCAGGCGAATTCCCGAGTTCCCGGCATGCCCCGCGCCTTCCCAGCATGCCCTGCTCCTATCCCTGCACGCCCTGCTCCTATCCTGGCTAGTCCCCGCACCTTCCCGGCATGCTCTGCTTCTATCCCGGCATGCCCCGTGCCGCTCCCACAGCGGCTCTCTCAGGCCGGGAGGGTGTCGTCTGGCCTTTAGTGCCAGGGCCGCCCGGGCACCTGCAGGAGCGCCTGGCCCTTGGCTCAGGAAGGCGCTGGTGTGCGGTGACCAGACTTCCTCCAGGTCAGAGTAACATGCCGTCCCTCAGTGCTCGGGGGTCCCCTGCCCTCCTCCCACGGGGCTCCCGTGGCCTCCAGGATCCCCAGAACCAGTGGCCCACGGCCAGCCCGCCGGGGAACGAGCCCGGTTCCCACGGCCAGCCAGGCCCAGGCCGGGCCGTTGGGGAGCACCCGCTCGGGACCAGGCATCTCCTCCTCGTCCTTCTTACGCCAACCTCCAGCGGGGTCCTGTGTTGGAGGCTATTCATTGTTGAACTGCTTGTTGCCCAGTAACTCACATTAAACCGTATTCTGCAGAACCGCGTGTTAGTCTGTCTGGAGGAACAGGGAAGGCAAAGGGGGTGCGAGCAAACGACCC
>NW_006297021.1:6230615-6246785 GCF_000327345.1 Myotis davidii | reverse complement strand
TTCCCCCTCTTGCAGCACGGGGTCCAGGTGAAGGCAGACGGTGCCCACGTGTATGGTCAGAGTTAGGAAGGCCTGGCAGCGAGAGGCTGCTTTAGGGCTTATGGGATAGCTTTCTATGGTCATGACCCGGGGCGACCCCGAAACAGCCGTGCCGGTTGGGAGGCTACTAGTAAGTGCGGTTGTTTTACTCGCTTTACAGGTAGTGAAGCAGCCTGTGAGTTAGGGGCTTGCTCAAGGCTCACGTCTCGCAGGGGGCAGACTGAGGACTCAAGCCCCCGACTTCCCACTTCATCACCTGTGCCAGCGATCTGCAGCCTTTTCCGTCTCGTGGCACGTACACTGATTACTAAAGTTCCGTGGCCAAAAAAAAAACATACCACCAAAAAATATATTTTCTGCCGATCTGACAAGAAGTAGGCATAATTTTGATTCACTCACAGTGGACGGCTGTTGTGTCGGCTGCTGTCGCCTTTTTATTTGACAATCTAAGGGAAAAGGGCCAGGCCCCTGACTAAATAGGGATTGCATGTTTTCAAAATTCTTGCGGCAGGCCAGTTGAAAATCACTGACCTCTGCTAACAGATTCCTTAAAAAAAAAAAAGAACAAAAAAAAAGCCATATTCAAAGCCCTTCCCATGTGTTCACATTGGTTAACATAAGTCAAGGACTTCCCTATAATATTGAATATCCTTCCTTTTTTTTTTTTTTTTGAAGGCATTTTGATTTTAAAAAATCCAAACAACAAACACATATATCTCAAGGTGATGTGGCCCAAAAGGCAACCGGGATGCCCTCTGGGGTCGATTGGCCACTCGAACAGGTGTGAGGTGGTGTCTCATTGTGGTTTTGCAATAAAAAATATATATTTTTTTTAATAAAAATATTTTTTAAAAAGAATGTCATTTAGTAAAAATGACAAGGCCCTTAGTGAATATCTCAGAAGTCATTCATACATAAACCCTTCAACGTTTAGCCTCCCCATTGTAGTTACTTACCTGTTGGAGTAAATAGATGACCCTTGTTTAATGGGATGCAGGAATGTAAGGAGCTAAAAAGAAAAAAACAAACAAGCTATTGTCTGTTATGAATTTAAAAGAATAAGCCTGACAGTAACTTTTTTCCCTTAGGGATAAATATCAGAGACGAGTTCCCATCTCTGTGCTCCTGGCTTCCGTTGCTCTTGGTGGTAGTGACTCCCAAGTGTGCAGCTAAGAGCTCTCTTGAGCTTCAGACCCGTATCTCTAACCGCTTAGTGGACACCTCCTCTTGGACGGATCCAAGTCCAAACTCCACACGTCGAAAACTGAACTCATGGTCTTTACCTGCACCGTCACATCACAGCCTGTTCCTCCTCCGGTGTTTCTCCAGCTCAGTTAATCTTCCTATAGGTACGGAAACAGAGGCTCGGGGAATTATGTAAATCATCTGTAGCCACATGCAGCTAAGTGGCAGAGCTGGGGTTCAGTGTGGGTTTAGTTAGAAAGCCCATGCTTTCTCCACTGTATAATACTGCCACTCAGACGGCCTCTTGAGAAAAAGGGCTACTGTGTCACTGTTAGGTTTAAGCAATTCTAGTGTTTTCTGAGGACTTTTAAAACCTGTATTCTATATCAATAATAATATTACAGTACACAGTATTTATATGGCATGTCCGGTTTTTTTCAAGGTATTTTTTATTTTCATTATCTCATTATCCTATGATCACCAAGTAAGCTGCAAAACACTTATACACTATTTGAGAATTAAGAAAATTGAAATATTGAAGGTAAGGGATTTTACCATAATGGCATACCTGTGTAAGGGTGGATATAGATTAGATTTAGTTCTCTTGACTTTTGGCCTGGTGTTTTTTTTCCCAGTGTGCCTATGAAAAACCTGTTTATTTTCTTTATAAGTTTTTTTCTACTGTAAGAGTTTACATCCAAGTAAAGCTAGAGAGTTAATTTTAAGTTCTCAGACAAAATGCTGAAGACTTATTAGTACTGGTAACTTAATTGCTAAAAAGCGGAAAAGAGAATAATAGGAAATAAGATCAAAAGTGTTACCTTATTAAAAAGTGTCTCATTAAATAACGGATTGTATCCTTTTATTTGTCTCAGTTTATGCAAGTGAAGAAAGGACACCCAACTGCAAAGTTCCTGAGACGCTATTCAAATTCAAGTACTTCTGAAATACAAATATCTGATAACTTCATCCTTTGAAGTCTATGAAAAAGCCATTTTTTTTGTTTGTTGTGCTACTCTTGATGGTGTCTATGCTTTGCTTTGTAATTATCAAGGAAGTATTAATGAAAATGGTGAAAAAATTTTTATGTGTTATTTTTTTATTGCATTGCTGAAAGAAAATATATTCCCCTCTTTTCCAAAAGTCAGCCGGGTTTTATCAGCTTTGCAAAATGATGAATGAATGCCTTCCTTGTTCATTATTATTGCTTAAGTCATTCTTATTTATGCCAGTAATTCAAGGATTATGTTTTGATTGTTCATGAGAGATGAAAACACTTTCTTGCTGATGAATAAACACTGCCACTTTTAAAATATTTGTATGCAAAATGCCTTTAAAGCCATGATGAAATGCTTTGCAAGAGCATTAGGAAGCTGTTTAGCGAGAGGCACTTTTTTCTCTACCTTTTCTTTCATGCTAAGCAGTCCAATTGAAAGGCCTTTCAGAGTTAACTTGTTTAAGCAATACCACTGTTTTAGTGTAATGAATAACTTTTTATAGAAGACAATCATGCACAATTCAGCGTCCTGGTATTTCTGTTTCTGTGCACCACCAATGCAGGGATTCTGTGGTAGAATCTCTTTCTTTGAGAAAGTGAAGCGATCAAAACCCTGATTAACCTCTGATAGTCACGTGGTGCTCTTGATCTGGAGGACTGCAGCAGTCACAAAGCGGTAATGGCAGCCATATGCTCGGGGTATTGTGGGTACGGGTGACTCAGATGTGAACTGGGGGTGACTGATGCGAACTCTATTTGTTCCAGGTTTGGTGTGGAGATTACTGATGAAGAGTTTGAGTTGCTACTTGACAGAATCCCCCTGATGAAGATGGACATGTCAGGTACTCTGATTCACGGCCATGTTTGATTCTTGGTACTCCTTTTCCACATTTTCTCATTCCTTAGTAGATTTCTGTTCTTGTTTTTAATACAGAAAATGGGCCTCTAAAAGAATCCAGATTATTTTAAATTTCTCTTTATTTATTTGTATCTCATTTATCAATAGTTTATAAGTGACAAAGATTTCAAATAGCACTTAACAAATGAATATTTAAATGTTGATCCATGGTAAATCACTTAAAAATAACATCTCAACATCTGAAAAAGAGGACAAGAGAAGGGACAATGTGACAGAGATGACAAAGGGAGAGGACTGTAAACTGTGTTTGCAGACTTGGGAAGAGAATAGCTATAAGTGGGAAAAGTGAGGAGATGAACTTCCTCAATGGCACTAAATATAATTTCCACATGCATGACCTGTTACTCATTCACTTACCTCCCAAGTGCTATCCGTTTATAAGATTTCTTACTACCTTCCAAAGAGGTCCAACTATTGCCAATAGTTGTGTAAAAGCAGAGCAAGAATGCTTTCTAAATATTCCTAATTTGTATTTCTCTATCATGGAATCCAAGGTTTTACTCTTTTCCTAAAATCTTTGTATGTATTTTACAGAGTAGTTCAAGGCCTAAGCATTTAAAATTCTAATCAGTATTGTCCATTTTATTCCTCAACCATCTGGAAGGATATTGCAGTCCCAGGTATCTAATGTTTTTGGCTGAGACCCTCTTTCTAAAGATACTTTTTTTCTCCAGAGCAGTTTCAGGAAATGGCTGTGCTAACCCTGAACACCTCTGCGCTGTCCTCCAAATCCCAGGACTGGCCTCTTTAACCATGAAACCCACCCGTCATTTCCTGTTGGCTCTTGATAGTGAAGGAGACAGTTATTAACCTGATTTGATGTGAAGGGCATGACAAAACACACACTCTCCCAAATTATTTTCCATCACACCCACCGTAGAGCCTGAAATTGTCCCCTTAAGGATCCTAGTTCTTTAAGTCAGAAAGAACTGATCCACAGAAGAAGCTGTTAAGATACTAATATCTCTGGGAAAGGTGATCTTTAATTTGTCATTCATTAATGCTTAGTTCAACATTTCCCAACTAGTGTGTCAGAGGAATGCTAATTAGTTGCATTGGACGGTCAAAACTCTCACCATTAAAAAGGTTCCGTAGCCAAAGAAGTTTGGGAAATGTATTAAAGTTCAATAATTCCTTTAATGACTTCACATGGCCTTTAATATTGCTAGTGTATGTTGTGAGTCTCCCAAAGAGAAGAAACAAGTACCAAGACAAGTAGTTTATTTCAAAGATGATCCCAGAAAATAGGGGTAAGATGTCAGGGAAGTGAGATCATGGAAGAAAGAAAACCAACGCAGCAAGAAAAAAAGAAAACGCACGCCGTATGCATCAGGGAGCAGGTTACTGGGGGAGGACCTCTGGGAAACTGTCTGGAACCACCTCAGAGCAGTGCCAGCTAAGGACCAGGACCCTGGAGTAGCTGTGTCCACCATCTGCCACCTGCCATTGGGTGAGGGCGCCTTGTCCTCAGGCCGAGTCAGGGGCACTCTCAGAAGGAAGCCTCAGTAAAGGAACCAGGAGACACAGGTGGGCCTTCTCCAAAGACAGGCATCTACTGTGGTGGGAGTCAGTCTACAGCATCTCCCAAACTTCTTTGACCTTTCATGGCGCATATTAGAGGCCAGTGTTCGCAGAGCATAATTTGGGAAGGCTACCTTAGTTAGATTAAATTAAACTGCGAAGTAGTTTTGTCTTAGAGAGTCCAGCTCAGATGCCTGAGAGAATGAAATGAAGAAAAGAAGGAAGTTTTTTTTTAAATGTGGAGGCTACAGAGAACGAAAGACAAGCAGGACTCTGCAGGGGAGTTTCCTGAACACGCAGAAGGCAGCAGTGCAAGGGCCCTTAGGGGGCAGTGTCAGTGCCAGGGTGAGGTGGCCAGAGCGCGGCGAGGTTGAGGGGTACGAAAGGTAGAGCTGATGTTCCCCTTCAGTTTCGGGTGGATCATTGTTAATGATAGGAGACAATACTTTTAATTCTTTTTTTTTTAATATATTTTATTGATTTTTCACAGAGAGGAAGGGAGAGAGATAGAGAGTTAGAAACATCGATGAGAGAGAAACATCGATCAGTTGCCTCCTGCACACTCCCCACTGGGGATGTGCCCACAACCCATGTACATGCCCTTGACCGGAATCGAACCTGGGACCCCTCAGTCCGCAAGCCGATGCTCTATCCACTGAGCCAAACCGGTTTCGACACTTTTAATTCTTTATATTCTTGATTTAAGACACCAAATAACAGTCTGTAACTTCATTGTTAATATGAACAAATGTCTCTGTTTATCTGATATTTGACATATCTCATTATTATTCCCATTTTGCATTTGGGAAAAGGGATGTATAGAAAGATAAAGTGATTTAATTATATATGCCAAATTATACAAGCCAATGTCTGTTTTTTTTATAAAATTCACTGGAGAGAGGATATAAGAGTTTGTTCTCATGTGTTCTCTGAGCATAGCTAACATTTAAGGCCTACTAATTGGCACTAAATGTCAACTCATTTTATTCTTGCAACAGCCCTATTAAGTATTTTACATATAAGAAACGTGAGGCCCAGAATGTAAGTTGCCATTGTCACCCAGCCAGCAGTGGTAGCCAGGAGGTAAACCCAGACAGGCTGACTCCAAACCCACATACCTAACTCAGCCGTTGGCGAACTACGGCCTGCGGGCCCAATCCGGCCCGTTTGAAATGAATAAAACTAAAAAAAAAAAAAACCGTACCCTTTTATGTAATGATGTTTACTTTGAATTTATATTAGTTCACACAAACACTCCATCCATGCTTTTGTTCCGGCCCTCCGGTCCAGTTTAAGAACCCATTGTGGCCCTCGAGTCAAAAAGTTTGCCCACCCCTGTACCTAACTCCACTCTGCTTCTCTGTCAGGGAGGAGCAATTACATCCAAGTTACCAGTAAGTTACATATGGCCATAGAGCACATGAAATAAAAGATTCAGAGATTCTGAGAAATTCATCTGTTCTTGCCATTTATTATTATTATTATTATTACTAGGGGCCCAGTGCACAAATTCATGCACTTGAAAGGAACTGTGGGCCGTGAGGCTGTGGTGGGCATGGGGCGGGTCTTGGCCCCTCCTGCCATGGTGCCCAGTCCCCTGTCTGCCAGCGGCCCCGCTCTGCCACCGCTGTTCCCGTGCGCTGATGGTGCCATCCATCCCCGCTAGCACCCACTGATGGTGCGGAGCGATTGGGGCTGGTGTCAGCAGCTGGTGCAAGCAGGGCTGGCACCATCAGTGGGTCTGAGCGGTGGCTGCTGCCCTGATCACCCCACAGGAGCAGGAGGAGGTAGAGAAGCCCTTGGGAAATCAGGGCTGGCAGCCGCCGTTTGCACCTGCTGATGGCGCCAAGTGATCAGGACCAGCACCGGGCACCAGCAGTAGGTGCAAGTGGGGCTGGCACTGGCAGTGGGTGCAAGCAGCAGCTCCGGTGCTGGCAGCTGGTGCGAGCGGGGCTGGCGCTGGTAGCAGGTGTGAGCACTGGGTGGAACCACGGTGTGCGGGAGCAAAGAATTTTCAGTAACCACCAGAGGCTCACCCCAATGACAGTGACCAGCGCCTTGCCTTGGTCTGGTGCCCCGCTCACCTGTTCCACCATCCTGCTGCAGCCAACACCCGCCATGTTCCACATACGCCCCCTGATGGTCAACACACGTCATAGTGACCGGTTGTTCAGTTGTTTGGTTGTTCCAGTTGTTCCTCCGTTCGGTCTATTTGCGTATTAGCCTTTTATTATGTAGGATTATTATTATTTAAGTCTGAATTGAAATTTTATGTAAGTATAAAATACCAGATTTCTAAGACCTAGTATTAATAAAAGGAATTTTAAAATACCTCAATGGTTTGTATATTGATTACATGTTGAAATTATAATATTTTGGGTCTATTGGGTTACATAAAATATATTATTAAAATTGTACCTTTCTAAACCTATTGACAATTTTAAATTACTTATATGGCTTGCAATGTATTCTTGTTGGACAGCACTGAATTAGCAAATCTTTGTAGAGTAGGCAGCATAATGGAAGGAAGGAATTATTTCTGTCATTGACCCCAAGTAAATTAGTTCATATGGTCTCTGTGCCTTAGTTTTCCTATCTATAAAATGTGATAGAAAACTTAAATTTTCCTCACAAATTTAATTAACAAACTGAGCAAAAGTACTTATGAATCATTTTACTGAATGTTTATAGAAGACTAGACAATTATTTGGGAAAGCAGGAATAATGTAAATAAACAGCTTATCTAGATTAAATATGAATCTGAGCATTTACTTACTATTTTCTTTTAGCAAATGTGCAACTTTGAGCTCCAGACACTGAACCCAAAACAAAATATTTCTGTAGTGTGGAGGTTCACTGTCACTTCCGGCTTTACAATCTTATTTGAATAATAATCATTTACTTTAGTATGGGCCAATAAGGTGGCAAGGACAAGTATTACTATCTCCATATTATAGATTGAAATTTTTTTGTTAATCCTCACCCAAGGATATTTTTCTAGTGCTTTTTAGATAGAGTGGAAGAGAGGGAGGGTTTTTTTAAATTGATTTTTGAAAGAGAAAGGGAAAGGGAGAGGGAGAAGAAGAGAGAAAAAAACATCGATGTGAAGGAAGCACATCAATTGGCTGCCCCCCTCATGCACCCCAATGGGTTCTGGGGATTGAACCTACAACCCAGGTACATGCCCTTGACTGGGAATTGAACTCTCAACTCTTTGATGTGAGTGCTGATGCTTTAACCATGGAGCCACATGGGCCAGGGCTCCATTTTACAATTTAAAAACAGACTCAAAATGGTTAAGACTCAGGGCTAAAGCTTTTGGCTCTAAGGCCAATACTTTTCTCATTACATTTCCCAGGTAATGAAAATTATACATAATTTTTAGGTATAATGGTATTCAGCTATGATTCCCTTTAGGATTGAAAGAGGGAAATATGTAAATGGGATGAGGTTAAAGCTTCTGTGCTTTGCTTTGACAGGATGTATTAATTTGTATACCAATTTTAACAAAAACCAGAATCCCAGAACTTTCACTCTGAAAGGGTCTTTTCTATTCAGGGTCTTTTTTTGGTTCCATATAAATTTTTTAAGTATTTGTTCTAGATCTGTGAAATAATCCATTGGTATTTTAATAGGAATTGTATTGAATCTATAGATTTCTTTGGGTAGTATGGACATTTTAATGATGTTGATTTTATCAATCCACGAACATGATATAGTCTTCCACTTGTTCATTTCTTTCTCTATCTCTTTTATCAAAGTTCTTTAGTTTTCTGAGTACAGGTCTTTTACTTCCTTGGTTAAGTTTATTAAGTATCTTAATTTTTTTTGTTGCAATGCTAAACAAGATTGTTTTTTAGTTTCTCTTTTCGAGAGTTCAATATTGGTGTCAAAAATGCCATTGATTTCTGGATGTTAATTTTGTATCCTGCTACATTGTTGAATTCATTTATTAAATCTAGTAGTTATTTGGTGGAGTCTGTAGGGTTTTCTTTTTTAAATATATTTTTATTGATTTCAGAGAGGAAGGGAGAGAAACATCAATGACGAGGGAGAATCATTGATGGGCTGCCTCCTGCACACTCCCTACTGGGGATTGCAACCTGGGCATGTGCCCTGACTGGGAATGGAAACTTGACGATGCTCAACACTGAGCAACACCGGCTGGGTATCTTTAGGGTTTTCTATGTACAATATCATGTCATCTACAAATAATGACAGTTTACTTCCTTCTTTCCAATTTGGATGCCTTTTATTTTTTCTTCTGTCTGATCATTGTGGCTAGGACTTCTGTATTTCTAACACTCTGAATCCTCTTGAAATATAATGGAAGGAGTCTAATTATCATGACAAAATTCCAATCATTATCAGGAAAATCAGGTTAATTGATAGCTACTTTTATTATCTTTAAAAGGGGAGGGGTTACTTATTTGAAAATACAGCTAAGTACATTCTTATCTATGATTACTTACATTCATATACTGGTTGTTTTGTTTTTACAAATACTGTGATATGCCATTTACTATAAAATGAATTTCTTATGTTAAGCATGAGTAATTTATCCTTTTTAGATAATGAAAGAATGTATCAAATCTTTATTTGTGTTCCACACATTAAAAAAGAAAATCCAAATTAAAAAAAAAATCTTATGCCTGGAGAGCTATGAAAAAAGACCCACCCATAGCTCTGCTCCTCAGCACAACTTTTGCAGGATACAGTATGTTTGCTGACCTTAAAATGATTATTCTTTACAAAATTACTTGCTTTTTATACAGCTCTACAAAGTTCTTAATGTTTCATTGGCAATATTATTTAATGGAATTTTACAACTATATAAAAAGGTTACCTTTGCCTAAGAAACAGTATTTACTGGGTGTACATAGTTGACTGACAAAATTCTCTACCATCCAGCACCCTAATTAACTGATAAAATAAGCTACTCAAAGGGAATATTACAGGAACTTCCAAAAAGAAAGGACAAAAGACACACACACACACACACACACACCCTTCTGTGGCTGGAGACACAGTATTGGGGCCCTATCCTTAGGCACCTTTCAATAATTGCCAAATAAAATCCTATATAATAAAAGGGTAATATGCAAATTGACCCTAACGGCAGAATGACCCAGGAACGACAGGTTGCTATGACACACACTGACCACCAAGGGGCAGATGCTCAATGCAGGAGCTGCCCCCTGGTGGTCAAGTGCACTTCCACAGGGGGAGCGCTGCTCAGCTAGAAGTCTCTCCCGCCTCCATGGCAGTGCTAAGGATGTCGACCTAAGCCATTAGTTGGACATTCCCCGAGGTCTACCAGGCTGCCAGAGGGATGTCTGACTGCCAGCTTAGGCCTGATCCCCTGGGGAGCAGGCCTAAGCTATCAGTCAGACATCCCCCAAAGGAGTGTCAGGCTGAGAGGGGGTGCAGGCTGGGCTGAGGGACCCCCCTGAGTGCACGAATTTTCATGCGCTGGGCCTCTAGTCTATATATATAAAAGCCTAAGCGACCATTATGACCAGACAACCTGGATGACAGGACAGTAGCTATGATGTGCACTAACCACCAGGGGGCAGAAGCTCAATTTAGGAGCTGTCCTCTGGTGATCAGTGTGCTCCCACAGCCAACTTCCCATGGCCAGCCAACCTCCCATGGTCTCTCTACCCCCGCTGGCCAGCCCTGATCAGCCCCTATTAGGACTAGGAGAGATGGCCCCAATCGTCAGCCAGGCTGTTGTACCCCACCGTCCACGAATCTGTGCACTGGGCCTCTAGTTTAGTGATAAGAGGAATCCTTTCAGTGATGAAAAAATACTTGTCCCATTGAAGTACTGTTTTATTTTAACTATACATAAGAAATTACTTAACCTTTTGCTATTTCAAATATATTTAATACTAATTTTTAAAGATGTAGTGCCTCCCTCCCCACCCAATATAATTGCATCATATCTTTGAAATTCAGCAGAAAAACAAGCAAACAAGCAAGAAAATCCAGTGCTAGTGACAAATATACAGTGAATTCACTTCTTCATTCTTGGTAAAGACTGAAACCAATTCTCAGGACGATGAAAAGGTAGAAATTCACCTATTTTCAAAGATTTGTTTGTAGACTATGCAGCAACTTAATTGTCTTTCCTATATTCAAAATCTGCCCCCACGACCACCGCTGCCACCACCACACCCTTGGCCACCACTGAAACCAAGACCTCCTCTGCCTCTGTACCCCTCAGCCCCGGTTTGGACAAAGTGGGATTCCAAATGTTTCAGCATTTAATCTTCTTCAGGCCAGCTTGGTCTCCATTTTCTCTCATCACAAGAAGTATTATCGAAGAAGGATTTAGTTTTATCATAATAGCAACTAGGTCCAAGTTGATCTTCATCTGTGTTTCCTTCATTGTTTTGAGTATCAGCTCCTGAGTCTCTTTTATCTTCACCATTTATGCCGGAAGCCGGTCCATCCTTGCTGCTTGACACAGTCGCTGCAGGAAAGAAACATCTGCACAGCATATGTTTCAAGGGACCTGGCGTATATAGCATACTGTTCTTAATATGTTTGCTCCCCTTAGTGCTGTGTGTTTTAACCAAGGTCACGTCTCCGATTTAGAACAGTGATCTTCTCCAGAGATATTTGTTAGGAAAGTCAGATTTTTTCATATCACAACTTCATTGTGTGCTGAGAACATGGTTTATTATGTGGGATAGAAAAATTATCTATGTAGTCTCATGAATATGGGAGAGTGTCCGTAACATTATAGTAGGTATTGGTTTTATTTGTGTTTGTTTTGAATAGTATCACCTTCAAATATTAATAATTCTTGGAAAAGAAAATAATTAGGTCAGGATGGTGGTGAGTGTATAGTTTCTTTATCATTGTCAAGTACATTCACCATAAGTCATCTGAAGTGTTAATGTAAACATGTTTATCCTACACACATAATTACATAAAAATCATAAACATATTTCTTTTTCATAAAAGTCACTTTGCTTACATTAAGGGGAAATCACCTATGAGTAAATTAGTTTGACCCTTAGGGGAGTCCCACAGTGTCGTGAGCCATAAAATGTTCTCTGCTGGAGAGTATTTGAGTCTTGTCAAATGGGGAAACCACCGCTATCTCGGTGTTATAATAAAGGAAGATTTTGGAAACTTCTTGACAAATTCTGTAATTCTAAGCATGTTATCTGACAGCAAGAGGACAGTATTTGCAAGTCAAATGATGGAAGAATCTATTGTCCGACAATTAAAACATCTTCTCTGAGACCTACCGAACTAACCTTTGTGTGGTCTTGCTCTCAGATGGAAATGGTTCCTGGGGATAGTTGACAGCATGAATTTTGAGATGACACTAAATGTGTGTGGGAACTTGCAAAAACAAATCTAAAAAAAGATTTAGGATCAGGGTTTTCTTTGCCACTTTTTTACCATGATGGGGTGGGAGTGGGAGCTGGGGCCGGGGCTGGGGGAGGCTCCAGAGGGAAGGTGACATGAGAGATGCTGGTAAAAGTTAGTCCTGGTCAAGCCTGGGGTGAACAATGACACAGTGTTGTTGTGGGCTGCCTCCACGACTTAGATATTCTTCCCATGTCAGTATAATCACTACTGGGAGGTAGCTCGATGAAGGATTACCATATCATTAATAGTATCCATGACTTTTGTTCAAAGGCGACTTGTGCAATGTTGCCTTGTGGATGAAGCGCCGTAATCCTCTGAGCCGCAGCTGTAGAAGGGAGGCTCCTCAGAGCCGCCCACACTGACTTCCCTGTCCTCTCGGATCAGTTCTAAAAAACAGACAGAAACAACGGTCAACTCAAAGCCAAAAAAAAGAAACATCCATTCTACATTTCCACATTCATCTCCAAGCTTCAATCCCTGCCAGTGTCTCCCATTCATCTCTTCTCTAACATCCAGATCACCACTCGGATGGTGGCCAGATTAAAGGGGAACAATGCAGTTTTAAATGTAAAGTTTGCATCTAATTTTTTTCTTTGCATGAGAAAAAGCACATTGATTCTAGCTATGTGTCTGTCTAATGCTTAGCCTGTAGTTTTTCAGGACTTTCTTATTTTCTTTGGCAACATGAGGCATGCTTGGGTCTCTCAACTGTCTAGGCTTTCTCAGTTTATTTGGTGATGACACCTAACATTGAAATTTGTATTTGAGTAGAAAAGTATATATATATATACACACACTTAATAAACAATGGGGTTTTACTTCATTAATATTTTTGCTGCCAAGAAACTTCTACTTCCAGTCAGGCTGAGCATTGAAAGAAAGCTAAAAGTTTAGCAGTAGCTTGAAACCTAAGTGAACATACCGAGATATTAGGGATTGGGCAGAAGAAAATAATGAGCGAATCACATTTGGTGAAAACTCCAGGTAGCAGAAGACAGGAAAGAATGGATGTAACTTTAAGAGCCCATTTCATTTCATAAAGCTCACAAAGAAAGGAGAGTGAAAAGTATAAGAGAGACCCTGACTGATTTGGCATTGGAAAATGTGAAAGTACAATGAAGCCTAGAGTTAAATTTCTTGTTTCATACATGAATGATCACATTTTTATTTCAAATTGAAACTAAGTTATTTCTTGATTTACTCACAAGCCATTATTTTTTAAAAGGGTTTTAATCTTACACTTTCCTCTCATTGCTTCATTGAAAAATCCCTATAGCATTATATTTTATTAGAGTGGACACACAATATCATATTAGTTTCAGATGTACTACATAGTGATTTAGCATTTATATACCTCAGGATGTGATCACCACGGATAAATCTAGTAACCATCTGTCACCATATGAAGTTATTAGGATATTATGGACTATATTCCCTATGCCCTTTATATCCCCACGATTTATTTATTTTATAATTGGAAGTTTATACCTCTTATTCCCCTTCACCGCATTCACCCATTTCCCTGCTACCCTCTGGCAACCATCCATTTGTCCACTGTATCTATGAGTTTGCTTCTGTTTTGTTTGTTGGTTGGTTTTGTTTTTAGATTTCACATATAAGTGGATCCTATGGTATATGTCTTTGTCTGTCTGACTTCACTAGCATAATGCTCTCTAGGTTCATCCATGTTTTCGCAATAACATAACACATAATTAATACATACATATGTAATCTCACAGAAATCAAGGCTTTTTGAGGTCCTTACTAATGCTAAAAGTGTAAACATTTTCTTGGACTCAAAAGTTTGAAAACTGCTGTTCTCAACCATACTGGGAAGAGAAGTGCTCCCACCTAAAACTAGAAACTTCTCGATGGCTCTGTTATAGAAAATTTCCCGCAGGAGACAACTTGCTTTCTTCAGATAGGTAAAAAGTTCAGGATTTAGAACTCTGTGATTTGGGGCATCTCAGTTTACCCAAGTGAACAATGGAATAGATGGATTCATAAGCTGGAGTTCATTGAGGGCCTTCTAGGCACTAACCACTGGTTCTCAGGCAGTGGATGTACACATGTATGAGCAACTCCATCACTGCCCTCTAGAAATTCACTCAATAGGAACAACAAACCAATGAAGAGACAATGATAACAGAGAGTGGCAGGTGTCCATGAGGCGCTATGGAAACATAGTGGGGCACCTAATCCAGGGAGCAGGGAGAAGGGAAGGCACTTTAAAGTGGGTCTTGAGGGACAGGTAAGAATTAGCCAGAAGAAGAAAAGGTGAAGGATATTCCAAACAGAGAAGTTAACATGCAAGGAACTAGAGCGATGTTGTTGTTTTCAAATGATGGGTTGGGTCCTCTTAATAGATCATGAAATCAATTGAATGTGTTATGACCAGGATTCTAAAAATAACAAAATAGAATAGAAAATATCAGAGTGTACCTCACATAGTATGGGTGTTTTTTCATGAAACCTTTTTCCCCATTGTATTTATGTGTGCATATGAGAGGGGGGGGGGCGGTAGGGGAGGGGAGGAGAGAAGAGGAGAGGGAGAAACTGTATTTATTGAGTTGCAGTGTAAAATGTCTTTCTTATTGTTGGTTGAAATAAAAAAAATTGAAAACCATTGGTTTGGAGTCTTAAGAAGGAGCATTATGTGTTCAAAGAATTATAAAGAGTAATTCAAATATGGGTGTAGCATGGGGTACATGTAGGCAGTGCTATTTAAGAGATAAGCAGGAATCAGATCATAGAGAGCCTTAAGGACTTGCCAAATAATTTGGATTTTATCCTGAAGACAGTTAAGTACCACAAAAGAACTTTAGGAAGAGGAATGACATGATTCAAGATGTATTGGTCAAATAAAAATTATTCCAGCAGCTATGAGAAAGGTGGATTGGGGTGGTGGTAGTAAAGTCTGATGTTAGGAGACCTCTCTCCAAGCCATTGTGAAAATTCAAGGGCCTGAAATAAAGCAGCGGCAATAGAGAGGGCTATAATAGTTTTTAATTTATTAGAGCTCTTTTAAAAATTATGTGATCATTTCTCATGTAGCATTCTGTTCTAGTTTCATAAATACATTATACACTGGACTATAAACTACATGAAAGCAGGAATTTTTTTATCCTTTTCAAATCTCAACACCTTCAGAAGTGAGAATAAAATTTATGGTTATCAGCTGCCCAATGAATCTTTGTTGAATGAATGAAGTGATATTCTCTTTTCCTAAGAGGATATTAATTATAGGAGGTTGTTTTAAGTTTTCCTCTGCTTCCTACATTATCTTTGTAATCTCCCTTCTTTTCTTTTTTTTCCCTTTGCCATTGTATTTTATTTTTTATTATCTCTATCTTTCATGTTAGAGGCTTCCCTAAATGTTTAGCAGTCTTTCTATATTCATTTATATTTAAAAGTAAGGCATTCAAATCAATTGGATGCTCCCTGTGCGTTGGTAAGATAGTGATTATTTGCTGACTCCCAAATGTCAATTTTTATGTCTTTCCTCTTGTGTGTGTGTCACTTTCTTAATAGAGAACCTTCTCTTTTTCTGCCTTGGGAATATAACCCTGGCCAGCAGTACTGGGGGCAAGTGGCATAAAATATTTGTCTGTTAAACTATTGAGTGGGCAAACTTCCCCTTAATTCTTGTTTTTATTTTACCTGACCCTGAGCCCAGTTTCCCAGATGTTTTTGAGTTTGGAATCTTCCTGGTTCAATTTCTCCTCCTTTTTTTCATCCTTGTTTCTTATCCTTGCCTTCCAGGTTCCCTGCTGCATCCAGTCCTGGCCTAGCCAGGAATCTGTCCTGGGATCCAGTTGCTCCTGGCGGCATCCCCTTAGCCTGTTCTGAGGTTTCTCTCTGCTGCTCAGTTACTGCTCATCACGCTTTCAGGTATCAAAGCGTCGCTGGACATCTCCGTGTGATCTTGTCACGCTGCACTCCTGGTCCGGTGCATTTATGCTCTTTTTATGTCATTACTGTCATTTTAGAAGGGTTTTAGGAGAGGGAGGAGATAAACTCGTGCGTTTAATCTCTCATGTTTAAACAGAGGTCTTAGAGGGCTTTTTGGAGACTAGCTTTATTTACTGACTAGGTTAATTATTGGTCTCTTCTTTCT
>NW_006297021.1:6202212-6229885 GCF_000327345.1 Myotis davidii | reverse complement strand
CTTTTTCTTTGTCTCGGCATTTTTTATGCTTCGCTGTGTCGATAGAGTGCTTTTCTTTGCTAAGTGTCCCAATTCCCTGAGGTGGACACTCTTGGTGCACCCCCTTGTGGGTTGTGTGCACAGTCTTGTTGTAATTAATCCTTGATTGTTGTAGTTATCGCTGTGAGCAATTGACCTCCAGGCCAACTGGCTGTGAGAATCAGCTGTGTCTGCAGTGGGAGAACTTCTGTGCTGGAGACACCCCTCTGGGGCTAGACTTGCTTCAATGGGGCTTTGGTGCTCACTGAGTCTGCCCCCTGAGTGTGTCTTTTATGATTCCACGGAGCTGCAAACTGGATGGTCCCCTCTCCTCCTTTTTTTCATCCTTGTTTCTTATCCTTGCCTTCCAGGTTCCCTGCTGCATCCAGTCCTGGCCTAGCCAGGAATCTGTCCTGGGATCCAGTTGCTCCTGGCGGCATCCCCTTAGCCTGTTCTGAGGTTTCTCTCTGCTGCTCAGTTACTGCTCATCACGCTTTCAGGTATCAAAGCGTCGCTGGACATCTCCGTGTGATCTTGTCACGCTGCACTCCTGGTCCGGTGCATTTATGCTCTTTTTATGTCATTACTGTCATTTTAGAAGGGTTTTAGGAGAGGGAGGAGATAAACTCGTGCGTTTAATCTCTCATGTTTAAACAGAGGTCTTAGAGGGCTTTTTGGAGACTAGCTTTATTTACTGACTAGGTTAATTATTGGTCTCGCTTTTCTCAGATTTCATCACGTTTGTCCAATTACGTTATCTAGGAAAAAAATTTTAGACAATTGGTCACGTTCTTGGATTTTAGCAATACAAATTTTCTCTCCAGTGTAAGGAATGAAAGGCTTTAACCTAGTGATAATTCTTTTAGAACATGCTGTATTATGCGAATATTGATACTCATTAATATGTTTAACTAGTCCGTGAGTTCTTATTGTATCAGCAGTTCTGTTATGGAAAACTCTGGTAGGAAATCTGTTGAAGCAACTGATGCCTAGGGAAAAATAATTAGGCCTATGGTTCAGTGGATTCTGATGAATGGATACCATCATTAAAATGAAGACCTAAAACAGTGTCCTCACCCTGTATCGTCAGTCTCCTCCCCCAGTCTCAGGCAGCCACTGCTCTTTCTTCGTTGCTATAGTTTGCCTATTCCAGAATTTGTAAGGATATACTGGTATACAAATATATTGGTATCCAAATTAATATGGGAAGATTAAACACAGGAGGAACAGTGTTACTTAATAGGAACGCATAGCCTATTGGGTGTGAGTGACTTCTTGCCAGGCAACTTTTGGTTCTTGTTGATGAATGAATTACAAGAAGATTGAGGATTCCAGGAACTTAAAATGTATCTTGTGAGAGGACTTCAGGTTCTCAGAAAATCAAAATAAATACCTTTGACCTGCCAGCCAGTAGCTTCCCAGCCACACTTTCTGATTTTTTGCCAAATCCCTCCAGGTTGTATTGACTAGAATGATCACATACTGAGTTTTCAACTCGGGAAAGGAGTCTAAACGAGCCAAACGCAGAAGGGCTTTGTAAGCACTTATTTACCACAGGGCTGCATTTAGTAAGCCATCAGGATAAGCTTGGAATGCTTTTCCCTCAGCCAGGGCAGATGTCCAAGGGTATCTGTATCAAGTAGGTCTATTAAAAGTATTAGGAATGGAGAGCCAGTTATGCATGCCAAATCTCTTCTGATTTCGACAGGACCATGTATTTTTAGTTTTACTTTGTATGCTTGACTTGTCTAAAATAACTTGTAACTTGAAATCTTAAAGGAGAGTTCATTTATCTCGATATTTGATTCCCAGGACATTTTCCTTTTTAGCATATCTGAAGACAATGCATTTACTCATATGCTTGGACTATTTTTTTTAACCCTCACCCAAGGATATAATTTTTATTGCTTTTTTTTTTTCTTAGAGAGAGAAACATCGATTGGTTGCCTCCTGTACGTGCTCTGACTGGGGATCAAACCTGCAAACTTTCGGCGTATGGGACCAGGCTCCAACCAACTGAGTCACCAGCCAGCACTATTTTTATTTATAGTATATTTATTTTATGTTACTCCCAGGAGAAAACTCATGTTCTTAGCCAGCTACACTAAAAGAAACTTTTGAGGTCAAATTGTCCATCTTCTTTCTGATACAAGGAAGGAATCTGAGACGCAGAAAGGTGACTTCCTGAGGCCTCTGGAGAAGAGATTAACTTCAGGCATTAATTTTTATATGAATCTAAGGCTTTTTCTTAGTCATTTAATATTTCTAAGCCTAAATTAGCAATACATCTGCACCAGAGCCCAACTACCAACCCACATGGACATACACATTATCCTGAGCACATGGACATACACATTATCTGTCCCATATGACTACCACCTCACCACTATTATGGGCATAAAAACCATCAAATTGTTTTATCTAAAGTATTCACTAAATGTTATCTGCACAGAATACTAATATAACTACTGGATTGTGTTCATTAGAGAACACGGGGAAGTGCTCGAATGAGTAGGACAGAACAGCTGGTGAGACTGAGTCTGAATGCACATAATTTAGATTTAGAAAAACCACAAAGACACAATATAATATGTTTTCCTTATGTATAGTCAATAAGTACTGTATTTTTAAGAACTTTAAGGCCTAGCCAGGTGCTTCAGTTGGTTTGAGCATCATTCTGATACTCTAAGATTGTGGGTTCCATC
This sequence comes from Myotis davidii, assembly GCF_000327345.1. Taxonomy (NCBI): domain Eukaryota; kingdom Metazoa; phylum Chordata; class Mammalia; order Chiroptera; family Vespertilionidae; genus Myotis; species Myotis davidii. The sequence goes on along the minus strand of NW_006297021.1, from coordinate 6,227,162 downwards.
TCCAGTCTGGGCACATACAAGAATCAACCAATGAACCTGTGACAAAGTGGAACAATAAATTGGTCTCTCTCTATCTCTCTCCCTCCCTTCTTCCTTCTCTCTCTAAAATAAATGAAAAGAATTTTAAGAAACTGCAATTGTTTGAGAATTTCGTATTTTAAGAAAATTGTTTTTCTGATTAGATCAGCATTTCAGGAAGAACTGCATGGACTTAGCTTTCACCTTATGATAAGTCTCTAATCTTTTGAAAAGTTAAGTCAGATTTAGGAAACGACCATTTGTGTGTGTGTGTGTGTGTGTGTGTGTGTGTATGTGTGTGTGTGTGTGTACCATTTGATGCCTCACTAGGCAGCAATCATTAAATATAGTTCTAGAAATCCTATTATTGAGATGACTTCCAATATAGCAGCTGTAGTTGTTGTTACCATGGCTACTGAGTATCACTGTATCCCTCTGCTGGCTTCAGCGCCATGTTGCTGACAGCTCTGAAACTTTACTTCCTTGCTTTCCTGTCTCCTCTCATTCCTTAGAGAAACAATTCCACTGGATTCTCATGTTAGACAGTGTGTTGATTAGGATGAGTCAATAATAGAAACTTGGCTCCTGTGTGTTAAATAAGGTAGAGGTGTGTTTTCCATCCCTCAAAAGGAGGATGGAGCGATGTGGTAGTTTCCTAGTATTATCAGGGGCCAGGCTGCTCTCCCATTCTAAAGCTTGGTTTTCATATTAACCCCTTCCCCGGCAGAAACGTGTATACACGTTTTCACAAAATGTTCTTTTTTCAGTCGTCGACGAGTATACTCGTCTAAAACTTTACCTTCAAAAACCAGCTACATACGTACCATTCTAAATAATTTCATCTAGAAACTTTCTGAGGAAATACTATTCTTAACCACAAAAATGGGAAGAAAAAATAATTACAAACTGTTTTCATAACCAGCATCAAAAATACTATATAGAACCAAAATAAAAAAATTAGTCTGAAAAAGAAACGTTTTTAACAAAAAAATTGTTGGGGAAGGGGTTAAAGGTTACTTCATGGTTCTGATGCTTGTTGAAGCTCTGGCCTGCGTGTACTAGTGGCAGGCCTGAAATAGGGAGAAGACAGAAGGGCAAAAAGGGGGTCCTTTCATCTGAGTTGGTTCACTTTAAGCATCATTCTCAGAAATCTCACACAATACTTCTACTAACATAAGGCCAGAGTTCAGTCACATGGGGAGGCCTAGCTGCAAGGATGCCTGGGAAATGTAGTCTTTTATCCTGAATAGCAATGTGCCCAGCTAGGAAGGAGAGAGAGGAGAGGCAGATAGATGTGGTAGATAACTAAGTCTCTGCCACAGGTAATGTAGGTGGAATATCCTGTCATATCCATGACGCCTTAATTGCTCATAAGTAGTGGCCACTACTTTACAGAAACAGTATCTGTGGGTATGTGATTGACGGTCGTCTGAACATCCTCAGAGATTATCCTGTGTCATAGGAGCATATCCACAGTCAGTGTTTGCGCTTTATTAGAATGCTTTCAGTCACAAGAATCCAAATAAAACAAAGTTTCAAATAGAATCACAAAAATATATCCACTGCCAAATACTTAACAGAATCTTAGGGAATAAAATAGACTTAAGAAAAACTGGGAGAAATTCAAAATACAATAAAAGGCTGTAAAAATAATTAATGACTTCTTGTGAAAGGAACACCGTAAGTATGATTGTGTAGCATAACCCCCCAAATAAGCTTTTGTTAATTTTTAGGGAGGTTGAAGAAGTCTAGTACCAAGTTACATTCTACTTCTACCTCTTTGCCTGGGTTTACTCATCATAGTCTTTCAAGTGAACTTTTCTTGATATTTACCTACTGAGTGATTAAAAAATACCCAGATTTATTGAGATATAATTTACACATTTACTCGTTTAAAAATTTAATCATTTACAAATCCATCCACTGTAAGCTTTGTAACTCAGTGATTTGAATAAATGTATTGAGTTATTATATATAATGAACTATCACCACAGTCCAGTTTTAGAACAGTTATATCTTCTTTCTGTGTCTATAAATTTGTTCTTTCTAGACATCTATAAATGTGATCATGTAATATGTATTCTGTATCTAGCTTATTTTACTTAGCATATGTTTTCCAGGTTCATCCATGTTGTAGCATGTATCAAGAATGAATTCCTTTTAATTGCCAAATAGTATTCCATATTATAGATATGCCATATTTTGTTTATTCATTTATCAGTTGGTGGACATTTAGAATGTCTTCAGTTTTTTGTTGCTATGGATAATAGTCTATGAACATTTGTGTACGTGCCATTGTGTGAATGTGCGTTTTCATTTCTCTGATAGATCTGTAGGAGTGGGATTGCTGGATTGCATTGTAAATTTATGTTTAACTTTTTAAGAAATTTCACTGTATTTCAAAATGGTTGTGCCATTTTACATTACCCCTAACAATGCACAAAGGTTTCAGTTTCTCCATTTCCTCTCCAACATTTGTTAATGTGTATATTTTTTATTATAGTCATTCTAATGGATGCCTAGTGGTATTTCATTGTGATTTTATTTGCATTTCTGTAATGATTTTTAAAAAATATTTTTTATTGATTTTTAGATAGAGAGGAAGGGAGAGGGAGAGATAGAAACATCAGTGAGACACATCAATCAGCTGCCTCCTGCACGCCCCCTGCTGGGCATTGAGCCTGCAACCCGAGCATGTGCCCTGACCCAGAATCAAATCCGGGACTTCTTGGGTCCATGGGATGCCACACCAGCTGGGTGATTTTGAGCATCTTTTTGTGCGTTATTAGGTGTAGGTATAGCTTCTTTGGAGAAGTATTTATTCAAATCTTTTGCGCATTTAAAAAATCTGGTCAATTGTCAAGCTCTATACATTAGTCATTATAAATTCTCTGTATATATTCTGATACAAGGCCTTTATCAGAATATGAGTTGTACATATTTTATTCCAGTCTGTGACTTACGTTTTTGTTTTCCTAATGGTATCTTTACATGTAGCCCAACTTATCAACTGTTTTATAGCTTGTGCTTTTGGTGTTGAGTTGTGAGATTTTGAGCAAGTTGTCTAACCTCTGCAAGCCTCTGTTCCTTTGTCTATAAGATTAGAATACTAATTCATACCTCAAAGGTAACTGTGACTTACATCTGGTTTCCCTGTTTCTGTTTGGAAAAGAGGAGGCTGCAAGTTCAAAGAAATGGTGCTTTTGGTACTTGTGGTTGACTTGCTGGGAGAGGGGGACTTGGAATGTCTAAAAGCTACTGAATATATCTGCTAATCATTTTTGCTCTCATCTTCTGACCCAAGAGATCAGATTCACAGGAAGGGAATAAGCAGTACAGGTAAAGGGAACCAAATTGCATAGGAGGTTAAGGATGGATGAAGTTACTTGGAAGGGCGAAGGATAGGAGGGACCGAGTATGAAGAAGCTTGTGGAAACTTTTGATAGATATAGAAATAATCTTGATTATAATGATGGTTTCATAGGTATATACATATGTCAAAACTTACTGAATTATATACTTTAAATATGTGCTGTTTGTTGTATATCAGTTACCTCAATAAAACCACTTTGTAGAAAGAAGTTTTTACACTATTTAGGATGGTTATAACTTAAAAAAATGCAGAAAATAACAAGTGTTGGTGAGAATGTAGACAAATTGGAACTCTCATGCATTGCTACTAGGAATGTAAAATCATAGAGCCACTGTGGAAAACAGTTTGGTGGTTCTTCAAAAAATTAAAGATAGAATTTACATATGGCCCAGTAATTCCATTCCTAGGTATATATCCAAAAGAATTGGAAGTGGGCACTCAAACAGGTATTTATATATCAGTGTTCATACCAGCATTATTCATAATAGTATCCATCAACAAATGAATGGATAAGGAAAATGTGGTATGTGCATACAATGGAATATTACCCAGTAAAAAGGAGTGAGAGCCTGGCTGGTGTGGCTCAGTGGTTGAGCATCAACCTATGAACCAGGAGGTTACAGTTTAATTCCCAGTCAGGGCATATGCCTGGATTGCGGACTTGATCCCCAGTGTGGGCGTGCAGGAGGCAGCTGATCAATGATTCTCTCATCATTGATGTTTCTATCTCTCTTGGAGTGAGATTCTGATACATGCTGCAACATGGATGAACTATGAAGGCATGCTCAGTAAGATAAGGTAGAAACAAAAGGACAAGTATTGCATGCTTCCACTTATATGGGTACCTAAGATAGCAAGTTACAGAGGAAGAGAGATTACCAGGTTCTGGGAGGAGAGGAGAATGGGGAATTGCAGAATTCTGTTTGGGATGATGGAAAAGTTTTGTAAATGGATAGCGGTGGTGGTTGTATAACATTGTGAGTGTACTTAATGCCAGTGAATTGTACACTTAAAAATGGTGAATTTTATGCTATATTTATTTTACCACAGTAAAAATGCCCAAAACGAATAGACCAAGTGATGTATAAGTTTAAGTGGAGATAGCAGTAAAAAATATGTAATGAGAAGTTGACAAATCAGCCCCAGGAATGAGGTCAGAAGTAGGCAAGTTCTTCCTTCCTGGTTCCTTTACCCCATCACTCACGCCTATAAATTTATTGTATTTCTTTGCTCCCTAGTCTCCAGGGGCAGGAGATATGTAAAGTAAAAAATGAATTGAATGCATTTAGCTTGGGAAAGAGAGGAGCTGGGGGAGGCAGGACAGCGGGGTTGAAATGTTTACAGGGCTGTCGGGTGGCGGAAAGAGGAGCTTATTCTGTGTGCTCCGTAGACGGGAGCAGGATTTCATGGGAAGCAGATCTTCCCTGCCTCTGAAAAAAGGAGTAACGTTTAAATAAATAGAACCGTCTGTAAGTGGAGTAGCTCCTTGGAATGCTGGAAATGGGTAAACGGCTGCATAAGATGGGCAGTTGGACCATGTGGTCTTCGTCTTAGCATCCCAGCAGGAAAAAAGTAGGGAATGTCAGTAAGGATTGTGAAGAGTATTGAATGAAGGAACTACTTTGAGAGGTGTGAGCAAGATTGAGGGAGTCTACCATGATTGTTGAGGCACCAGCGAGCCAGCCCCAGGGGGACGGCCTTACCATCAGGCCTGACATAGTGAAGGAGGCAGTGCTGTTCAGGGAGCTCAGTGGAGCTGTAGACCGGGAGTCACCCACAGTGGGAAAGGGGGACCACCCAATGGAAGCTGACCGCCATTGGCCAAATCACGGCTCCAAGGCAGAGCAACAGCAGTGGTAGCTTCCAGCCTTCTGTCTCCTGCATCTTTCGTTGACAAACCCAGGTGGAAGCCGGAGTCACCGAAGCTGCAGTGATGCAGCTGCTAGGGAGAGACCAGCTTCCTGGGCTACTGGGTGGGGCAGAGGAGTGTGTCCAAGGTTTCTTCCACCTCCGAGGTCTACAAGCTTTGAGGTTATGATACCCTCGATTTTCATGGCAGACACCCTAATTCCCACCCCATCCCAACTTGGAAAGAGCAAAAGACTCAAAGATTGCAACTGACACTCTATGAATGGCTAGTAATGTGCGAAGGTGAAAAGGTGCTGGGTCATCTGGCGATATCCATGGGTCAGGACGTGTTTTGGAAGCTGAAAGGTGGGAAAGAAGCCATCAGTGAGCCAACACTGAGTGACTGAGCATGCACTGTACACCAGGCATGTTCTAAGTGCTGGAGGTCCCACCCTGAGTAAGGCAGAGCGCCCTCTCTACTTACATACAAGTATGGGGCAGATGATAAGCATCTATTCATTATGGGGAAAATTAAATACATAGCTCCTAGTACTTCCAATACAGCACTCTCCACATTATGAATGAAAACCTAAGTAAATTAAAGTGCTTTTACATTCCTATTCAAAGCAGGCAGATATTATATTGTGGTGTGCCACAAACAAAATGGAACTTTAGCATACAAAAATTAATTACAGATTCAGAAGTTGAAAACTTATCTCAGGAATTCATAATTTTATGAGGCTTTAATTTATATTGTTATTTTAGACTGACTATCCCTTTACTCTGAGGTAAGTTCAAGAAAATTCATGAGGCCCTAACTGGTTTGGCTCAGTGGATAGAGCGTCGGCCTGTGGACTAAAGGGTCCCAGGTTCGATTCCGGTCAAGGGCATGTACCTTGGTTGCGAGCACATCTTCAGTGGCGGGTGTGCAGGAGGCAGCTGATCGATGTTTCTCTCTCATCGATGTTTCTAACTTTCTATCCCTCTCCCTTCCTCTCTGTAAAAAATCAATAAAATATATATATTTTTAAAAATTCATGAGGAGAGAAACTTTTCTTGGAGTTTTCTTCTTTAGGCAGTTTGGTATTTAGTGTCAAAAATACAACTTTCACAGTAGTGGAGAATAAATTAATGATGTTCAGCAATATAGAAAAGTCCTCTATATTTTTCTCTCCTTTAGAACTTACTAGTTTATTTACTACTTGGGTGCCAATCTATTATATTTTAGGGACCAAGAACATCTGAATATGCAAAATAAAATATTGCTCTCATATTTGAAGACATTTCCTTTGGTTTTTTTCTTTTCTTTCTTTTTTACTTTTTTCCTTTTCCACCCCTTTTGGGCAATGCTTACCTCTGTGCAATTAAAGAGGTTTTGAATATACCTTGGGATCAGCTATATCTTAAGAAACGCGGCGTCTCCCAGGAAATCATTTGCTTAGCATCCTTACCAGTGTAGTAGAAAGGTCCTCCCCCGGCGTCTTAGGCTGTCATCTTTGCACAGTAAGCGGGTCTTTCCCCTTAAGGAGACTCACTGACACGAGGTTGCTGGCTCCATATGTGGGGCTTCTTGTCTGAATCCCTCCCCTCCCCCCACCGGCTGAGTTCTGTGTTCCCTTCCTCTAGAGGTCCAGTCTGACACCCGCACTGTGCGGGGTCAGCAGCTGTGCAGGATGGCCATTTGCAATGATCATTATTTGCCTAACCTTAGAGGAAATAATATCACGATTGATTTCTTCTCCAAACTCTGTTGCTGTACATACAGAATAATTATTTGTTTGCACGCTTTAGGCCTATGTGAGAGTTTAAAGGTGAATTTTTTGCTTTTCCATTTGGGCAGGATACTATCTATATATATAAAATCCTTATATGCAAGTAAACCAAGGTGGAACAACTGAACAACCAAACAACCAGTCACTATGACGTGCGCTGACCACCAAGGGGTACGCACAGAACATGGCGGGCGTTGGCAGCAGGCGGCAGAGCATGGAACATGGCAAGCATTGGCAGCAGCGGGATGGTGGAGCAGGTGAGTGGGGACTCCAGACCAAGGTGGGGTACCAGTCGCTGTAATCGAAGCAAGCCTCTAGTGGTTACTGAAAATTCTTTGCTTCCGCGTTCCGTGGTCCCACTGGGCGCTCGCACCTGCTGCTGGTGCCTGGCGCCAGCCCCAATTGCTCGGTGCTGTCAGCGGGTGCAAGCAGCGGCTGCTGGCCCGATCACCCCTCAGGGCTTCTCCACCTTCCTGAGGGGGCAGACAGGGGACAAAGGGCCACGGCAGGAGGGGGCCGGGCGGGGGCACGGAGGATGGGCCGAGACCCGCCCCTGTGCCCACTGCAGCCTTGCAGCCCACAGTTCCTTTCAAGGTGCACGAATTTGAGCGCTGGGCCCCTAATTAAATAATAAACATGGTACAGAGAATGGCTGATAGAGTCTCCTCATTTCTTCCAGTAGTCACCCCCGAGTCTATCTCAAGCATGTACTGGATCAAGTCCATTAGACCTTTTTTATTTTTGTACTTCTGTGGGTTTTTGTAGAACCCTGGAAGTGCTGTGACCTTTTAAAAATTAAATTAAATTAACTAAAAAGGGAAAGAAAAGGAGCCTGCATTTTCTGGAGTTTCCCCAGAGGCCTTTTATCTATTTAGACGATGCAGGGATTTTTCACATATTGACATAAGCATTCATTTGCTAATTTGGTGGACATTAAACTGCGTGGAGCCTTCCCCAGAATCTTGAATGAAGTGAAATCCTTGGGTCCTCTGGGCTGCTCTGGTCCTGCAGCTCTCTGCGCACAGCCGGTCCCCCTCCAGCTCCTCAGATAAAAGTCAGTGCTGATCGCCTTAAGGAAAGAATGAGTTAAATGGACCAACATTCTGGGCCTGGATCTAAAAATCCTGGCCCTTTGAGAGGCACCCGAGCACCTGCAGCAGCAAGGTCATTTGCACATACATAAATAAATAAATTAACAATGAATAAATAATTTAATCCCGGCTACACAATGCCACCTTCCAGATTCGATCCCTGGCAGCTCCCAGTGAATTTGTCCATTTCTAATTCTTTTTGATAAAGTCCTCAGATACTTGCTGACTGTCAGGCTCATTTTCTTATTGTTTTCACTTGATTAGTTCTGTATGACCGAAGGTCGCCCTTAAAATCCACATCTCTCAGGAAGACTCCCAAAGGCCTTCTTTTTACCAAAAAGGGTGCAGAGGGCCTGCCTTTCTCCATACAATGGCCTGGGAAGTTTTTTGTCACCAGCCTCCTGAAACAGCCCTGAGGTTACCCAAGCACAGAAATAACTCATTAAGGGGCACCATGTTTTCTCAACCTCTTTATCCGGTGCACTTGGCTGTGCCCCTGACAGCTCTCCCAGGTCCTGAAGGAATGGGCCACCTCCCCTTGAACCTGCTAGGCAGCCCTGGCCGTGAGGCACCAGGCTGTGGAGCCTGCCCGCCCACACCGGTGCCCAGGCTGTGTTCCATGTCCATGATCTTTGGGGAAAGATGCTGGCCTTCTAGGGGGAGGGGGGGAAGCAGGAGGGGGACTTTTTTCCTTTCTTTTCTTTTTAGGTTGGCAGGAAGTTGCTGCCAGATCCTCATTTTCAGGCCACACATTCAGTGTAGGGGTGGGCCCAGAGGTAGAAGTCCTTTCGAAGTCTCCATCTCTGTGATCCCCATCTCCAGGCCGAGGCCTCCTCACACTGTGTCACCACTGCCCACTCACTGGTCATGCTCTCCTCCACCAAGATCTCTCCTCGAATGGGAGGGGAAAATGAGACCCTGTCTTGGTTGACTACAATAGCCTTAATTAATGGGAACCAAATTCCTCACTTCCGTTTTCACTGAAAAATTTACAGGATGTTTCCACAGTTCTGATAAAGCTTTCCATGATTCCTGACTGTCAAGTCTTTTGGATATTCAAGGAGATTTTCTTTGTAATATTTTTCTCCTTCCTTCTTCTGGACCATCAACTAAAAACTTGCTGTATTAAATAGAGTCTTACAATGTTAGTGTCTTTTGAGTACTTAAGGGAGGTGTCACTAAAAGCTATAGTACCATGTGAAAGTTTGACAAGTAGGCTCCACAACCCACATGGAAATCTATATGATTATGTTTTAGAATCTCATCACATACTCCCTTTTATGTGATACTATTTTAAGAGTGGATTTTCCTATATTTGGGTGCCTTTCAGCAGTTTTCCGGAAGGACAAATTACCTAGGCTGAACTGTCAAAGCCCTCCAAGAGTTTGGTTCCATCATCTGAGTTGTAAAAAGGCAGATAAGATAGTCTTGGCCCCAGATGAAGTCAAGAGACCTTGTCACCGAGAGCCTTAGCTCGGGCCCTGGAAGAGCACGCTGGCCTGTGCCATGCACAGGAGGCTGAGCTTTCTGACCTCAGTGGTGTTTGTGTGCCGACAGCGCTCCAGCTCTAGCAAACCTCCAGGCAACAGGCACCAAAAGTCATGAATTTATATCCATTTGTGTCATATCTGAGCCACTAAATCAAAACTTTCATCCCCCGAAAGATCCATCACTGAGGGATGTGACGGCAAAGAGAAAACGCAGCTTCAAATGCTTGTGTTACTACTTCGTGCTCAGTGCTCATGGCCCCCAGGGTGCAGGGCTCTCTGGAGACACTGGGACGGTTGAAACTTTGTTACTGACGAAGGAGGGAGGGGTTTTAAATGATTGTACCTTTCTCTGTAGGAGAGAGTTACCAGTCTTTTTAATGAGAACTCTCTATTGGAGGTCTCTTGAGCTCTGTGAAGAGCAATTTATGAAAAGCCGGAAGTGTCTATACTCCCAGCAAGAAGACTGCCACAAACAGAGACCCCAGCAATGGGGAAACTGCCACACACATGCCCCACGCTAGGTCATAACACAGGTCTAGCCTTTCCTTCCTTTGGAAGCTATAAAGCATTTCGAACTTACAGAAGAATATAGAGATTAATATAGCAAACATTTGTTTACCCACTCCCCAGATGCAATAGATCTTAATTCACATTTTGCTGTATTTGCTTCAGCTCTTTTCTTGAAAAAGTTTACAGACGCAGCGGAAGCCTCATTAGTCCCCCTCCCTGGTCACATTCCCTCTGAGCCGCCCCAGGATACTCGCAAGTTTTTGTCTCCACAATTTACCTGGTAGAATGAGAGTATAACCTCAATGTGTAACATATTGTATACACACAGAGCAGAGAGTGAAGAACATTATTGTATACACACAGAGCAGAGTGAAGAATATACCTGAAAAGGTTAGCAGTTGATTTTTATAAAATTGGGGTTTTTTCTTCTTTGTACTTTGAGTATTTACATGTTCTCATTGATGATATATTTAAATGATGACAAGTAATGACAAAGGATAAAAAGCAGTATGCAGCTTGTTAATGCTAAAGATTAATTCATGCTGCTCGGGGAAGGTCACAGGACAGCACAACAAGTTGTACCAACGCCACTTGTGATTTCTCCCAAATAGGAAATGCGTTTCTGTTCATCTTCTCATTTCACTCCTGTGCTCACAGGAGTCACTTATTCTAACCCCAAAACTTCCTGATTCCCTTCACTCTTTACAATGAGCAAGGCCTATATTACATATATTCTTTCATTATTCTATGGTTTACATCCCATTTTTTTAAAATACAATTTAAGCTGTTCTTCAAAGAGAATGTCACAGAATATTTTAAAAACATGTTTAGAAAATGTAAGCACGATCGTTTTGAAGCCAGCTGCCTAGAAACTTGATACATAAGAAAGACGGTTAAGGGTTCAGAGCAGTGATGGGGTCTTGGGCACCCAGGGGTACACTGGGTTTAGGGTAAGGATAGTCTGAGACTTGGGTTTGTAGGTTTAAGTGTTAGTTTCTATCAGTCCTTTATTTTACAATTGATTTTAGCCATTTTTACTTTTCATTAGAAGACATTCTGTTTTTTTAGGATTTTTTTTTTGCTTTCTTTTCTTTTTGTTTGGGTTCCTCTGTGGTACTGTTCAGTTTATAGTTAATGCACTGTTTTTTTGGAGGGAGCCAGTGGCTGGTAATAGCTGCTTTAAAAACCTCATGAGCTCCCCCTGCTGTTTCACAGTTGACAATACAGGCCCTATTCAATTATAGTTCCCAGAAGCCTACAAGTACATAAGAGAATTAGAGACTCCCTTGTAGATTTCCTTATCTAAGAGGCAGATTACTTGTTAAATTTCTCGAGAATATTTACAAAATAAGAAAGGAGAGGAAGGCTATTTTTAGCAGTTTATCTGGGCTAAGACTCAGATTAGTGCAAGGGGCTGTACCCCTCATTTGATGTAAGAAGCAGTCTATGCCACTTTTGAGAAACTACCAATGAAGAATGAAGAAATATATCATGAAGTTAATTAGATCTGAAATGGATTGACTGAAACCTGGAAGGTGGGTTTCTAGTCGTTTCATTTTGATCTGTAAAGTTTTTTGAATATGTTTTTATTGATTTTAAAGAAAGAGGAAGGTAGAGGGAGAGAGAGGGTGAAACATCGATGAGAGAGAGAAACATCAATTGGCTGCTTCCTTTATGTGCCCTACTGGAGATCAAGCCTGCAACCCAGGCATGTGCCCTGACCAGGAATTGAACCAGGACCTCTCGGTGCATGGGACAAAGCTCAACCAACTGAGCCACACCAGCCAGGGCATGATCTGTAAAGCTTTGATCTGAAAAAAATAATATGCTTTCAAAATAAGCCATTGATATAGTTTCTGTTGTATTTAATATTTTCTAAATACTTCTTGAAACTTTACATGTGGTTTGATTTAAATTACGTGCCATAATTGAGTGAATTTTCATGTTAAAGACAATTATATACTACATAGAAATCACATTTATTAATCAGTATTTTTCAAAACTGTACTAGCTAATAAGATACCATTCTATATCACAAGTTAAAAACATCAGAACATATGCATTCATCAGATTACAAATATAAAATGGAACACCCAGTCACTAGCCCCAGTGAAAGCAGTGGGGATAGAAATGTGAGCAAAACAGAGGTTTCTGCCCAGCCGGTATGGCTCAGTGGTTGAGCATCGACCCATGCACCAAAAGGTTGCCATTCGATTCCCAGTCAGGGCACATGCCTGGGTTGTGGGCTCGATCCCCAGTAGGGGCTATGCAGGATGCAGCTGATGGATGTTTCTCTCTCACTGATGTTTCTATCTCTCGCTCCCTCTCTTTTCCTCTCTCTTTAAAATCAATTTCTTTAAAAACATAAAAAAACAGAGGTTTCTGCCTTTGTGTAAATTACAGTCTATTAGGATAGACATTTGTGATATAAAACATTCAGATGAGTATATAATTAAAAATTATAAGTTATTTGTTGGCTATGGCATCAAAAACACAGACAACAATAAAAAATAGATAAATTTGGCTTCATCAAAATTTAAAACTTTTGTGCCTGAAAGGACACAGCAACAGAGTGAAAAGACAACCCAAGGAATGGGAGAAAGTGTTTGAAAATCATATGTCTGATAAAGGGTTAATATCCAGAATATATAAAGAACTCCTATAACTCAACAACAACAAAAAACATACAACCCAATCTAGAAATAGGCAAAGAACTTGAATAGACATTTCTCCAAAGATACAAAAATAAGCACAGGAAAAGATACTCAGCATGACTAACCATTAGAGAAATGCAAATCAAACCCACAGTAAGGCACTACTTCACACCCGTTAGGATGGCAATTATTAAACAAACAACAACAACAGAGACTAACAAGTACTGGTGAGATTGTGGAGAAATTGCAAGCCTGTCCATTGCTGGTGGGAATGGAAAATGATGTAGGTGCCATGGAAAACAGTATGTGATTCCCCACAAAGTTAAAAATAGAATTACCATATGACCCAGCAGTTCAGCTTTCGGGTATATACCCAAAAGAATTGAAAGCAGGGACTTGAACATACGTTTGTAACCCAAGTTCATAGCAGCATTTTCTTCACACAAGCCAAAGGTGGGAGCAACCCAAGTAAGTACCCACCAACAGATGAATGAATAAACAAAACGTGGTACGTACATGTAACGGAACTACTGAGCCTTAAACAGAAAGGAAATCCTGGCGCATGCTACACATGGAAATAAGCCGGACACAAAAGGACAGATATTGACTGATCTCGCTTTCATGAGATGGCTAGAAAGTCATTTCATAGAGACAGAAAGTAGAATCATGTTGCTTGTGACCAGGGCCAGGGATTGAGCCTACAACCGAGGTGCATGCTCTTGACCAGAATCAAACCTGGGTTTCAGTCTGAGGGCCGCTGCTCCATCCACTGAACCAGACCGGCTAGGGCAAGAATGGGGAATTGTTTAATGGGGACAGAGTTTTAGTAAGTTCTGGAGATAGTTGCACAGCAATGTAAGTGTACTGAATGACACAAAACTGTACACTTTAAGATGGTTACAATGGTAAATTTTATTTTCTGTGTATTTACCACAATTTAAAATAATTATGGTAAGTAATTTGAAGGGCGAAAACCACCAGCAGTGTATTAGGGTTCTTTTATCTCCACATGCTCCCCAGCACTTGTTATTTGTTGATTTATTGATGGTACACGAGCCATTCTCTCAGGTGTGAGGTGGCACCTCAATGTCATTTTAATTTGAAAAACAACAGATTTTCATCACCAGGTATTTAGTGAGTGAGGGAGGGACAGTCTGAGTGAAGTAGGTGGTCCAGGAAGGTATTGCTGACGCCTGAGGACTAGCGTGAGAAGTGCAGTGGGGCAGAGTGTTTGAAGCCTCTGGAGGCGGGGCGTGAGCACTGAGGGGAGACCAGGTGGTTGGTGCATAGATCCAGGAGGAGAACAGAAGGCGGTGAGGTTGGAGGGGTTGACAAGAGCCTGGAGCACAGACTCTTGCTGATGGTGGTAAGTGGTTTGGATTTTATCGCAGTAATGAGAGGTTATTGAAGAAATTAGTGGAGAAGGAAAATATGATCTAAATTCCATTTAACAGGCCATGCAGACTGCTGTGGAAATAGATTTTGAGGAGCCAGAAGTGTAAGAAGTTGTAAGAAAATGAAAGGGATAGAGGGGAGAATCTATAAATTAAAAGAGGTTTAAAAGACATATCAAGCATTTTTAAATAAGCAAGACAAACTAAACGATATTGTCCAGGGATGCACATTTGGGTGACAGTTTTGGGGTTTTTTTAGAAATCCCAGGAAGTGATTACTGTAAAAGTCTGGATAGTGGTTACTTAGTTGGGGATAAAGGGGTTGGAACTGAGCTGAGGCTACAGGAGATGGCAAAGTTCTACTTTGTGATCTGCATGGTAGTTACAAGGATGTTCACCTTAAAAATCAATCTTTAAACCAGTGTTTGGTTTATGTGGTTTCCTGTATCTTTGTTTAATTTTATAGTAAAATTAGAGGCCCGATGCATGAAATTTGTGCAAGGGTAGGCCTTCACCCGGCCCCGCCCCCTGCCCACTGGTCATTCCAGAAGGTTGCTCCGCTATCTGGTCTAATTCTCATATTAGCTCTTTATTATATAGGAAGATTTGTAAAAAGCATTGTTTTTATTGGGTATTTTATTATCTTTAGTCTCTTCTCTAACATTCATAATTCTGTCACAATTTAGTAATACAATTGGGCCATGTTTGTATCTATCAGATCTTTATCGTACACATACATACTACACACTGTTCAAACCATTATTTATTTCTACATCAAGCATTGCCTAAAAGATCCATTTTGGTGGCTGTCTATGACACTCAACCTGTGGCTGGCTCTTTGGGTTGCTTCCACACTGTAGGTAGTACTTGTCATCTGTTAAGTTTGGAGATTAGTGTTTGCTTAATAAATATGCTGTTGTTTTAATGAAATAATGTTTTAATAGGAACAGAAAGATACTCCACTTTGTGTTGTTTATTCAGTTTAACAAAAAAGGAGCCTAATTTCAGCTTAAGCTACTCTAAGGAAGTACTACCGTTTGTCTTTTGTAGACATTTCTCACACTCCCTGCTAACCTCTGCTACGTTCTGGTGCTAAAAAGATGAATATAATCTAGTGACCTTTTTAAAAGCTCAGAAATAAGTCAGTGATCAAAAACAGTGCAGAATTATAAAACTCTAACTGCTATTGGGCTTCAACTCTTTTTTAAAAAAATTTAGTTGAGCCCTGACCGGTTTGGTTCAGTGGATAGAGCGTCGGCCTGCGGACTCGAGGGTCCCAGGTTCGATTCCGGTCAAGGGCATGTACCTTGGTTGCAGGCACATCCCCAGTAGGGGGTGTGCAGGAGGCAGCTGGTCGATGTTTCTTTCTCATCGATGTTTCTAACTCTCTTTCCCGCTCCCTTCTTCTTTGTAAAAAAAATCAATAAAATATATATTTTTAAAAAATTTAGTTGAGAGAGGAAGGGAGAGGATAAGGGAGAGAGAGTTAGAAACATCAATTATGAGAGAGAATCATTGATTGGCTGCCTCCTGCATGCCCACACTGGGGATCCAGCTTACAACCCAGGCATGTGACCTGACTGGGAATCCAACTGGGACCTCCTGGTTCATAGGTCAAAGCTCAACCACTGAACCACGCCACCAGCCAGGCTGGGCTTCAACTCTTTATAGGGAAATCCTATGTAAAGGTTACAAACACAGGTCCCCCTCTCCCCAGTTCTCCTCCTCTCCCCACCAAAACCAGAATGGTCTCTCTTCTAATTAAGTCTTAGAACAATTCCCTGGCCATACAGAAGCCATTGATTTCTCAGAAGTTGCTGTTTCCTGCTGTTGAGCCTTCATGCAGGATGTTTTCTACCTGAAGCTGTCCTTCCTTTTATTCCCCAACTCACCTGATTAATTCCTACACGTCCTTCAGGCATCAGCTGAAATGTCACTTTCTCTGCCTCCTTTGGACCAGTTGGGAGTACAGTTGTCCCAGCACTATTTGTTAAAAAGATTATTCTTTCTCCATTTCCCTGCTCCCACCCCCAGCACCTAGAATGTTTCTTTTTAGCATTTATCAGACATTAATAATTGCTTCCCCATGTGACTGTATGACTGCTATCAGGAAATCACGAGGCTCACCCCCCATTTCCTCAGTCCCTGGCATGTATAGGCACTTCATAGGTGTTTGTCAAATGGATAATAGGGGTTTACACAGATGTAATGAGTAACACAGAGAAGTGCCTGATGATATTGGGGGGTAGAGGGGGTGGGAAGATGGGGGTATCAGAGAAAACTTTCCAAAGAGCCGGTGGCTACGTGATACAGGGGCAGATGGGATTTGCCAGGTAAGGAAGAGAGGTGAGGCGATTGGGATGATGGTGGAATGCATTTCTAGAAGACAGGAAAGAGCATATGCCAAGGCAAGGGAGAGCTTGGCAAGTTTAGGCAATGACAAGTATTTTGGAAGACAGAATTGTAAGGGTCAGAATAGGCAAGTTAGTTAGACCCAGTGACCCTTACTATGCAGGAAGGCTGAATTTACTGGAAGGGCGTTGTGTGGAGAGCGGTGATGTAGCAGCACACGTCCTGCAACACGTGCAGCCCCGCTGAAGAGACTCGCATCCGATGCTTCCGATTCTTCTCTTAGGCAGGGCAGTTCCGGATTGATCTCAGAAGAATTCAGGAACTTGATCCCTCTCACGCCAGCCGCATTGACCAGCAGGGCAGACTTGAAGGCGGCTTTGACTGGCTTGTGCACCAACCTGCATGAATATGACTGAAGTGCCGGAAGGAGGTAGGAGGTGAGCCTGCTCTAGAGACTAAGGAGAATGAGATACGTGCTTGTGCTTACTCTGACCATGGCCCTTGTTTTAAAGGAGAGGTTAAAAATTACTCAGTTTACGTGTATGCCTGGACTTTCAAAGGATTCATTTAGAAACTGGAAATGGTGGTTGTTTCCTAGGAGGGGCACTGGGTGGCTGGGGCAGAAGGGGCAGGGAGACTCCTCACTATGGACCCTTCGTACTTCTAACATTTTATACCATATGCATGGATTAGCTATTTAAAACCTATTTTAAAATTAGTGTGTGCATAGGAATGTTTTAAGGGAACACATCCAGAATCTTAGAGCTGATATATAGATGGTGGGATTGTAGGTGCTTTTGTATCCTCTTTGTATTCTTCATTGTGTTTCCAGCTTTCTACAATGAGCATATATTGCTTCTGTCATTAGTTTGTGAAAGTTATTTTTTTAACCTGAATTTTAGAGACTGTATTTTTGGATATCCAACTGCCCAATTTGGAGGTCCTGGAGGACCTCAACTTTACACAGGTAAAGGAGAGTATTCCTACACTTGGATCCAAACCATACAGTTCTAATAAAGTGTGAAAATATTCCTGATTATAGCAGTTGTTGCATAGGAGAAAGGGCACTGGACTTGGAAGCAAACATACTATAGTTCAAATCCTAGCGCTGCCAGAATACAGTTACATGACGTTGGACAAACTCTCAGTATGACTGATGTGCATCTTGGGTAGTGTTGACGACTAGGCCTGAGAAGTATGCAGTGGGAAACCTGAAAAAGAACTTGGACTTTGTTCTAAGAGTAATGGGCAGGCATTGAATAATTCTAAACTGAGGCCTTTCAGATTTGTTGTAGGAAAAAACCACCCTTGCTGCTATGTTGAAAATGAATTCGAAGAAGAAGCAAAATGGAGGCTGGATAATTGGTCGGAAGCTGAAAAGGGACATTGGTAGCCTGGTCTGTGGGAAAATAGATAGAAATGAAAGAATTCAATAGATAGGAGGCAAAATCAACAAGATGGTGACTGTTTGGTGTGGAGTTTGGATAATTGGTCGGAAGCTGAAAAGGGACATTGGTAGCCTGGTCTGTGGGAAAATAGATAGAAATGAAAGAATTCAATAGATAGGAGGCAAAATCAACAAGATGGTGACTGTTTGGATGTGGAGTTTTGGAGAAGGGAGAGAGGCTGGTCAAAGGATAGTGGTGAATTAAGGAGTGACAGGTTGAGTCTACCTGGAGTGAGGATAGATCTGGAAATAAGACCACAGTGGTCTCCTTTCCATTGCAATGGGTGGCTTTGCCTCGATTAAGGGCCCCCAAAGAATCCTTCAGGATAACTGGAGCCTATCCTATAAGAGAGAGAAAAAGGCTGGTGATCAGGGTGAGAGGGGGCAGGTAGAGAAAGAAGGAGAGAAAGTGAGGAAACATTTATGTTTTGATATAGCTATTGGGGAAGGAGGAGTTTGTCCAATAACTTTCTCTCCTGTTAGCTCCAGAGTGACTAGAAGACCCTACAGAGGGCTTTTAAGAAGCTACATGTCGATAGTAGTGGCTACGTTTCCTCCCCAGAATTCAGGTCAGCTCTTAAGCTCAGCCAAGTCCTCCTTTATGACGATGAGGTTTATCAGGTCCTGTCAAAGTATGGCCAGAAGTTAGATGGAAAAATAGACCACAAATCCTTTCTGGAAGAAGCTTGCAAACCCACACCTGATGCCGCAAACCTCCACCAGGTGCAGACATAAATCCATCATATATCCTCTTAACGCCACCGCTTGGTTATTCCCTACAGGACTGTCCTCATAGGAAGTCATTTGATGCTTTCTGGGCATTACTGTTTTCTAAACCCCATTATCCAACCCAAAGCACGTTCAGCCTTCCAGTGTCTCTTCCTGTCATACATAATTGGAAAGCTTTGGCAATGTGGTCTCACTGTTCTTTTTATACCAAAGAAACAGGTATAAAGTCCTACCTCCAGTAGTTTTTAGAAATTACCTTTCTACTTTCAATTATAGTTCAAGAAATTCTTAGCCCAACTTCTTCCTTCTAGAATTCATGATACAGTAATGAAATGCCTTCCCCTGCAGCCTCTCCTCACCACGTATATTTGGGCCATCATCAGCCTCGGGTTCAGATTCAGAATAATTATTATTCAGTTCCAATTTGACAGTTCTAGGGCTTCCAGAAATATAGTAGTCAGAACGTTTCATTATAGTCATAAAGCTTTAAGTACTATATTTTATTGACTCTTGCTTTTAAGCTACACATAATAAATGAGGCTGGTTGGGAATAGAGAGAGCAAAAGGTGCCCAGGTGCCCATTTCTCTTGAGGTCCTTTCACCTGGCACCTTCTCTCTATTGCTCAGCCCAGAGTTCCTGCTCCAAGTTCCCACCGCCCTCTTCTATGGTTGGGTAACTTCCTGCTATCTCCCCCGGCCCCATAACACTGTCTGCTGCCTCCCGAATGCTCTGCTTCAGCTCTTCCTACCAGGGGGAGGCTTTGGCCAAGATTATAATGGGACCTATTTGCAGACCTTCATCAAGACTGCTGCTTATCTTCCAAGCGAGCTAGAAATAGTTGGGTCCCTCCAGCTCTAACCTAGCAGTTCTTTTCTGTGGATGGCTCTTTACTTGGCCCCAGTTTGTCCATCATGTGCACACACGTGTACACTGGCAGGCATCCTGTGCACACATACATGCAGGCAGCCCTGCACCTGTGCCGCCTGATGCGTGCAGGCAAATGCCTGTGTCTTCCTCCTAGCTGTACACATGTAGGCACCCAGGTCCGGGGTTTTAGGGTATTCGATAAATAAAGTCATGTTTTCTCCTGTCAGTGCCTAGAATCATTAGAGATGTAGGTGTCAGATGGAGATAAAAATGTCTATTTTGCGACTATTTGGGGGCTGTGACTTCAATCTGCAGCGAGAGTAAGATTGCAGCATTTCATGTCAGATTAAACTCACGCATAAAAAGCACAGGAAGCTGGAAATCTCCCCAGCAGCCCAGAGAGAACTCTTGCTTGTTTCCTGTGGGCAGGTTCGCACCCAGAGAGGAAGGGGCAGAGGTAAGCTTGCCTGGGTCTGCCTTCTAAACACCCCAATCAGGAAGCTGAGGGATGGAGGAGGGCTGCTGAGAGATGCTAAGAGTTATTGCTGCAGTGATCTCTGTCCACCTGGGACACACATTTACATGGATAAATCCCTACAGCATGCCCCAGGTACATGGGGGATCAGATGCCTGGAGCCGAGCAATCAGAAAATGAGTTAGAATCAGAGCTGAAGGCCACTGGAAAGGAAGTGAGACTTAGGGGACAGGCTCCGGAGTTGGACGTCTGCAGCTGAGTTTCACCTACACCAGTGGTCGGCAAACTGCGGCTCGGCAAACCGCGGCTCACGAGCCACATGCGGCTCTTTGGCCCCTTGAGTGTGGCTCTTCCACAAAATACTGACTTCTGCACATGGGCCACGAAGTTTCAATCGCACTGTACGTGGGCGCCCGCATGTGGTATTTTGTGGAAAAGCCACACTCAAGGGACCAAAGAGCCACATGTGGCTCACGAGCCGTGGTTTGCTGACCATGGACCTACACCAAGGCTTGGGTCTGGAGCCCTGAGCGGAGCAGCCAGCTGATGAATGGAACAGACAATAGGACCTGAGAGGGGGGAAGTTGCGAGAAAGCTGAGAAGAGCATGAAGCTGAAGCTGCCATAGGAAGTACCATTAGTAAATACTGAATTAGTTTATTTACTCCATGTTTCAGTACAGAATTTGCGATGGCCAAGATTTGTGTGTGAATAGGCATTGGAGAGAGAATGTAGGAGTGCAGGCATGTGAGCTATTGCCAGATAACATGCGGCCAGGTTCCTGTATGGGAAAGAGCGGAGAGATAACCTTCCACAGGAACAGAGGGGCTCTGACTACCAACCATCACTTGGAGGATGAAGTTAGAGTTCCCAACCCCCACTTGCCCTAAAGGAAGAATACTGACGTGTTCCAGAACAAGCCTTGGGGTGGGTGTAAGAACAAGCCCTGGGGTTTAAATTTTTTTCATGATTTGCCTTTGAATTTTGATTTTTAGTTTGAGTTGGTTCCAAGGATCTGACTCTTTGGGAGAAGGGATGAAGGAATAGGTAATTATAATAGCTCACATGTATTGAACATTCACTGTGGCTCAAGCACAGTCTAGAGTGCTTTGAATGTACCAGTTCACTTACTCCTCATAGCAACCTTATCAGGTATATGTGCTTTTAATAGCTCCATTTTGTAGATGTTGAAGCAGACGTGAAGAGGCTCAGCAATTTGCCTCAGCAACGGCACACAGCTAGTACACAACCGAGCTG
Source organism: Myotis davidii (assembly GCF_000327345.1). Lineage (NCBI taxonomy): Eukaryota > Metazoa > Chordata > Mammalia > Chiroptera > Vespertilionidae > Myotis > Myotis davidii. The sequence goes on along the minus strand of NW_006297021.1, from coordinate 6,205,885 downwards.
GTCCAAATCCAGGCATTCTGGCTGCAGAAGCCACAGTCTAAACAACTAGGGTGGCGGAAAAGAGGGTGGAATCAGCCCAGTCTTGGATCCTTCCCATGTGCAAGGATCAGAGCCCCGCCTCAGGCTAGTTCTGAATTCACATCCTACAGTTGGGGTCTACATTTCGGTGGGCCTGCACCTTAACCGTGCAGGCCAAGCATCGTCTCCTGCTCAGAACACAGGTGGATGTTGCAGGGAGAAGCAGGGTCGTTGCTCCTGCTGACAACTCCTCAGAATGTGCACATTATTCAACAGATGACAAGGTGGCTGCATGAGTACTTTCTAGTCTCTGCTGAAGTTGGGAGGGAACAGAGGCCAGAAACAAGAGGTCTAGGGGAGATGCGGGATTCTAAGAGGCCCAGCGCCATTCATTCCACAAGTATATTTATTCGGCTCCTAACTGCATGCCCCTTGTCGCCTTCCGTTTCTTGGTGTGTTACTCTGCGTAGATATCCATCCCCAGGTTTCTGGGGATCCATACTTGTGGGGAGTCAGGTGGGCACTTACATAGCTGCTTCTCCACCTTCCTTGCCTGGCATCTCGCAGCCTAGACAGGAGGCCCCAGCGATATGCGCGCTGTTTGTTCAATACGCTTGGAAGCACAAGTGAGCTCTGTATTACCGCCCTTTCGGCCTGTGGCCGGAGTGCCTGGAAGTGCCTACTTCTCGCCCTGCAGAGCCACAGGACACACCCAGAGCACAGCCATCAGCTTTGTTCCTCAAGCCCCTGGAGAAAACCTTTGATTTCATGGGATGATTATTTTTCTTCTTGCCCACTCAAGGATGAAGCCCAAGAAACAAGAGGTTGCTCCTTTCAGAGGCATCACAATGGGTCACCTCCAGCCAAACCCACTGTTTTTTGTTATTCCTGGGTTTGGTTGAGCCTCTCTTGGAAACCATTACTATACAACTCACTTAAAAGAAAGAGTGGAGGGATTGGGCCTAAGAGACTCAGACGGAGGGGGGAGGAGTTGGGGGACTTGAGACAGCCAGGCTGGAAGTAATGTGTTGTCCGAGAAAGTACAGGAAGGACACATTAAAGTTTCACTCCGATTTGAATCAAGGCCATTTTGTAGTGACATTTTTAACCTTTTGAAAAGTCAAACTACTCCAAGTTTGACTTTTAGGCAAGCCTAGAGAACTGGAACTTCGGATGAAGGTTTCAGAAAAGGACAACACACACACACACACACACACACACACACACACACACACGAAGGGGGAAGGAAGGGGAGGGAGACTTTTATCCTAAAGTCATTGTAAATCCAAAGCAGGGTTTTATCCTCCACAGTTAAATGAGAAAGAAAAAAAATCAAGAATACCAACATTCGAGGTACAAAGACTGTCATGGGCCAGTGGAAGTTTGCAGAATTATATGTAAATGACCAAAGTTTCTTACTGTGGTGGCCCTGTGCATTTCCAGAGCTAATCCCAGAGAGAAAATCTACTTAGCAAAAGAAAGTTTTGTCTAATTTGGTTAACAGTTGAGAAGTGACAAAAATGCTGAATATATTAATAATTTATATTTCCAGGGTAACACTATATCTGTAATGCTTCACTGCCAGGGGAATTCAGATGGGCTTAGTGCTCGGAGGAGAAAAGCCTGAAAGGCCTTCCTCAGATTCTGTACCCCGCGCTGAGGAAAATGGGTGTAAGACATGTGTTCCAATAATAGGCGCCATGCAGGCTCCCCTTTTGCTTGGTTTGTTTCCGTCCCATATTGCTCAGTGTATATTTGTTATCCAGAGGGCCTCCTGGCCTTAGACTCACTTTCATGCTCCAACTATGTCAGTTCATAAAGGAGGAGATATTTGTTTGCACATCACAGTTTTTAGATAAGTACTGCAGCAACATGTAGTGCATGTCAGGACAAGAACCACTTACAAGGCCTTTTCTAAAGTTTATAATTTCCCCCTCCCCCACAAAAAACAACAACAAACACATACACATTTAAGTTTCAATGTATGGGCAGTGGAATGGAATGAGGCAATTTGTTTTGTCCTGTCTCTGTATAATCAAGTTTGATGGTTTACAAATTGCAGGTCATCCTATTCCATGACCTCAGTAAACAGCACAGGTCAGAGCTCCCTTAAACCCTGTCCACAGAAACAGAGTAAGCTAATCATTGTCCTCCAGCTAATCTGGGAGCAGACAGACCATCACAGTTGAGCTAAATGGCCCCGGGAAACAGAACCTGCTACATAATTTAGAATTCTTTATGTAATTGCATCAAAGCCAACAGGAGCAAAAAGAAAAGATGGAACAAAGAAAAGGGTCAATAAAGGGAAACATGTAAATCCCCATAAACACAACTTTAGCTGATTGGGCACCTTACTGAATTCTGTCTGTTTATATAAGACAACAGCCAGGCTTACTTTGCTGTTTAGGTCTTAGAAAAACATGACCTTAGCTCGCTATTTTAAACGTATCCCTGTTTTATGGGTAAGGTGCAGATCCAACTGGAGTTGAAAATCATAATCCCTTAAAGATACTAGCCAAGTCTCCCCTAGACAGTCTAGCCCCAAACTTGCCTGTGTTCTGGGTGGAGCAGGAAGGTTAAATACCCCCTCCTTGCCCACCCCCTGGGATGGGGAAGAGGGGAAGCGTTTGCTTCCAGGCCTGAGAACCTGAACCCCAAGCCAGTGGCACAGAGTGGGGATCCTCATTGTGGGGTATGCAGAGGAAACCGTCCCTGGAGAGCTCATTTCCTAGCCCAGCCGTGCTGGTCTCTCACCCTGATTCCTAGTCCCCTGGAAGCTGAGCCCATCTGTGCGTAAAAGGCGATGCCAGCTTCTCTAAACCTCCGGAGCAGGGTTAAAACACAACGAAACAGCAAACCTTCCTTGGATGTTGTTTTTAAGCCATACCTCAGAAGTTATATGCACTTAGAGACGTGTTAAGGCTGTAAATTTTGTCTCCCACTCAGCGGGCTGAGTGTCACCACTCTCCAGACCAGCGGGCACCTACATCCCTGGGCCTTGTTGTGGGGCAGGAAGGGCAGCGGGTCCGAGCTGGGCAAGTCCTCCAAAGCCAGTTTGGGGCGAGTCCTTGGACCTGAATTATCTGAGAGCCAATAGCCCCATTACTCACGTCTGCCCTTCCCCTGAGCAAATGCCCAAGATGCATGTGGGGCAGAGCGGGTCTGCAGCCTCAGGGAAGCCTCAAAATCCAGTCCCAAGGACACCTCCACTTAGTCCCCCCCCCCGCCCCCTCACACTGCACAGGGGTGGGGGGAAGTTCCCCAAATCACTGGGGGCCATCACCTTAGCCCCTGTGAGCCCCTGGCCCTGGCTGGGCACATCCGAGGGATGGATTGTGGAGGAGCAGAAGGTAAAGAAAGCCATCTCTTTGGGTCTTTAACAGAACACATTTATTGCCGGGGGAGACCGTTCAGAAGACTTGCTTTGCACTTGGCCTTCCCCACCCGCTGTTGGTCGGGACACTATATACACCTGTGCAACACGCAGTATCTCCTAAGCAGCGCAGCGGCCCGTGCCCAGAGAAAGCGGGCGGGCGGCCGGTGTCAGAGAACTTGGGGGTGCTGGGGCGGGTGCAGGTTGAGGCTGTTGGGGTGGGCGTGGCCGATCAGGTTGAGGTAGTGTCGATCCAGGCCCTGCACCGGCGCTAGGAAGGGG
>NW_006297021.1:6195838-6202042 GCF_000327345.1 Myotis davidii | reverse complement strand
CTCGGACGCCTCCCCGGGGCTGTGGCCCCCGAACTCGGGCCCCGCTGGGTGCAGCTGATAGGAGAAATCCGGCTCCGAGAGCGACCCCAGCGGCGGGAAGGCGGGCTCGGCGCCCAGGCGGGCCTTGGACTGCAGGAAGGCGAGGATGCGCGCGTACTTGGTGTCCTTGGTCTCCATGCGCTCCACGGTGGTGAGGTAATGCACCAGGTTCTTCATGCACTCGTGGTAGCCGTAGTGGAAGTAGTTGGCAAACTCTGCTAACAGTTCTGCTGGAGGGCGGGAAAGTCATAGACAGGAAAGAAACTGAGCGGCCCCTTCCCTGCCGGGAGCCCCTGGCGGGTGCAGGCACCTCCCACCACACTTTCTGGCCAGAGTTCCCACTGGAGGTCCGCCTCCCCTCTCCCCAGTCTGGAGAAAGGAAAAGAACAAGCCAGAGGCCTGCTTTCTCCGCCCCTCCCCACCTGAGAGGAGGCAACGGAACCAACCAGCCCAGAACCCTCCCAGCCCGTCCGCTAGCCTTTGCAGGACCCCACCGCGCCCGCTCTGCCCGGTCGGGAGAGGAGGCCTCTCCTGCGCGCCTTCCTCCTACCGCCACCCCCAGGTCTGTGTGGCGCACGCTCCCGGCCGGGTTTCGCCTGGCCCAGCCCGTGCGCACCTTTTTCCCTTCCCCGGGGAAAGTCAGCCGAGTGCAGCGCCCGCAGGTACTGGACGGTCATCTCGAGGATCTCCGCCTTCTCCAGCTTCCCGGAGGTCTGCAGGGGAGAAGGGGCCTCAGCGCGCGCAGGCGCAGGCCAGCCCAGGGGCCAGTGCGCGGTGCGATCTGCCGAGGACTAGCGAGCGGCTGCTGTGCACCGCACGGTGCCTGGACTTGGCGCCCAGGCGGGGAAGGAGGCTCCCGTACGGGCCCTCTCTGTCCCCGGATCCCGGCATCTAGGCTGAGGGTGGCAGCAGAGGGTCCCCGGCATCTAGTTCTCTGTTCTCACTGCCATACGTTACCTGCTTCGCCAGGGCCATGGGCACCGTCTTGCCCAGCTCGTTCAAACAGCGGTTAATCCGGTCCCTCCGCCGCTTTTCTATCACTTTGTGGGAAACGCGGGTTCTCTGGGAACAGAAGTTTGTGAATTTCCGATGGCTTTACCCAGGGAGTGGAAATCCCCATGGAAACCCCCCTGCCCACTGGCTTCCTAGCTCCCCGTGCTGCCCAGGGGCTCTCGCCCGGAACGGGCCCGTTCCTCTCCACACGTGGATAAAACGAGCTCTGCCCTCCTTCGCCGTGTTGGCGCGCTCCCGTCCGGTCTCCCTACTCGCTGGGCTACACCCGAGCTGAGGGCCAAGGCTGTGGGGAGGTGGCCACTAGGCCTGGGCTGGTCGCGGATTCAGGAGTCTCCTCCCTCCATCCTCCTCCCCTTCCCAAACCACTCAGCTGCTTTACAGGAGAAGTCACGCGTGGTCACGTCCCTGCCCTCGGCCCAGCCAGGTGGCCCCTGGGGGGTCAGTGCCCCACCATCAGAGCGCAAGAGCCGTCCAGCCCCAGCAACTCACTCTGCGTTCCTTGAGCTTGTCTGACATCCTGGTGAGAGCGCGTCCTGGAGAGGCGGGGGCGCGGCGCCGTCCACCGTCCGCTCTCCGCCCCGTGCGCCCCTTTCAGGGTCCCAGGTAGACTGCCGCCCCCCAGCGCCGAGGGGCTGCCTTATAAAGCGGTCACCCAGGGCTCCAAGTGCATTCACGAGTTGAATTATTCCATAGGATTAGGGAGCTGCGTTTGAGGGATGTATGCATTCAAGATCAGTTTTAAAGAAGTTAAGGAAAAAAAATTTAGCAGCCGAGGGGGGCGAGCTGGGGGTAGATGAGCTTTGTTAATCCACGTGGCCCTTCAAAGGACACGTGATTGGCGGGGAATAACATTTGCATGGCAACAGCCCGGGCAGGAAAAGGAGGCGGTAGCTGGGGCCGGTGTCGAGCGAGGGAGCGCCCATAGCCACAGGCGCAGAGCGCAGGGGCGCAGCGGCCACGGGCACCAGGGGGTGAGGACCCTCACAAAACAGTGTCGCCTCCTTTAGTCCCACCACCGAGTCTCACACGATTGCCTGTTTACAAATCCCAGCAAGGGCGCAGTCCCAGCGCCCAGTGCGCTTTAAAGCCTGTCCAGAGCCATTAAAGTAATTAAGTAAGCCTTTAATAGGCTGTTCCGCTGGGTTCAAGGGAGAGCCCTTGGAGACGGAGGCGCCCCGTTTGTTCCCAGGCTTTTCTCACACGACTTGGTGACACGTCCATCTCCCCCTTTTTGTCGACGCCGCTTCATTTGTCCGGACATCCCGGCAGGTGTGGGCTGCGGCTGGCACACGAGGCTCCCGCGCTGCGCCACCCCTCCCGCCCGCCTTTGGCACGCGACGCTCCCCCTTCTCCCTGACCACGTCGCTCGCTTTCTTTTCTGTGTGTGGTGGGAGGGGGGTGGTGGGAGGATTGGGGGGCAACACAGAGAAGAGTGGGCCGAGAAGAAAAGGGGGCATGCAGCTGGCCCAGGCGAGCATTATGCAACGTCACCTGCGAGAGGGGGCGCCTGCAGACCCCTATTCATTTGCCTAATTTTGGTCAATTTAACAAACTTCAGGAGAAATTATTGTGGCTTTGTCAGGGAGGGTGAAGCCTTCTGATCGAATTAACAGCATGTTTTGATCCGGTAAATGTCATTAGAAAGGGAGAAACAATCGCGCTTAGAGGGCTCTGAGTAATGCGCCTAAGTGGAGACGCCAAAGCGCACAGCTCACAAAGGGAGCAAGTAGCTGCCACAGGGAACTTTTGTACCCGCCCATCGCCCAAGTTTTGACACAAAAAGGCATTATTTCATACTTGAATACATTTAATCCAACGATTGTCTATTTTCTGCAAACATATTTTCACAGCATTGTTAACTTTTTATGTCCCCCTTTCGAGGACGCCTTTTCTTAACGTTTGAGGGCCGGAGAGCGCAGACACTTTGGGCATCAATATTTGTCACTGAAAAGGGCTCCGTGAAGTTAGGGAAGTTGATCTCTTTTTTATGGTTTTAGAGAGCGAATATATGGGGGGGGTGGGGGAGGGAGGGAAGGCACCAACAGAAACCAGGGAGGACGTTTGCTGGACGGGCCCACGGGGAAAGAAGGGGAGGGATCTCCGCTGGCTGCGCCTCTCCACAACCTGGACCATCCGCCAGCGGGGCTCCTCCTGCACCAGCAGGGCTCGCTCGCAGTCTGCTGCTTTGGAGTTGTACTCTGGGGGCTCCAAGCTTTCAGTGTGTGTGTGGGGGGGGGAGAGGGGAGCGTGTAGGGGGAGCCTTCTTACAGATGGAAACTATGAAAATGGCTTTTGTTTCATGACCTGACTTGGAGCCTCTTCCTAATCGGTTCCATTTGAGAAACCAGATGTCCCCTGAGACATTTTCCCCTCCTTTCTGCTCTCCACCTCCCCTTCAATTCTTTCTACTCTGCTGACGATGGCAAGGCCCCAGGCTCTCTCCTTGAGCCTGGTTAGTTCTTCGCAGCGGCGGCTGGGGGGGAGCCCTGCTCTCCCGTGGGAACTAGGGAGCTCCTAGGGCGCAGAGGCCATGCTGTGCTGTGTGGGGCACTGGGACAGCCAGCAGCCTACCTGCCTCCCGCCTGGGAGGTGCTGAGCTCAGTCTGCACCCCTAGGTGCCCTCTCCATCTGGCTTTCTGTCTTCTCAAGAAGTTTCTGTTCTACTTCATGCCAGACTGGACACAGCCTGCACCCTCCCGCAGGTTGCTCTGCCAGCGGGGGTGCCCTCTCAGGGGTTGTCAATTTCAGTATATTCACTCGCACACAAAGGGATTAAACTCGAACCCTTATCATCCAAATTAACTAACGTGAATGGGTAAAAGGGAGCGCGCACACTTCTCACCCCCGCCCCCTTTAAGCCATCGGACTAGCGTTGATCCTCTTACTGCTGGTGTTAACCACCAGCTGCAGGCACCTTTCATGGCCACATTTCATTCTGTGCAAACTGTTTAATTTCCCGTGTTTGCTGGGGAGCTGGGCTCCAGGGCTAGCCCAGGGCTGCAAGTACCCGAGTGTGTTTAGGGGCCCAAGTGAGCAGAAGGCGAATGAGCGGGCGGAGATGGGTCGGAGAGGTGCGCGCCCTCTTGATGTCCTCTTGGGGCTGCAGCTCTTGGGGGAGGAAGGCCTCCTCTTCCCGGTCAGGTGAGGGAAAGGGGGTTCCCTTTCTCCCTTACCAGCCTGAAGGCTGGAACCAAGGGCAGTGCAGGCAGGGATCCTCCTCGCCATCTCCTCCCTCACCCTCCTCCCCGGGGTGGTGAGAGTGTCCCCATCTTAACCTGGTTTCCGCCAAAATGAGAGCAGAGCAACAAAGCGCGGTGGTCACTGGAACCAGACAGTTCAGACTTCAGCTCCACCACCTACAGGGCGAAGCTTTGGGCTGCTCCCTGAATCATGCTGTGCCTCAGTTTCCTCTTCTGTAAAATGGAGACAAGTTCTGTACCTACAGGTCACAGGTGGCCACTGGAAGGAAGTCAGCAAACATAGGCAAGGCACCTAAAACCAGGCTTTCCTACTCGACGAAAGGCGTTATTTTACATGGAAGCCTCTTCTTGTTAAGTGGCTCTAATAGACCAGTGTTTGTGGGGTTTGCAGGATTGTATGGTATTTTCATATTTTTTAAGATATATTTTTATTGATGTCACAGAGGAAAGGAGAGGGAGGGAGAGAGAGAGAAACATCAGTGATGAGAGAGAATCATTGATCGGTGCTTCCTGCACGCCCCACACTGGGGATCGAGCCCACAACCCGGGCATGTGCCCTTGGCCGGAATCGAACTTGGAACTCTTCAGTCCGCAGGCCAACGCTCTATCCACTGAGCCAAACTAGCTAGGGCTATTTTCATATTTTTATCTCATTGCTAAGAAAGCTTCACTCTCCCTGAAAAAGCCACAGTAATTTCTTAAATTGACCAAAATTGGGCAAATGAGCCCATGGACGCCCCTCCACAGGTGACCAGCTGTGCTCTCCCAGCGTGTGAGCCTGAAAAAGGCTGTAAGTGCGTAGCCTCTCCACAGCAGAGTCATTTCAAGTGATTTGAAAGATAAGCATCAAAATCAAAGCGAAACTGGGAAGGAAGACTATGTAGAAATTAGACAACGCTGATTAAATATTAGTCTGCGTTTAGACTCCTGGAGAGACATGCAGGCACATGATCATTGCATTATGGAAGGGGACAGCGCCGTGAACACCCTGTACAGAATTGGAACAAGCAGAGCTCGCAAGCCGCCTCGCTGGGGGGATCCTTTCAATCCATCCCACTTAGCACAGCCTGGATGTCCCCACCTTGGCTCTCTTGCTGTCATTCCGGGGTGGCCATTCCTACCTGGGACTTGCCCATCAGGTCGCCATCAGCTGTCCAATGCCAAATGGTGGCCTCCAGCTTTGGCCTGAGCAGTGCTTCTCAAGCTTTGAAGTGCTCAAATCAACTGGGGATCTTGTTAAATGCAGATTCTGATTCCCTGAGGTCACGTTTACACCGCTCAGCTCAGTGTGGTTGTGTTGAAGGAAGGAAAACTGGGACCAGAGCCTCTAGGATTGTTTAGGCATCAGTGCTGGAGCTAATTCTATAGCAGTCTCTCACATGACCTCATTGGATCATAGTTCAACATTTACTTTTGGACTTTTAAATGAACTAGGGGAGCTTGGCTGGTGTGTCCAGTGGTTGAGCATCGACCTATGAATGAGGAGATCATGGTTTGATTCCTGGGTAGGGCACATGCCTGAGTTGCAGGCTCAGTCCTCAGTGGTAGGCATGCAGGAGGCAGCCGATCAATGATTATCTCTCATCATTGATGTTCCTAACCCTCTCTCCCTCTCTGAAATTAATATATATATGAACTAGGGGAAGTGTAACTATAACCACTGAGGGAGAAAGAATACTTTTAGGGAGATTGCAGGATAGATGAAGGTATTGCTTTCCCTTTTATTTTTTATGTTAATATCACTTAGAAGTATGTTACAGATGCTGTGAATGGTGTCCATAATATGCTTTGATTATTCTAGGCCAGTGGTCGGCAAACTGTGGCTCGGCAACCCGCGGCTCGCGAGCCACATGTGGCTCTTTGGCCCCTTGAGTGTGGCTCTTCCACAAAATATCGGCTCTTCCACAAAATACCGACTTCTGCGCATGGGCCAAGAAGTTTCAATTGCATG
>NW_006297021.1:6194493-6195808 GCF_000327345.1 Myotis davidii | reverse complement strand
CCTGCACGTGGTATTTTGTGGAAGAGCCACACTCAAGGGGCCAAAGAGCCGCATCTGGCTCGCGAGCCGCAGTTTGCTGACCACGGTTCTAGGCAACTGGCTTTCTTTGGGAGCCGATAATTACAGCTTTTGCTCTGTGTTCATTTGAGCAACCATCCAGAAGTGATCACTGAGGAGTTTTGGCTGAATTGATATAACTGGATTTTGTTCCTCTTGAACGTCCCATAAACAGGCTGCCAAGAAGACAAGTTTTGATTAAGACGAGTAAAACCTGGAGTATTTGCTTCCTGTGGCTGCTATAAAAAATTACCGTAAACTTGTGGCTTAAAACAACAGAAACTTTTCTCTCACAAGCGGGAGGTCAGAAGTGTGCAGTCAGGAGCACAGGCTGCCATTAGGTGTCAGCAGACACATGCTTCCTGGGGGGGCGGGGAGGAGCTAGAGGAGAATCTGGTTTTGTCTTCATGGCTCCATGGCTGCCAGCGTCCCTTCCTCTAGTCCCTGCATCCGCAGTCACATGGCCTTCTCTTCCCTGTGTCAGATCTCCTGCATCTGGGTAATCTCCCCCGCTCAGGGTGCTTCACTTGATCAAATCTGCAAAGTCATCGTTTGCCATATAAAGTAACGTTTATGGGTTCCAGGAACGGGACCGTGGATGTCTTTGGGGGATATTATTTAGCCTCCCACACCTGGTTAAATGCCACAGCAGGTGCTCAGACAGCACCTGTGTACAACAAGGCCAGCAGAAGTGGGCAGAGGCCTGGGCAAGAGGAAGGGGGAGAGTAAAAGGAAAACATGTTCTGCTTCCCAACTTAGCAGAGCTATGCCCCCCAACCCTCCCATACTCAGTTTTCTTCCTTCTTTTTTTCTGCTGCTTTCCCTTCTCCTTTCTTACTCCCCTTGCATCACAGGGCCCCTTCTCCCAGGCCTCAGAATTGAAGCTGCTGTGATATATTAATGCTGCATGATGAGTTAATCTGGAGTTTGCTAACCTATGACCCTCATTCCCGTTTACACACACACACACACACACACACACACGCACACACACTGGCTCTGTCTCAAAACTAGCTACTTAAGCCTGGCCTGCGTGGCTCAGTGGTTGAGCATTGACCCAACCAGTAGGTCTCGGTTTGATTCCTCATCAGGGAACATGCCCAGGTTGAGGGCTCTATCCCCAGTGTGGGGAGTGCAGGAAGCAGCCAGTCAGTGATTCTCTCTCATCATTGATGTTTCTATCTCTCCCTCTCCCTTCCTCTCTGAAATCAATAAAAATATATCTAAAAACAAGCAAACAAAAAAAACTAGCTAATTA
>NW_006297021.1:6190482-6194413 GCF_000327345.1 Myotis davidii | reverse complement strand
TCCCAATACCCCTCTTCTAGTTGGCTATTGGTCTTTTGAAAATGTCATGCTCATGCTTACTGGGACCTGTGACTTAAAGAATCTGGATATAAATTCTAATTCTGCTAACAGATGGTCTTGGGCAAGTTGCTGCCCCTCAGTTTCTGCATCTATAAAACAGAAATGATGGCTCCTACCTCCTAGGCTTGTTGAGGGGCTCAATGAGGTAATGCTTGGTAGTCCCTGGCATAATGTCCACAGCATAGGAGGCGCACAGGGGCTGAGATCGTGCACCTGATCCATTCCTGGAGCAGTGCTCATATTACAGTTGGGAACAGAACCCCATGTGCTGTCTTTTAGGAGTTTATGGAGTGAGATGGAGTCAAACAGGGAATCCTATATAATAAAAGCTGAATATGCTAAGTGTCCAACCATTTGTTTGACCAGTCGCTATGACATGCACTGACGACCAGGGGGCAGATGCTCCAACTGGTAGGTTAGCTTGCTGCTGGGTCCGGCCATTTGGGACTGGGTGAAATGGGCCAGACACACCCTGGAGCCCTCCCACGGTCCCTCCCTGGCCCTAATCATGCACCGGTGGGGTCCCTCACCCTAGCCTGCACCCTCACCTGTGCCCTCTCGCAATCCGGGACCTCTCAGGGGATGTCAGAGAGCCAGTTAGGCACAATCCCCACAGGCCAGGCCAAGGGACGTGCACTGGGCCTCTAGTCTGTTATAAGCTGACAGGGTGCGATGGCAGGAGAAACTCAGGGAGGACTGCCTGGAGGAGATGACGGATGAACCAAACCCTGAAGGATGTGTATTAGCTCCCTAGGACTCCCATAGCAAATTACCACAAACCTGGTAACTTAAAACAATGGACATTAATGTTCTCACAGTTCTGGAGGCCAGAAGTCCAAAATCAAGGTGTCAACAGAACAAGGCACCACCTGAAGGCTCTAGGGGAGACTTTCTTCCTTGTCTCTCCAGCTTTTGGTGGCACCACGTTCCTCGGTTTGTGGCAGCATGACCCCAATCTCTGCCTCTGTCTTCATGTGGCTTCCCATGGTCTCGCCTCCTCTTTTTATAAGGACACTTGTCATTTAATGCAGAGTTTGTGAAGGACCTCGACCAAGGAGGGCTCCTGGGATTCTCAGACAAAGATGTGGTGGCTTCAAGGAGGAGGAGATGCCCAGCAGGATCCGCCGCGGGGAGAGAGGAAAATGCTCCCAGGATTCCCAGCGTCCATGGGGATTGAGCATGGAGGTCTTCATCAAACTCTGCCAGGTTGTGGAAAGTGGGGCACAGAAAGGAGGCTTTCCCTGACCTGGCCTGTGAGGACAGGGGTGTTTCTCAGCTGCTGAAGTCACTGTGTGTGCCGGAGAGATAGCCCTCCTAGGCACTGCCAGCTGGAGTTGATGAGGTGTACCTTGGACCAGACAGCCAGGACTCTGCTGCTCTTCCTTCTCAGAGGCTAATGGCAATGACGCTCCGTGTGTAGACAGACAACATCCCGTACCTCTCAGGCACTGCGCTCCGCTGGGCACCAAGTGCTTTGCAGAGCTGTGCTCCTTGAATCCTCACAACAGTGAGAAAAGTATTATGTTTAATTCAGTGAGAAAGAGACAGACTTGGGGGAGTCAAGGACGCGTAAGGGTATATAACCATTAGCTGGTAGAGCCAGACACAAACTGAGGCGGATCTAACCCAGGACCACGCCCTTGCCAGCCTTGCTGTGGCCTGGAGCCCACTGAGATTACAAGTCCTGGGAGAGACCTCTCAGCGAGGGACTCACCTGCCTTCCAAGGACCAAGCGTAGCTGCTGCTTCACAAAGCAGGGGGGCAGTTCTCAATGCCCAGTGACCTTGTCCTCCCCCTCTGGGCCCCCATAGGTGCAAGTTACCTTTGAGCTCAAGTCTGTCTCTCACGCTCACTCTTTACGTTTCTGAAACTCCAGTGACTAGCAGTGACTCCCGAACTCTTACATATCAGAAGCCTTCTGACATCACACGTTCCTGGGTCCCGTTCCAGACTTGTTAAAAAGAATCTCTGTGGGCATGGTCCTCAGATCTGTGTCTGAAAACAAGAGAAACGTCTCGGATAATTCTGATACCACTACTGTACAATAGCTTGTCATAACGTGAGATTAGGTGGTTATCCATTGGCATTAGTTTTGGCAGGTGGATTGGATAATGAACATGCATAGGTGTTACAAAATCTTTTCTATCATTGGCCCTGATATATTCTTTTTTACTGTTGTTGTTAATCCTCACCCAAGGATATTTTTTCTATTTTTTAGGAAGAGTAGAAGGGACGGGGAGAGACATAGAAAGAGAAACTTCGATGTATCTAGTTGCCTCCTACATGTGCTCCCACCAAGGCTGCAAACCTGGTATGTGCCCTTAACCAAAACAGAATCAAACCCAGGACCCTTCAGTCCTCGGGCCAATACTCTATCCACTGAGCCAAACCGGCCAGGGCCTGATCTGTTGTTAATAAGGCCATCTTTGGCCTGTTTTGGATTATGGTACTTGACTCCCTCACCTCTTACCTTCTTATTACTTTGCCTGATTTGCGAGGCTCATTTTGAGAAGGTAAAAGGTATCAGTGTTATGAATTTGGGAGCAGAGCAATCTGGGAAGTGCTGACTCTCCAGGATGTGGGAGGATTTGGATGGATGGGGGTTGGCTGCTGCCCTCTAGTGGATGGAAGTATTCAGCAACTTCTAAGATAAGGACCGACCCACTTGAGCCACTTAAAAAGAAAATGGATTCAGTTGAATTTACTGTTTGGAGTCCTACTGTGTCTTGCCTGGGCGACTCACCTCTCTGGCTGCAGCATTCTTCTGTATAAAATGGAAGGTTGGACAAAGATATCAGTGAATGATGTGTCAGCTCGCCTAGAGGGCTGTGTGAAGTGTAGGCAAGGACGCAGGTGTGACAGCCCTGCACCACCACACAAGACGCTCCACTGGGGAGACTGGGCCCTCGGCATCTGGCACAGTGCAGCATGGATGAGGTGTTCGGTAAACGCTGTTGAAGGAGGAGGGCAAAGGGAGGAAAGGAAGATTGCTGGACTTGCTTCTGTTGGCTCAGGAGGTGCCAGATCAAGATTGAGTCCTGTGAAGTGGGAGGGAGGGCACTGTAGCCCTTCACATCGGAAGCCTGGCTGAGAGGTGAAGGCATAGCTGTTGTGGGGGTCATGCTGCCCCCCACTCCCACCCGGAGGCTGAGGAAACACCTGGATCCTGACTCTAGAGGCTTGGAACCACCTGAGTTCTTTGATTCACAGTATAAGCTGGTGTCCTACCTGATGGAGCCAGGCAGGGGTCAGTACGACATGGTTTCTCTGCAGGGCAGTTTGTGGGGAGGGACCTGCCAGGGGCCTTTTCTGAGTCCTAAACCAGTGCCCGAGCGGGAGTGGTCTCCTTTCCCACCAAGCAGGAGGCTGTGTGGCCGATGGCCACAGCCTGGGCTTTTGTCCACCTGCCTCCTTGTGCATCTCTGCATTGATGGGACCCAGCCTGGGAGGAACCACAGGGAAAGACACACACAAGGAGAGAAAGTGGAAGGTTTGGGGAAGGGCATTAAAAGAGAAGCCAACAAGGGAAGGAGGAAAGGGAAGAAAATAAATATAGGATTAGTAGATTTTATTAGTTAACTAGAGGCCCAGCGCATGAATTTGTGCATGGGTGGGGTCCAGCCGGCCCAGCCCTGATCAGGGTGGGTTGGGGCCGGGCCTGTCAGAGGAAAATGGTGGGAGGTTGGCTGGCTGGTCCCCCCAACTGGGGCCCAGTCAGGACCGGGCTGCCGGAGGGACTGTGGGTGATTGGCTGATGGGCCCCACCCCCAATTAGGGTAGGGGCCGATTGGGGGTGGGACCAGTTGGGAGGAGGGTCTGTGGATGGTAGCCACTGGCCTTGCCCTGATCAGAGTGGTGGGGGTGCTGGTTT